>NC_134535.1:128463730-128778230 GCF_050624435.1 Tenrec ecaudatus | reverse complement strand
TACAGTCCCTTCCTCGGCTTCTCTTCAGTCATTCATTCTGAGTTGGCTCTGTTACAGTCTCTTCCACAAGGCGTGTCCCGCCTGTGGGGCCGTCGCAGGGGCTCCTGCTTAGAGCATTGCTCGGGAGCACCATATTTAGCCCATCACCTTGATAACCTTGTTTGCACCATTAGCAACTCCATGGTAGTGGCTCTTGCATTCGCTCTTGTGCCCACGGACCCAACATGGGGTTGGACATGCAATATGAATGAATCAGCTCAGACACAAAAGGAGATGTTTTGTTGGAAAGACTCGTGCGCATGCTCATGGTGCTGATGAACAATATTGAAGGCACCATGGATTGCCAAAAGAACAAGCATCTGTCTGGAAGGAAGGGCAGCCAGGAAGCGCCTTAGCGGCAGGGATGGTGAGAATACATATTGCGTGCTTAGGACATGTTGCCAGGCGAGACCAGTTCATGGAGAAGGACATCATGCCTGGTGAAGTAGAGGGACAGTGAGAAAGAGGAAGGCCCTTGGTGAGGCGGGTTGACACAGTGCTGTCAGTCAACACAAGAACCGTTGTGAGGACTGCGCAGGACCGGGCAATGTTGCCTTCTGTTGCAAAGAAGGTCACGATGAGTCAGAACCGACTTGATGGCCCCTGTCAAGAACAACGAGAGCAAGGTTGTGAGTCTGACCTTTATGTGAATCCAACATCTTTATCAAAATATTAGAGACACACACTTGATTCACTTTGACCTGCCATCTGAATAGTTACCCTGGGTCATGGGGGAGAGGGCGTGGATGGATGGATCCACCAGCAGCAGCATCTTTGAAAGAATACTCAAGACTACACAGTTCCTCGGGGCACAACTTTAGAGGAATCCCAGTGGCATGCGCCAGTCATCCATGCCAGACACACACACACACACACACACACATGCAAGCACGCACACATGCACATAGAGGCTTGAGGGAGGCATCTTGGGAAGAACAGACTTGGAGTGTGTCAGCTGAAAAGGACCATTATTCCAAAGTCTTTCTGGAGACGATCGGGCAGGCGCATGCCAGGATTGGACACTGGTTCAAGTAAGGGGGAGATGGCAAGTGGGAGGAAATTTTCATCACAGGAGAAGCAAACGAGGTCCAGAGGGGCTGTGTATCTGATGCTACTCAATGCTTCAGCGGGATTGGAGTTCAGACATGTGCCCAGAGAGGTGACGGGTCAGCCCCTGGTGACCAGCGCAAACCAGCCTTCTCAGTCATAGGTTCCGCGAACCCTGCACCAGGGCAGTCCTTTCTCAGCCTGTCTCTGCTCAGCCAGCATTTGTTGCTCATCTGGGCCGGTGGCAGGAACAGGAAGGGAACAGAGCTTTGTCCCAGAGGACTTGGTTCATTTTCAAGTAAACAGACAGCAGAAAGAGCAGGGTGGGGCCGTGAGGGTGTTTGGGAAGTTGTCCTAGGATGAAAACCCTACACAGGGACAATCTACAGCCATGGGGTTTCCTGTACGAGGAAGGAGCTTATTGAAATTTGGTGGGTATATTAAAAAGAAAAAATGTGACCCAAGTGACTGTTGGCAGAGCTGACCTTGTCAGTCCCTCTAGCCCACACAGTGGCCAGGAGGAAACGCCCCGTAAATCCCTTATGGCTGGTCCTTTGTTATTGGCCTCATTCTCCGTCAATATCTGGACACTGTCCTCTTGTTTCCCTCAGGAATCTTGTTCCTTGGCCCTGAGTAAAAGGGAGGAGGCTCCACGTTTCCATATCGGGAATTCTGAGCTTGCTGGGGTGAACAAAGCGACATTTGACTTCGGAACCCGATTCTGAAAAGAGGCTCTTTCTTCCTGCCCCTATTTTTAGTTTCCTTGCAGCCACTTAGAGGGGTGGGCAAGAGAAAGGGAAAGGTCACAGACCGGTCTGTGTGTTTGCAGGCCACACGGGCCAGCTCACAGGCAGATGGTCCAAGGACTTCGCCTACCTGTGTCTTCCTCCACGCCCTGAGAAACACTTACATTGGCAAAGGATCACACTGTCTCATTTTATCAGCCTGCCATCGATGTAAAGGAGGGATGGGCTATATTCCACACCTATCACTCAGCAAGAGGAAGCGCTGGGCCCCAGAAGAGCTGAATTCATGCCCCCTTGCTCCAGCTCAGTGTTCTGTGCACGGCCGGCAGGCTGGGCCATTGGCCTCATGCTACACCATCCCTGCAGGGGCTCCAATGGGGACCAGGAGGTGGGGTGAAAGAAGGGATCGGTGTGCAACAACCAACACAGAGCTACTCATCCTTTGTCTTTCCCCACCCCCTCCCTTCCCCCAGGAGCTGGGAATTCTGCACCGCATCCCATGCTGAGCGAGGGCAGGAGCATAAACACGGAAGCATTCCCTGCTCCTGACTGGCTGCTGCTGGCTCACCCATTCCCTGTGCTCTGGCCTGTGCGAGGCTGTGCTCATGGACCCCAGCACCTGTGGGGAAGGCGCTGCACCGCACAAGTGTGTGGCCTTCAGGTCCCGAGGCTCACGGGAGGGGAAGCAGGGGGTAACCATGCACCCTGGCTTCCATCGTGGCAACAAGCTGTGCCAGTGCCAGTACTGGCAAGTGCACAAGACAAAGCAAAGGTATCAATTCGGAAGTGAATTGAAAGGTTATTAACTGAAAAGTGGAACTTCAGTGAGTTCTACTGCTTGCTGATGATGCGGCGTCTCACACTGGTAAGTCAGGACAGCCCTGTTGAACAATGGAAACATTCTCCAAGCTTCTAAAGGCTCCGCTCCATGGAACGCTACCAGGCTAAGGAGGGTGTGAGAGGGACCTGTAGCCCAGATGAGAGAGTTGCTAACGGCATGACTCGAAGCCCAACACTAACGTGAAGACCTTTCGGTTAAGGTTGGTGACCACTGCACTGCTAGGGCACGACACCTGTTCTAGATGCTTCTAAACTTTGGGAAAGCAGGACAGACTAGAACATGGTGTTTGAACAACATTCAAATCACCTGCTGTCTCCTTTCGCAGAGTGCACCCTGGATTCTAGGGGATGCATCCCTGGGCCCACCACCTCCACGCACGGGCCCAGAGCGTAAGTGGATGGAGAGAATTGTCACCGACTCAGTACGCTCTATTAATCTGCATCCAGATCAGTCGTCAGAGCATGATGAGGGTGCCAGGAGCCATCTCAGCCTGCTGCCTGCCGCTTCTCCCCACAGGGAGGAAGCACTATTTGACACCTCACACCACAGAGGGGCCAGGCTCTTGGTGACCATTACAGAAATGAATGACACCGCATCAAGTCTGCTTCACATGGTACCTTTGAGATTTACTCCCGGGGCTGCAAGTGGTTGTCACTTATTCATTTTCATAACTCTATGTGAGGGCTTCAGAAAGGTCGTGGAAAGACTCCCCTTCTCTTTGAACTCCATTCTCCCACAAAGTTTTTGATGTCCTCTTATGTAACACTCCTGTGTTCTGCTCTCTGAATCTGAAAGGTTCTTATTATACACTGTTTCATATGATATTTGAGATTTTCTGTAACATATTTTCAATGGTGACATAATATTCTACGGTCATATCTTACATGATTTAATCCGTGCTCATATCATCCATGATTTAATTATCTTTCTATTGTTGATTATTTCATTGGCTTCTGTACTACAAATAATGCCGTTCTAATGACACTTCCTAACGAATTGATAGGAAGGTGAGGTAATAATTCCAATCTCTTAAATGAGATCAAATCTGGAGTTGTGTATTCCATTCTGGGTCTGTCCTCTGCAGAAGGCAATTGGAGGAGACTGACGGGGAGGGCGAGCCTTGGGGAAACAATGACTTATGAAGGTCAGCGAGGGAAACAAAGGCTGTGGCTTGCGGTTCAAATGTTTGCCACACAACTCGAAATAGAGGCAGACTTGCTACGTGTTACCGAGTCTTCATTCTCACATCTAACCAAGAGGAGGCCATTTGAGCTTTTGTCTTTTTTGTCTAGCACAAGGACGCAGACCCGCAATTGAACCCAGGACACATTGAAGAGCTTGAGGCACTACTAATAATTATACTTGGGACTGTCCCCGGCAACGCAGGCTGTTGATCATCACCCTAAGCTACAGAAAATTGTCCTCGAGCAAAAATAAACCAAGCTCCCGGCCAGCAAGTCAATTCTGACTCATTGTGACTCTATATAGAAAAGGTTGCCTTGTTCAATCCTGGTTTCTTTATTTTATTTTATTTCACGTTATTAAGCACTTGTTAGGCATGGAAGTGCCAAGATTTATAGCACTAGGAGTTGCACTGGATACTTTTCAAGTTTAGAAAACACGTAGGTTTATCTAGACAATGATCACCTGTGCTGTTGATTAAAGTAGATGGACTCTTCTTTCTTTCCCCTGGGGCCTGCCAGAAGCACAATTTCCATCTGGTGCTCCAACTTCACTTACCAAGGCGAAAAGGAGGGAGCTGTGGTTGTGGTGGTGCTTTGTAACATCAGGTATGAAGCATCAGGTTTTAAGTTCTGCGGTGGTTTGGGGCACATTCCAAGGACTGAGATTTTGAATGGTTTATCCAAGATGCACCAGTCAGACTCTTTGGTTGTAAGGATTGAAAACCATCTGAATTAGCACAAGCTTGAGGTGGAACTACAAGGGGGAACCACCCTTCGCCCCCTAAAAAAGAAACACCAGAATTGCACTGGGTGGAGTGGGACTTTCAAAATATGGCTTGTTCCCTCTAGGCGCACATTCAGCAACTCACTCTGAGTAAGTGCACACAGTGGTGTTGCCTGGGAAGGTTCTCTCTGGTCACAGTGAATTTTTCAGTAAAAGCCGTTTCGCTCTAACCTCATTTTTTGTGCTGGCCTATGTAAGAGAACAGCATGGGGCTGTGAGATTTTGTTTCCTGCTCAGGAAAAGTGCCGCAGAAACTGTTGTGATGTTGAACACAGCTAACAAGGAGAGCGCTATAGAAAAAACTCAAGTGTACACGTGGTTTTCTCATTTCAATAAAGGGGAAATGGCAAACCTTGCGCTGGATATTTGTCAACTTCCCAAACGGACAAAAATGTCAACTCGTAGTGCATTTGGAGTTTGTTCACCAGGTCAAACTGTTAAGCAAGCTTTCTGTTGAGAGGTTCTGAAAAGACTGAGTAACAGTGTGTGACCAAAAAGGCCTGATTTGTGGTGGAGGGGGTACTGGTTTTGCCACCAACATAATGCACCTGCTCATGCAACCCTCTCAGTGCGTCAGCACAAAAACAGCATGCGTCTCTTGCCCCACACACCTTACGCACCTCACCTCATTCTGTGGGACTTCTTTTTGTTTCCACGAATGAAGGGAGACATGAAAGGACAGCGATTTGATGACATAGAAGAGATGAAGAGGAAAATCAGGACGATGCTGTCTGCCATCCACACAGATGAGTTTGAGAAATGTTTCCACCCTGTTGTTCTGTGCATCTCGAAAGGAGGTGCATGCTGTTGACATGGCCCGTTCCTGCCGACATTAATCACCGGGACTCTGCTAACGTGGTGGCTGCTAGGTTCTCTACTCTCCAGTCACCGTTTCCCCGAGCAGGTAACAAAAGTTCACTTGGAAACCACCTCGAGCCCTGGATCTCCCACGCATTTCAGCACCCTTTACAAATCATCTCTTTTGGCTTTGCCAGAATCCAATGAGTTCCTGAGGGGAGAAAAATGCTGACTTTCTGGCTCTCAACAGTTACCTGCCTTTGTCTCTATCACTTGGGTGAGATTTTTCTCTTTTTGTTTTGCTTCACTCTCTCTCCTTAGTTTTTCGTGGGATTGGAAACATGGTGGCCATCTCACCTGTCTGAGGACAGTCAAAGGACATGGACATTCCCAAGACCCAGTCTAAATTCCTGGGAAAGGGATTCCAATTAGCCCGTTCTGATCAACAACCAAGCTCTAATTTGGGCCCAGATATATGAGACCAAGTTGTTCATAAATCCGACGGCACTTAGCCCTGGATGCCAGTCCCTAGAATTCTTGGTGAACTGGGAACCCCTCCCGCCCCCACATACAATCAGCCAAACCAGGACATGGACTTCTCATACAGTATGGCTTTCTTCTCAACACCTTGACCCAACCCACTTAGGTATTGACCCTAAGGTAACTTGATCCTGTCTACCTGGATCAAATGCGAATGATAGCGGCACCTTATCGCAAGCCTCGAAATAAATCCTTGGGTAGGCAGAGCAGGTGGAGGGACAGTGGCCCCTGGTAATTCCTGGCCTCGGGACACTCGACTTGGTACATCGATGAGGTTGATTTCTCCATCCAGCTGTGCTGCCCTAATGGAACTAAAACCCCAAAGCTAATCCCTTCATGGGACTGGCCTTAAAATGCAGCAGCTTTTCTAGAACACAATGGAAGGTCTTTTCTGAATGGAGAGATGCCTGGATCACATTCTTCAGGCAGGAGACCAAAGCATACCTTCTCAGCTCCGTGCAGAGGAAAAGGGGCGGCTGGGTGCATCCTGGGAAGAGAACAATGCTTAGCGGCATTTCCTAGATTCCTGGTTCATATTTTCCCCTTGATGCCAGGACTGGAGCATCTTTTGTTTTCCTCTGGCAGCTTGGGGATGGCACAAGGAAATCCAAGATAGATGGGATACTTTGTGAGCAGAGGCTGGAGCAGCTGGGCGTTGCTGGACACAACTGCTACGACTGGTCGCATGGGGACATCTGGTTTGCTCCCCGGAGGGTTATCAATGGCTGCAAGGCCAATAAAGATAATCCCAGCAGCAGCCCTTGGCTCCCAGGAGCCCAAAGGGTTGGCTGGGGGGATTGGGTTTCTTTTGCTTGGGAGCGAAGGAAGGCAAGCTGCTGGAATGCCAGCTGTGCCCCCAGACCTTTCTAGCTTGCCACTGGGGGACAGTCGCCCAGGACAGTTGGGGAACTGGCTGGAATAGTTTGGGAGATTTCGCACTTTGTCATTTGGGAGTGCACTGATGCCAGAGCCTCTAGGAATGCCATCGTCGTGGAAGCTTCCTAGCTCACCCTGGGATGAGTGTGTCCCACTCTGGTGCATGGAAGCCTAGCTAGACTTCAAAAGTGGACACTGACGCTGTCCTACCCTGTGTGGAAGGGGCCCAGGTGGTGCTGTGCAGTGAGGTTTCCAGCCCTGAAACCCTACGCAGGGTCACCATGCATTGGGATGGACTTGAAGGCAGTGGGGTTGGTTCTTTGGCACCCTGGGGGGAATCCTGCGGTGATGCCAGTCATTGACGTGCACAGTGACTTACTGAACGGGGGTTGTTCTGAGTCCAGCACAGGCACCAGGCAAGAGAAAGTCCCGGCAATCTCTCTCTGCAAAATCCGCCATGGAGCACACTATTGCTTAACACACACATGTGTGATTTAACACACATGGGTCAGAGTTGACTCAACGGCAGCTGGTGTGTCATGCAAGAGCAGAGTCCACAAACTTCATCCTTTGTGAAACTCACTTCTTTAGCTGTGAAATGCAGTCAGTACCACAGGCTGCCAGGAGTGTGCTCTGAAACATGCTCTGCCAGGAGAACATCAGCCAGGTTGGTGGGGCACCAGGTGACTGGCAGCTTGTGATGCTTTCCAGCAGGTGGCTGCCCTCTGCAGGGAAAGGTGGGATGGAGAGTTCAAACTCACCAAAGGCTCAGATGTCCCCAGTTTAGCCTCAAGTCTCAAACTTTCACAACCACTTGGTTCTTTTTCTGTAAAAAGAATGCGTAGTCCAACAGACACGCTTCGTATTCATCTCTTTATTTCCACCCTCTACAGAGAGACAGATGAACAATGCATGTGCTGGCAGGTTGTGGGAGGAAAGAAAAGGGAACTATCAGATTTAAATACTGAATGTGAAGCCAGGGAAACTGAGTCTTGCAAAGGACACTGGGGCTAGCTAAAGCCATCATTGAGAGCTGATTCAGCTGCCTTCTCGCCACCGCAAGCAAGTGGGCTCTGGTTCCAAGATACTTTGTAAGTCCCCTGGGTTACGATTTGAATGGACTTAAGTCAATGCACCAATAATTGACTTTATGTGCTTGGTCACCCACAGACACATGGGAGGCTATGATCCCTTAGCTGCAATTTATAAACCCCAAACTCAAGAATCCAAAAATGATAGTTGCCATTATTTATCCCACCTTGTGGGCTAAGTCCTGGTGGCGTAGTGGTTATGTTAGCCTGCGATCTGTAGTTCGAACCACCAGCAGCTCCTTGGGGAAAAGGCTGGGCTTTCTACGCCTGTCAACAGTTAAAGTCTCAGAAACCCACAGCTGGCTGCTATGAGTCAGGATTGACTTGATGACAGTTAAGTTTGGTTTTGGTAGTTTGAATGTGATTATTAGAAATAAGAATGCATTTTATTATTAGGTGCTGACCTGGCTCCCCTAGGGAGGGATTACATAATATACATTGTCTGTCTCACAAACAAAGAAAAAAAAACCTCAATGCCCAAATTCTAAGGGTTTCTGTTAAGAGAGTAGAACTGAGCCGCTAAAGGATGCTCTTCGTCTGGAAATGCAAACTCTGCCTCAGGACGCTTCTCAGATGGGGTTTGCCTCGGTGGTAAAAAGGAGTGACTTCTAAGCAATCACCGAGAACATAAAGTGCATCTTTCCTTGTGTGTGTGTGTGTGTGTGTGTGTGTGTGTGTGTGTTGATGGCAGGGGTGCGGGTGGGGAGTGCTAGGGGTGGCGATAGGGGAGGGGGGTGAGAGGTGGCTGGAAGGTAGGGAGAGGACTATTTTCCCTTAGCGCCCTGGTCTGCAGAAGCCACAAAGCCCAGGCCCTGGGAAGGGCCGGGTGCAGAATCAGCAAGCCAGGTCACAAGGGCCTCTTTGATTCCTGAAGGTGGCACGAGGAGTGACTTTTATTTAGCCTGCTCACGGAAGGACACATTCATCAGTGAACCCATGAGTCAGAAAAGCGAAGGACTTTTCTCATCTAAAAATAAAGCGGCAGGGACAGGGCAAGCGAGGGGGTGCGTGTGGCCTGGCCTTGGCTGTTTCGGCACGGGGGTGGTTCTGCGGGCTGCGGGGGTGGAGGAAGTGAGTGAGCACCAAGAGAGGAAGGAGGCATGCTTCTAAGAACCTGGGTGGCTAAAACGAGCATGTGAGGGGCATGTGGCTTAATCACCGCACCAAAATCCAGCAGCCAGAATTGCCCTCCTGGCCGACCCCCTCTGCAGTACTGCCATGTGGCCCTCAGTGGCCTGCTTGGGGTTAGCAGCCACAGCCCCCCTGGGCACCCCGTGTCTCCTCAAGGGGGCTGCTGAGAAAGTGTGATCGCTGTCTGAACCTGCCTCTGGCTTCTCTGCGGAAGCAGGCTGCTCGGGGGAGGTCCATGTGGGCACAGGTACACGGCAGAGCCGAGGGTGGGCATGGCATGCAGATAACGTGTCAGCTGTGTGGTCCAGCATTCTGCTTGTGAGGCGTGCAAGAGCACACCAGGGCCACAGGCTGCCAGGGGGTGAGTGCAATGGGCGTAGCTGTTCAGTGTCCTTGAGGCTGTGTTTCAGCTCAAAGTGACCGGAGGTGACAGAGTAGACCTGCTCCGTAGGGTAGCTCAGGCTGCCAGTGTTACAGGATCGGAGAGCGCACCGGGCCCTTTCTCGCGTAGCGCGGCTGGGGAGTTCAGAACACCCATCTTCTCGTTAGCTGTCAAGGGTTAAGCATCGCCTCAGGAGGGCTGCTTTCCATATAATAATGGAAGGTACAACTTCATCTCTTTTAGTTGACAGCCCCGGCCCTATTCTGAAATTCGGCCCCACGTCCAACCTGGGTTGAGAACGTCAGTTGAATTAGCTTGTGGGTACACTTTGAAGTTCCCTGGGAATCCTATCCTGCCAGGCCCCCCGTAGCACCCCTGCTCTCCTATCCGCCCCCCCCCCCCCCGCCGTCCCTCCAGTACCAAGCAGGCAAGAGTCTGTCTGCAGGGGGTGGGGTACGCATTCTCTCTCAGCCCCTCAGAAGTCCCTGGACACGAAGCCGCGAGCAAGGCGAGAAGGAGTGTGAACAGAGCACACCTGTACTTCTCTACTGACCATACTGCCCCTGCTCCCCCAGCGCATGTCATCTTCATGCCCGTCCCTGCTCCCACCAGGCCCTGCCTCCTCACTCCTGTCAATCACTCGTCCCAAAGGTGGGATGGGGGTCCCCTCAGTGCTGTCTCACAAGAAAGACCTTGCGATCTCCTTGCGACATGTCAGCCGTTGAAAGCTCGGCAGAGCCTGTCGGCTGCGGGAGACAGGAGTTGAAGTGGACACCGGAGCGCACGGTGGGGTTGCGGAGTCCACCAGAAACCACCCTCCTCAGGGACGCCAGCCCGAATATCCCTTCCTCACTGGTCTCTCCTTCCTCATAGACCCACACGTGGTGCGTTGTGCCACCTGTCCTAACACGTGCTCCTAGGCCGCTTGGTTGTCTGCCATTGCTCAGCGCATGCGCTAACTTGCTACCCCCAGGTGCTACCCCAAGCAAGGTGAGCACAACGTTAAGAGCACAACATCTAACTTTCCTGGTTCAAATACCAGGCAGGGAACTGGCACTCCCTCAAGCAAGATGCCTTGTGAGTAAAATAGGGTCTAGTTTATCTCCTTCGTGGGGCCGCTGTGAGGGTCACGTGGATGGAAGCACATATGGGACTCAAGGTGACAGCCGGCCCGTATTACTCCTGCTTGAGAGCGCTGTCTATTGGTAATGCCGTCCCTTGAGGAAACATAGGATGTAATCCTTTCCTCCTATGGTCCTGCATCGCACGTTGGACATAATTAATGATCAGAAATACAGCCACGCCAACAACTATTTAATGAATTTCATGTCTGGTTTGTTACCGCCTCTGCTGCAAAGTTGCTGGAGGCCCTAGGTCACCCCACGGGGTTGTTGAGCCCCGTTTGTCACCCCACTGAGTGAGGGCGAGACTGTGACACTGACCTGCTTGGCCAAGTGTCTTGGGAAACAGTCCATCCGTCAGAAAATGAGATCCCCAGGGACAGGCGGCCATGTGTTCTCCGACCTTCCTGGGGCCTCTTCCAGCCTCACACTCCATAAATCTGCATTTGACGAGGACGAGCAATGATTGGAGATGCTCCCTAGCCAGGCTGTGCCAAGCGCCCTGCCCGGGAGGGTCTGTCAGCGCCTGTGATGAAATAATCGGAGGGGGACAGCTGCATCTGTCTTGGTAAACAGATGAACCCAGTCAACACCCTCAACAGCCACCAGCACCTAAGAGGCGCTGCAGGACGAGGCCAGAAAGATGAGCAGCTAGGAGAAAGGGGCTCACCCCCCTCCCCTCAGGTCACACCTGGGGAAACGGACACCTGGAACGGTGCAGCGACTTGCCTCACGTTTTACGTCTAGCATGTGGCAAGCCTGAAACCTGAAATGGACGCATTCCACCTCATCCCCCTGCCTCATGACGGAAACAGGTCTGCAGGGAGAAGAGTTTGGCACCACCAAGCCTGCTTCAGCACTGCCGAGACCCCGGGGGTGGGGCAGGAGGGGGCAGGGGGACATTTCCAGAGCCGCCTTGGTCCATCTCTTGACCCTCTGTGAAGGAAGATTGGCCCCTGAATGCAGGGAGCTTGTTGCATGCAGTCAAGTCTGTGATTCTGACTGACTCAGGCAACTGGCTCATTCTCAGGGTCGTTTCTTCCTTTGTGTGTGTGTGTGGCGGGGGGAGGGGCGGGCAGGGGTGCCTCTGGTCCCTGGTCATTACATTTGAAATTTAAAAATATATATATCATAGTATACCCCAACCCAAACCAAACTCCCTGCCATTGAGTCGATGCCGGCTCAAGCACCCCTGTAGGAAAGGGTAGAATGGCTCCCGTGAGTGTTTCCGAGACTGTACGGAGCAGAGAGCCTGGTCTTTCTCCCAAGGAGAGACTGGTGGTTTCAAACAGCTGGCCCTGTGGCTCGCAGCCCAACACCTAACCAGTACACCACCAGGGCTCCTTCCTGTGTCTAATAGAAACCAAAAAATGTTGCGTGGAAGGGTCCTGACTCTGAGCATGGCCCTATGCATTTACACACGTCTGTGAGAGAGCACCTGGAGAGGGTCCTGAAATCACCTCAAAGGGGGGCTCCAGGACGGTAGCTTTGTCTGTGAGGGCAACGCCAATTTGAGAGAGGGCACGTGGGAGCAGGTGCTAGACTACATCCCCTAAGGCTCTGGAGAGCGCTTTATAACCCTAAGCCCTTGACGCAACCCACAGGCTTCCTAGCTCCTGGGAAAGCCATATCGCTTCATCCGTTTCTTCAGGGGGAACCACCTCTCCCATATTAGGGGGCAGTAAGGACTGGATCTGCTGTCCATCGTGCTGTGGAGGCTCGCATGTTGGCTGATGTGGATGCTATACATCACTGGTATTTCACACACCCGCAGGGCCACATGGCTTCAGTGTTGCTTCCAGACCAGACAGACTGGGGAGAGAGGCCCGGCGATCTACACTGAAAAACAAACTCATCAATGAAAAGCCAATGGGTCACAACAGAAGGCGGTCTGATGCACAAGCAGGAAGCTGCATCGCCTAGGTGGGAAGACATTCAGAATGCACAGGGGTTACAATGATGGGCTGGAGCAGACCCATGACTGTGGAACAGACACAGGACCAGGTAAGGTTCTATTCTGTCGTACGTGGGCTTCACCCTGAGTCAGGCTCCTCAGAAACAACCAGTAACAACAACAACAACAACAAACCCCAAACGTAACATGCGATGCTACATGCCATCCATTGCCAAGTGCAGTCATGATGGGAGCCCTGGCGGCCGTGTGCAGGGACCACCGTTAATGCCGAGCACCGTGTCAATGGACACTCAGGATGGACTCATGATTTTCAGGCCATTCAGAAGGATGCAGGGTTCCCCAGCAAAATCTCTCCAGGGCGCAGCTGTGCCCTTTGGCAGGCAACACCCTGCTGCTGAGGGCCCTGCCACAGGAGACTTGACCTGCAGGCCTGGCTGCCAGCACATTGTCCTGAGCATCTCCACCAGGGGGAGATAGTGGAGCGTTGCATTTGCACTGGAGGAAAGCAAGCAAGGATGCTTGTTTCTGGCCAGATCCACTCCCACTCTACATGCCTTTGCTCCCGGTGCTCTCACCAAATCATTTCGGAAGACCTCCGTGGGACAGACGGCCCGAAACGTGTCTCTCCTCCCTCCCCCTCCCCCTTCATGTCTCTTCTGTCCCTCTTCCTTCCTGATCTCGCTCCCTGCCCTCCTCCACCTTGTCCCTTCTCTCCCGACATGAACATTTAAATCGATACAGTGTCCCTCTAGGGTTTCCACGCTGTCACCGCAATGTGCCTCGGTCCAGTGGGTGAGTTTTCTCTCCCCTTCAAGCAGGAAACAGAATTATTTCCACGATAGGCGCTGACTGGGCTGGGGCAGCCTCCACACAAAGAACGTGATGAAGAAAGGAAACAGCTGGCTGAAAAGGGAGAAGGGATTTGGGGAATTGAAATTCCGTGTGATATTGGACTTAAACGTGGAAAACTCACTGCGCCGCATTGCTCAGATGCCTGTGAATTAGAGCAAAAAGGGTATCACTTAGTTTTCTAACTCGACTGGAATTCCTAGTCCAGAACGTCGCAGACTTTTTTTCCCCCCTCTGACTGTCATTACAGCCACTGTGCTAGGCCTTCGTGTATGCTTCTATCGCCCTTGACCGTCCAGATTGACCCTATCCATTTCTTAGCTGCAGGAGTCCCGCTGGTCCTGGCCTTGTGCTCAGGAAGCATGGTGTCCAGAGACAAAGCTGTTCTCAATTGCCCTTGACTGACTGCTTCAGGAATGGAGCCCGCGGAAGTGGTGTGGTGTATTGGCAAGGAGCTCCGTGCTTATGTGCTTGGCTGGCAACGTCAATTTGGTGGGTCGCGTTTACTCAGGGACGCTGTGAGAGAAATCAACTGGTGATCTGCTTCCATAAAGATGAGTGCCTAGCAGGTCCCCTGGGGCAGTTGGACTCTGTCATTTGGGTAGCCAGAAGTTGAAAATGCACTTGGGGCACACAACCACAACAAGGACACAGTGCACGGAAAGGAGCGCAAGGCCATGGACCAGAAGAGCAGGTTCTGGTCCCAACTCTCTCACTCAAGGTCCTGGGGCTAAGGCCATGTTTCCTGCTATCCCTCCGATGCCTTAGCTGTCAAGTGAGAAATCCGGGTTTGGGCTCATTTCTCACTGTCACTGGGGAACCACCGCACAGTTCCCAGGAGAGCTGTGACGGTCAGTTTTGTCCAAGGAGTCATTGACCCTGGAATTGGGGGCAGAGACGATGTAAGGAGGAGGTATGGGCTTTGTCCAGCTATGACTTTAGGAGTGCACTGAGCTGTCTGCCTCTGCAAGATCGCTCCCCTAACAAAGGGTCACGCTGGAGCTGTGTGAGCTTCAGGCTTTGACCCCTTTAAGGGGGGTGAAATATCTATATCTATCTCTAGCTCTAGCTCTATCATCTCCATCTCTATCTCTATTTATGTATATAATATACCAAAACTCTTATTACCTTGACAACATCTAAATTTATAATCCACACATTGACTTTTGTGCATCGCCAGCGCCAGTGGCTCTCAACTGAGGCAATGTTGTTCCTTCCCTGTGAAGCATTTTAGGAATTTGAGGGAATATTTTCCCTTTTCAACACAGTTATCCCTTAGCATTTACCAATTGAAATTCATCTTTATGCATGTTGTATATTGAGGGGTAAAATTAAAGAGACATCAGACAAGATAAATCATGAGATTGCTCACCTCCAGGAGCATCGTGACTTCAGCAGCCAGATCTGCACAGGGACAGAGAATATATTTCCAATCAAGACTTACACATCCTCAAAGGGCACGCAAGGCCCCCTAATTACAGGTAACCACATACATAACAGGAAGGGGTTGTACAACACGCATACATGTGACAGGAGGGGGCCGAACTAGGAGAATACATGCAATAGGAAGGGGAGGCACTAGGGGCATGCATGTGACAGGAAGGCACACATGTAACAAGATGGGCGGGCTCTAGAGTCAGGATGGCAGCCTAATCTTGGTCGGCCCTAAGTTGGCCTGACCTTAGGTGTTTGGGGCTCTCCTTCAGGGGAACAATCTACTATCCTTATCAGAAGGGAGTGGGCCCTACTTAGGATGGGACAGACAATAGGGTCTGATTGCTCTAGATGACTGATGACCTTCAGGCAGATAACCTTTAAAAAGTTGATCTCCAAGTGTCTAATCAGTGCCTTAGGTTTGGCATATATTATGGGGGGATGTCCTGGGGAATAACTTTTCTGTTTCCCACAGTTACACCAAGTCAGACTGCTAATCAAGCTTTTTATTTGGAGGTTCTGAAAAAAAGATAGCAGAACAATATGCGACAAAAAAGGCCTGATTTGTGGCAGATGATGGGTTGGTTTCACCACCATGAAAATGCACCTGCTCATGCAGTCATCTTGGTGCTCCAGTTTTGGGCAAAAAACAGCATGCCTTTCTTGCCTAACATGCCGTAGTTACCTGACCTCACTCCGTACAACTTGTTTCTGTTTCCGTGAATGAAGAGGGTCATGAAAGGACAGTGATTTGATTATGTAGAAGAGGTGAAGAAGAAGGAAAAAAAGGAGGTACAGTCAGGCAAACAAAGAGATGAGTTTGAAAAATGTTTCAAGGAATGGAATCACAGATTTGACAAATATGTTAAGTGTAATGGAGATTACTTTGAAGGTGATAAGGTTGTTTTGTAAAAATATCGAAATCTATGGCTTTGGGGGGGAGCCCAGTGATTTTGGGGTACCCCTCATATAGACGAATGGGCTTGAAGAAGCCCCAAAGACACAAGTTACAGGAGGAAGTGGTTCAAATGACCTGGTCTCCACTCCTTCATTACTTTCTCTCTCCCGTCTCGCACCCATGGCCTCATGGAAAGTTCCCTATAATTGGCTGGCTGGTTCAGAGAATCAGTGTGTGTGGTTTATCAATGGTTCTTCACACTGTGGAGCCACCAGCAGAATGTGAACACCTGTGCACTTCAGCTCCTGCTGGGGACTTCCTGGAAGGGCAGTGGTGAAGGGAAATCCTTTCACAGGCACACCTTTGGTTGTTAATTTTTGCTTGGTGAGAGAAATGGCCACATGATTTGTCCAGATGAACAGGGACTGGGAAAGAACAGACTTGGAAAAATTGGTGACAGGGAAGCTTGTAAAGAAGTATGTGAATGGGCAAAAGACACAAAGATGGATTGTATGACTGCCCAGGTTTTAAGATCATATAATGAATAAAAACAGTTTGGCATTAAGTAATTATTTCTTAATGGAAATTCCAAAATTGGGTTAAGAGAGTGGATCAAGGAGATCAGGGGCATTTGTCCTCTGAGACAGGTTGGGTAAATCCTTGTCTACAGCGTGAGGAGCCCCTATGTAGGTCACCTGCAAGCCCCAGATGTCGAGGACTGCTCAGATTCAGTTAGCGGGTAGTTCATTAATGGCTCCTGTGAGTGACCACGGCAAAGGGAGAGTTTTAATAATCAAGTGGATAGGATGGCACATTCTGTGGAAACTAGTCCGTGTATCTCTAGCTAGTCTTATCTCTGATGAATGGAGGTTAAGGATGGAGGGTACACATGGATTCAGCCATATGCACTTTCACTCACTGAGGCTGACTTGGTTACAGTCATTGATGAGCAGAGACCAAGGCTATGACACCTTTCCCCAGAGGCATCAGTTAACAACTCGGTGGCAGGTTGATTACAGTGGCCTACTTCCATCATGTGTTTTTGTTCTTGTTGTGATTACACACTTAGACTGAATATGATTTTTCTTCCCCTGCATTCAGTGTTTCTGCTAAAGCTACCATTTGTACGTGTAGCATTCCAGCCAGCATTGCCTCTAGTCAAGGAGCTCACTTCCTATCAACTGGATTGTAGCAGTAGACCTAAGCTCATGGAACTCACTGGTATCGTCATGTTCCGCATGATCTTCAGGAAGATGGCTTGATAGAATGGTGAAATGGTCTTTTAGACAACTCCATTATGGTGTTGCTAAGTGCAACGTCTTTCAGAGTGGAGGCAACGTTCTCTGGGAAGCAGTGTATGTTAAACCACTATCTGGTATATGGTTCTATTTAACCCATGACCAGGATTCATGGCCCAGAAATCAAATGGTGGAAATTAATGTGTATGGCATAGTTCACCGTTGCCCCTACAAGCTCACTCTCTTTTACAATAAAGTAAATATTTTGCTTCTTGTTCCCAGAACCCTAAGCTCTGCTGGTCTAGAGATCTCAGTTCCAAAGGGGAAAATGCTTCTACCAAGAGGCACGACATGAATTCTATTGAGCAGTAAGTTAAGAATGCCACGCTGTCACTTTGGGCTTCTCATTGCCCTGAGTCACCAGGCAAAGAAAGAGTGACTGCTCTGGCTGGTGTGATTGATCCTGGTCACCAAGTGGGGAATTGGGCTGCGATGATACAATACTGGTAAGGAAGAACGTGTTTGGAAAACAAGATTACTTTAATGCCCTGTGATCAAAGTCCATGAAAATGACAACAACCCCATTGAAGCACAGCGACTAATGGCCCAGGTCCTTCAGGAATGAAAGTTCTGGTCAGTTCACCAGGAAAGGACCACAACTCACCGAAATCCTTACTAAGGGAGAAGGGAATAGAGAATGGGCGGCGAAAAAAGGCAGTCATAGATAACAATGGTGGCAACATGGACGTGACAGCAAACATGCCTGTAATTAGTACGAGTAATTTTCCTTGCTTCATTATGCATAGATACGTGCATATGTAGGAGATAAATTTAAATATGCATGTATTTTTATATTTGCCATATATAATATGAAATATCTTTGTTTTCTTTCTCCTCTAAGCTCATTAGCGTAAAGCATAAGACATATTAACTTTGTATCCTGTCTGGAAAAGTAGTTAGTACCTTTTTGGCTATAGGCAGGATGGTTGTATTGTACCGGGTGAAAGTGTGACTTAGTTCAGAGACTAATCATGGTTTAAAGAAATGTGTTGACATGCCAAGTGAACATGGCTTTAACTACGATGGTTAATTTTATGGGCTCAATTTATCTTTGATGATGGTGCCAATTCTTTGGTCAAGCTTTTGTCTATACTCTGTTTCTGAAATAATAACGTGTGATTAAATCAGTTGGCCTGAATGATAGCCTATTACCTCCCAGAATGCGGATGAGCCTCATCCAATTAGTTGAAAGGCCTCACGAGCAAAGAGGTCACGTTCCCTCAGGTTACTCTGCTACCAGACTGTAAGTTAGACATTTTGCCAGAAGACCTTGCTCTGTCACTCTTCCCATCATCTGCCCAATGGATGTTGAGGTACAAGACGGCAGGGAAATCTAACCTACTGCCGCACCTATAGATTTTCAATTGCCAGCTTTCAACAGCCCTGCTCTGCCCACCTACCTCCACAAACTCATTCCCCACACAATTGCATGAGCAGATTCTATAAAATAAATCTCTCTAACACTCTCTGTCTTGGTCATGTGAAGTAGGCTTAACAGTGTTCCCAGGACTATTTGTTGAAAAGACTCTCTTCCCCATTGAATTGCATGATGCCTCTGGTGAAAGTGAAATGACTGGGAGTTGATTTGTTGCATTCAATTGATCTAGCTGCTATTGTCACACTCCATTGATGTACAATAAATGGGAGTCAAGTAATATAAGCCTGCTTATGTGATTATTCTTTTAAAAAATTGTATTTCTACTCTTGATCATTTTACATGTAGTTTGTCAATGTCTATGAGCCGTATCTGTGAGGATTATGTCTTGTCTTGCTTTGAGTCTACAGATAAATTTAGGATTACTAGACTTCTTAATAATATCGAGTCTCCCAGCAATGAACATGATCTGTAAGCCGCATGGTCACCAGATTATGATTGAAGAAGACCACCCAATTGTTCTTCATTTTCTTCCCAAGTGCAGATTTTTAATTAATAACAAAGCTATCTCTAGCTTTTTATAGGCTTTCCCCCCACAACTGTGGTCTCTGCCAGCAAAAGCATACTGGATTTCATTTACCAACAAGGCCTAGTATTTTCTGAAATCTATTTAATCATATTAGCACAAGATTCCCTGCTGGCATGTCTGTGACTCCAACTGGGTGATCTCCATCTTTATCCAAGCTGGAGAAAAATAACTTTCCATGTTATAAAGTAGACTGTGATTGTCCAGAGCAGAGATCCAGGGCAATCCTGGGCAGATGGAGGACATCTCAGAAGCTACACTAAAGACATCCTGATTGGAACAATTCCCTTTGTAGGACACCAGAGAGCAGCAAGAGTGTTGATGACTGGAAAACTGGAAATGCATGAATCCCAACCTTTGCAGGTGTTGTTGATTGCATCACTGAGTGAATCTCAGTAGTTTTTTTTTATATCTGGGACTTGGAAAGGACACCCAGGGGTGGTGGTGGGGGGGCTCATTTTGCAGGCCAGGCTTTATCCACCAGCTTCAGAGAGCTAGTCTCTTTTGTTCCTTAATGCACTGAAAAGATAGTCTCAATTATTCTTTCTTAACGCACTTTTGGAATTTCTATGAAGAAATCACTTCTTAATGTCAAACTTCTCTTAGCCACCCTATAATTTTAAGACCTGGGTATTCATTCAATCAATTCGTATCAGGATAAGGGCCACCAGGAAGGGATGATATATCCAGGGTGCAGTATAGCACTGTTGGAACACATAACTATCTACTAGTTGTTTAATATTTCCTCCCCTTACTATTATAGTCTGAGTTTTACTTCATTAATCCCGTTAGACTTGTGTATGTTCATTTGTATAATTAAGATCATTAGATGCATGAAATCCAAGATAGATAAACCCTTCAGAGATAGTAACAGGAGTAATGATTTCCTGAGGGTACAGAAAGAGAGGGATGAAGGGGGAACTGATAGCAACGATGACTATATAACCTCACTCTAAGGGAACAATTAACAGAGTAGTAGGCTAATGGATACATTGGATGGTGTAAGATATGGCCCAAAAAAAGAAAGAAAGAAAATTTAATATAAAAACAAGGTTTCCTAGGGGTTAGGGTGGGGATAAAGGAGAGCATATATCAAAGAGTGCAAGAATAAAGAAACTGTCTTGAGCATGATGGTGACAGTAATTTTACAATCATGTTTGGTCTAATTGAACTATGGATTGTTGTAATATCCATTAAGAGCTCCCAATAAAATGGGGGTGGGGGGGAACTATTACAGAATCTGAAAACTATTTTTTGAAAAAGAAGAAAAGAAATATCTTGGGCCCTATTGGCAAGATTGTCCTAGTTCTTGTTTGTAAACGTGAAGCAATGAACATCAAAAGTGACGTAGCCATTTCTTGATCTTCTTTTAAAACTGTTCCTTAGGCAGGGTCCGCTGGACACCAGGAAGCAAGCATCCTTTAGCTGTTGCTCAGTATGCCCAGCATGGTTCCTTTCGTCCAAGCAACTCCCCTGCAAAGGATCCCCAGGTGTTTATTTATCTCTAGTTCAGCACTGGTCTCATGCCGCCTTCTCACACTGCTCTTTCTTATTGCCATGTCTTCCCTCCGGAGTTATGGAAAGGGAAAATGTGTGTGTGGTTTTCCTTTATGGCACCCACAGCCCATAGCGCATCTGCTTACATAGAGAAAGTGTTTGAAAACAGATGCTTATTAAAATGGATTACGGAATTGATATTAGATTTTGGCTTTAAACACAGTAACACGTGCCCTCCATGCCAAGGACATATTCAATTCCAACTTGTATTTCTTCTTCACCATCAGCCTTAGGAGAGTGGATGGTCAGCATGGTGATCCTGCTGCAGGATCTCTTACAGTCAAGCAGACTCCACATGCCCAGGGTCCGTCAGGCAAGGAAATGAAGTAGAAATGTGTAGGGAAGAGATAAGGGCTTACTTACTTGACCCATTCCTTTTACTGGAGAGACTTGCAAACAGTGGCTCTGTGAGGGAAGTAAATGTGACCAGCTGGCGAGTGGAAGAGACAGTGTTATGATCAACTCCTCCTCCAGACTCTCAGGTGAATGTTCTTTCTGAACATTCGTTACGACGCAAGGAATTCATCCTCGTAGGAAAGTTGCCACACGAGTTAGAAAATACAGCATTTCCCACCTACCTATTAAAGAATTAAGCTCAGCAGATTATGCCATTCCCTCAGTTCAAATAATTTCAAGATGATACTGTTCATTTTAAAACAACGGACGCTAACAGTAATGCCAAAAACATAACCCCAGCACGTCATTTACTAAGTACACAAGGTAGTTACACTCCTTGGCCAACGTGTCCCTCCAAGCATAAAAAGCCTGTTCGAACCCTGGGGGTCTGATCCTTCCCTATTATAATAGGATTAAAAAGCACTTAACTTCAGCCATTACTATTGGAACCAGATTTGCATTCTCATCACAGAGCTCCGCTTTAGGAACAGCCAAGGGCCAGTAGGTCTTATCATTTATCACTGGTTTCAAGGGCTTTTACTTTGATCTTGGGATAATTTGGTGTCTTGAAAGAGGAATAGGTCTTTGTCTAATTTGGGGAACAAAGTAGAGAATCCAGGAACTGGAAGTCCTGGGTTTATTATTTTAGGCCAAAGCCATGAGTTTATCATCACTTCAGGGAGAAACAAAGAAGGAGCTTGCGGAAGCCCTGTCCAACTGTTGAGTGCCTATTTTCAAAGAAAGAGGAGTAAAGAAATGACTTTCGCTAAAGACGTGGTGGTGACCCAGATGCCAGCAGAAGAGGGGAAGAAATATCCCTTATTGGCAGTCAGTGGGAGGGCGGAATGGACTTCCCTTTCCCAGGCCTCTGAGCTCCCTGCACCAGGACCTGGTCTGGGCTTCTAGCCTTAAGAGATTCTCTTTATGTTCTACAATGTCTTAATTTAGTGTGAAGCAGGAGGGAGAGGGTTGTCAGAATGACATCTGAATGTCCTTCTAAATGGCATGTGAGGAGCCTAAGTCTTAGAGGAATGAAAAACACATGCCCTCTGGCTCCACTTAAAGCTGTCTCAATTTATCCCAACACAAAGAAATATCAATTATTTTTGACCTGTAAAAGACCCATGAACTCAGTCTCTGAAGTTGGGTTCTGGTTAAGGTGATACGTTTTCATTTCTCTTATTACTGCTTTTAATAAATACCATGTTTTTTTCAGTTATAGATGACCCTTATGAGAATGAGAATGATATATCAAAGCACAGTGTTACCCATCACTTCAACTATTATTGATTTAGAACACCTATTCAATGAATGAGTAGTTGAATTTGGGGCCTGGGGCATTATGACTTTCTTGAGTTTAAAACCTTCTTTTGGAGAATTACTTCTATTGCTAGAACTTGCTATTATTATAATTACTACTAACGACTGCCATCAATTCAGTTGCAGCTCATAGCAACCCTACATAGGGTTTTGGAGGCTGCAAATGTTCATAGGAGCAGATAGCCTCATCTTTGGCAGGGCTTCTGGTGGGTTTGAACCACCAACCTTTTAGTTAGCAATCCATTGCTTACCTACCAAGGCCAACAGGGTTATTATTTCTATCTATTATTACTACTATTACCCCCACACCTTTTTTTATTATAAAATATTTTGAAATACACCTCCACATATAAAGTAGAATCTATGGAACAACGTATTTTCCTAAAATCTGCATGGACAATGGCAAAAATAAATACTTATGCTCCATTATTAAGTTCATTTTGAGATTTTAATGATTAGAATTAGTTGCATGAGTCTGGAACTTTATGTAATCTTCAGTAAATGTGTGCTAGTGTGGAGATCCAATTTCATTGCCATTGAATCCATGCTGAGTCATAGGGGCCCTATGGGACAGAGTCAAACTGCTCTTACGGGTTTCTGAGGCTGTAATCTTTGCCAGGATCCCTGGTTGTGTAGCGGTTCCGCTGCTAACCACAAGGTTTTGAACTGCTGAAAAAAGAGTCACAAACTTGGGAGTAGGTATACTACCTGATTTCAAGACTTATTATAAACTACAGCAATCTAAGCAAGGTAATATCAATATAAGACTTGACAAATAGATCAACAGAGAGTGTAGAACTAGATACACCTATGCATGCTCAATTGCCTTTTCCCCCAAAGGCATGCAGTTATTTCAATAAGGAAGAGGGAAATCTTTTATTAAAAAAATGGTATTGGAACAAGCAGACAACATATGGGGAAGAAAATGAATGGCAAACATGATTTCACACCATACATAGGAATTAATTGGACATAGCTCATGAAATTAAAACCACAAAGAATCTAGACGAAATATCAGATACTATATGTCTGAGTGGAGGACCAGGCAAAGATTTCTTAGCTGCACTGTGGTTGCTGGCTTCTTTAGGGGCAGTTCCAGCTCAGCGACGCCAGGACTAAGAGATTGAGCCCTGCACGGGCCGCACAGCAGAGCCTCTGCATGAGCATTGTTGCAGTCCGTGAATTCGTTCATCCTGTGGAGGCTCCTCTTGTTGGTCTTGCTGACCTCTCCCAAACGCGGGGTTAGTCCTGAGAATGTGCCCAAGGTGTCGGTGACGTCTAATCTCATTATCCCTGCCTCGAAGCACCACCTTCAAAGGCTTCCGTTTCCAGCCAGTCTTCTGTCTCCACTGTACAGCTTTCACGTGGGTCTGAGGTCATTGAGAACACGTTGGCGGGAGCCAGGTCCTCAAGGTGACACTTGTCCTTTGTAAGCTGTTGAAGCTGTCTTTCCCTGCATGCTTTACTCATGTAGCCCCCTATCCGGTTTCTTACTGCCCCTTCCGTGGGCATCGGTCATTGATTCCAGTAAAATGGAATCCCTTTCGGGTTTTCCGTATCCCCCATTGACAGTGAATTTACTTCCTAGTCCAGTGGTGAAGATTTTTGTTTCTTTTATGTTAAGTTGTAATTAGTACAGACGGTGGTGGTCTTTGATCTTCATCAGTAAGTGCTTCAAGTTGTCTTCATTATCATCACGTGAAGTTTCCTTAGCTCCTCATATCTAAAACGCCAGCCAAACTCACTGCCATTGAGTCATTTCTGGCCTAGCGGCCCTCTCGGACAGAGTAGAACCACCTTTGTGGGTTTCTGGGACTGTACATCTCTAAGGGATGGAAAAGCTCATGTTTCTCCTGCAGAGTGGCTTAGCTGGGAGTTTCGAACCTTTTACCTTGTGGTTAGCTGCCCCGTTGGTAACCCACTACAACTTCCCAAAAGACTGACCATAAAGTATAAAAGTTGATAAGCTAGACTTCAAAAAATTACAAACCGATCAACAGAAAACACCATGAATAAAAGAAAAGAGCAAGCCACAAGCTGGAAGAAAATATTATCATACAATTGCCTAACAAAGAACTTTTATTTAGAGTAACTAAGAAGTCCTCTAAATCAATATTAAGAAACATAAGAAATTCCATTTTTCAAAAAGGGCAAATGATGAGACTGTATACTTTCCAGAAGATATCTGAAAGGCAAACAAGCAAATGAAAAAGCACTTACCATCTTCATGGAAGTTCTGGTCAAACCACAGTCAGCTGCCATTTTGTCTAGATCAAAGAAACAAACAAACAAACACAGTTGCTATTGAGTTGGTTCCGACTCATCGTGAGTCCCTGGGAGAGGTCAACTGTTATGTGCTCTTCAATGAAGGTCATTGTTAGTTGC
Organism: Tenrec ecaudatus; assembly: GCF_050624435.1. NCBI lineage: Eukaryota > Metazoa > Chordata > Mammalia > Afrosoricida > Tenrecidae > Tenrec > Tenrec ecaudatus. Next base: position 128,753,637 of record NC_134535.1, on the reverse strand, counting down.
CCTCAGGTTGGTTTCAACTCATCGCGACCGGACGTGCACCAGAGTGAAAACACTGCTCGGCCCTGCACCATCTTCACATTGTTCTTATGTTTGCGCTCATTGTTGCAGCCACTGTGTCCATCCATCTTGTCGAGGGCCTTCCTCTTTCCCACTGACTTACTACTGTGCCAGCATGATGTCCTTCTCCTGGGACCGACCTCTCCTGACAACATGTCAAATAAGTGAGATGAAGTCTCACCAGCCTTGCCTCCAAGGAGCACCCTGGCCATACTTCTTCACGATGCTTTCCACATTCTGCACCAGCATCGTAGTTCAAATGTCTAAGTTCTTCTTCGGTCTCCCTTATTCCAAGTCCGACTTTCGCATGCATATGTGTAGATTGAACATATCGCGACTTGGGTCAGGTACATTGTCACCCTCAAAGTAACAGCCTTGCTTTTCAACACTTTTAGAAGGTCATCCTAAGGTGAGTGGTTGGAAATAGCTCCGCTGCCTCAGAAAGCAGGACTGGCCATCTGCTTCCGACACGTCACAGCCTTAACCCCCCTGGAGCCTTTCTACTTTGTTTCACGGGGGGCTCCCATCAGATGCATTCAGATGATTAAACTTAAGAAGACCGGAATCAGAAGAGTTAACAGGATGTACAGCAATCAGGAACTCTACTACTGCCGAAGGGTTTATGCGGCCACTTAGAAAAATGATTTGAACAGTTTTTATGAAACCAAATGTTATGTCTTTCCTATGACCCCATAATTCCATCTTTAGGTAGTTGCCTAAGAAAAATGATGCACAAAAAGCCTTGACTATGAAAGCTTATAGTAGATTGAGCCACAGTCACCCCCAAACTGGAAGCAATCTGGATGTTCACCAGAAGAATATGTAAGGAAATTATTATAGAGTCACACAGTTAAAAGAAGGAACAGACTACTGACAATGACAATCACATGGATGAATGCCAAAATGATCGCATTGAGTGAAAGAATCAAACGAAGATGTCCTATATTATTTTATTTATACGAAGTTCAAGAATAGGCTAAATGAACCAATGATAACAGTAATCTGAAGAATCGCTACCATTTGGGTGGAGGTTTCTGATTGGCAAGGAGCCCCCCAAACTTAATAACATGATGAGAAAATGCTGTAGGCTTTACTTAACTTACTTGGGTGTATAATTGTCAAAAGCCATTAAACTACGGATAGGTAGGTGCATTGTACTATATATAAATTACACCTCCATTATAAAAAACAAAATAAAAAGTCTCACATTTCATCTCAAGAAGGAGGGTGATGATAACATAGCTCTTCCCAAGTGGTTGTTAATATGGAACGGATCGCATCTATGAAACTCCTGGCACGAAGCTTAGCAGATCGTAGGCTCTCAATGCTAGTTCGGTCTGAACCTACCTCCATATTTTGGCTTCTGGCTGTTTAGAGCTATTTGCTTTCTGGAATTTTAGTTAAAAACTTCAATGCAACAAACCAGGTTCCTTTGTTCTTGTGTCCATTAGCTCTGCTTCCTTTTGGGGGCCTCCCTCTTCTTCCCAATGTGCTCTGGAATAGTCCTCAAGTGCCAAGCAGAAGTGCCAACCTCCCACCTGCTCTGGGCTTGCCCTTCACCTGGCAAGTGGCTCTGATTCCCTCCATGAAAGAATTTCGCACGTTCTCCCAGTGGCCATTGATCTCTTTCCAGCTCCAGTGTCAGCCAGGAAAGAACCCCAAGTCGGAATTGTTTTCAGGCGTCCAGACCAGCACCTGCTGATCTTGCCCACGGTGGTTTTCCTGCTTGAGTTTCCCCTTGAGTTGGTGGAGTTGTTTACGTGGGACTCGAAGAGGGGAGCTGATATATAGCTGGTCACTTCTGAAAGCCTATCGATGGGAGGGTCCTTTGTCCTCGGTGTCAGATTACATGTTAAGGTTGCACCCGAAGATTCTAAGAAAAAGTATGTTACTGCTCAGCTTCAAATTCCCACTGTGTGTTCAGTACACAGCCACGATGCCTTTATACTCATCAGGAAAACGATCATATAGGAATTTATAACTTTGTTTATCTGTGACACCCAACAGGTGTCACTCAGCCTTGTCTTAACACACCTGTACTCAGACATCTTTTTGCTATCTCCCATATGTCATCTGAATTTGACCTGACTTTCCTGGGGCAGCAGAGCCTGGCCTCTCCCCTACCTGTGCTTGGTCCTTTCTTTTCTAGTGTGACCCTCTGTGGTTGGAAGATTTTTCTCTTTGCTGATCCTCTATGACAGGGGTCCTCAAACTACTGCCCGCGGGCCACATGCGGCCCAATGAGGACATTTATCTGGCCCGCCAGGTGTTTTGTCCCATTTGTTTTTTCAAAATAAGATATGTGAAGCATGCATAGGAATTTGTTCATGTTTTTTTTTCAACTGTAGTCTGGCCCTCTAATGGGTCTGAGGGACAGTGAACTCGCCCCCTAATTAAAAAGTTTGAGGACCCCTGCTCGATGAGCTATATCCATTTCTATAGAAGACCTGTGGATGACCTTGGGGTCTCAGGTAGAAGGATAGGTTCAAGAGCACAGTCAAGTTATACTGAGAAACGACTAGCCTCAGAACGAGTTACATTTGGGAACTGTAAAAGCAAAGAGTAATTGCATTTGTTGGATCCCGAAGCTGCTAGGAACCTTCAGAGACTCCAGTTTGCATTTAAAGGGAAACCATTAAGAATCTGTTGAGTTATCGAGAAAGCGTCAAGGAATTCCATGTGCAAGAAAGTTTCCTGGAGGGCCATTCCAAGCACATAGAATCACACTGTGTTTTGAAACAACTTGCTTCACAGGGTAAGGTATCTCAAGAGAAACTTGAAAGACGAAGAAGTGAGAAAAACACAGGAGAAAGAGAGTGAGAGAGATTATCTGGTAAACCTGTGGAGGTAACGCACACATCTGTGAGGGACAAATACACAAACCCTCTTTAAATTAACTCACTTGTGTCAGCCCCTCAGGAGAGTTCCAGGCCCAGGTCTGGGCTAATCTGTTCCAGAGATTATAATAGGACCGAATAAGAGACGTTAAAGAAACCAGCAGTGCTGTGCCTAGGGTAATTGAAAGCCAACGGGTGACTCAACAAAGCATTCGAACCCAGAAAAGGTCATTTCACAGACTGTGGTGGCCAGCTGTCCTCCAGCTCCCATGAGTGCAAAGCAAGTTTTTTTAACTCATGGTGATTCCTGACTCATTTTAGAAAGCTATTCTGCCTGCTTGACCCCATGCCAGTTTATTTATACTCCAGTTCATTCCATTTTAAAACGTTTGAGGAGGCAGCATTTGGGCTTTGTAAACAACCAAGCAGCATAAACTGTACAATCCCCCATCACATGATTGATCAAAGCCATGGCGGATGGAAGGGGCTGTAGATAATATATAAGTCTCATGTGCTCATTTTCTAGAGGCAGAGACCGAGGTCCACATTCCTATGTAGAATTCTATGTTTATCTTCTAGGTGGTTCACAGCAGTACAACTTCATTGAATGTGAAAATATTTAAATGCCTCCACATTGTTTGGTAAATAAACTCTTGTGCAACTCCATCATCCCAGCTGACCTGGCTCCCCAGGAGCCCTGGGGATGAGCTCACAATTTAGCATCTAAAGGCTCAATGTTTGGCCCAGTAAAGGACACTCTGGGCCCTCCCTTATGAATCACCCATGCTAAATCCCCGCTAACTGTCTAACCTTTTGAATACGACATTGTTGATGGCAAGGGTACTTCTAATATATTAGATTTGTCAGCTTAGAACTCAATGAAGTTTTGCCAAATCATTGTCCCAGCGGTTAAACTTCCTAAAATAAGATCTAATAAAAGAAGTGTTTTAAAACTACCTTACGAAGCCCTGCTGGCACTGTCTGCTATGCATCAGAGTGTTAATCAGAAAGTCAGTGGTTCAAACCCACCAGCTGCTACAAGGGAGAAAGAAAAAGGGGATGTCTGTTCCTGTGAAGATTGACAGCCTCTAACACCCTGTAGAGGGTCATGAATCAACTCAATGGCAGTGAGTTTGGTTTGGGCTTATCAGCCCTAAGAAAATTGTGCTTCCCTCTGATTTACAGGTTTAATTTCCAGCTATTTGACCAAAATAAATCATCGGAAATGTTCTGTATTTTTACTGCATTGTTGTCTATGAAAACCAAAAATCAACTACCTAACCACTGGGTTGGAAACAATTGGTAAGACTAATTATGGTAGCTGATGCTAAGTAGCCTCTCAAAATTGGGTCACTAGAAATGTTAAGTTATGTTGTAAAGGTTTTTTTTAAATTGTAAACAGACTATTACATAGTAGGTATTTGTAGGATACCATTTTCCAGAAACATAATGTTAAATATATGCATAGAATAAAATCATGAAAGATAACATGCAATTGAGCACTTAGCAACTTGTCTTGGGGTTTGGGGATTATAGGTGATTTCTGGTGCCCTGTGGAGTTCTGGTAGCGCACTGGTTAAGCACTCCATTGCAGGTTAATAGTTCTTCGGTTTGAATTCACAAGCTGCTCCGTGGGAGAAAAGGGCTGGTAGGCTACTTCTGTGAAGACCCACAGTCTTGGAAACTCTTCTCTGTCCTATAGGACCTCCATGAGAGCAAATGAACTTGACATAAACAGGCTTGGTTTGGGCCGATGCGTATGGAGCCACGGTGGAACAATGGTGAAGTACTTGGCTGTTGCCCCAAAGGTTGATCGTTTAAACCTACTCACAATCCTACGGGGCAGTTCTGCACTGTCCCTCTCTCTACGAGTCAAATCAACTCGACGGCACACAACAAACAGCATGTGTGGCTAGGAGTCTCTGAGTGGCTCATATTGTTAAGCGCTCAGCTATTAGTCCGAAGCGCCGCCGCTGTTTAAGCCCACACAGAGACCTCTCAGAAGACAACCCTCGCGGCGTCGTTCTACAAAGGTCGCAGCCTCGCAAACTCTCTGAAGTAGTTCCATGATATAACACACAGACTGTGCCCGTGAGTCAGCACTGGCGTGACAGTCACTTGGAAGCATTAACTAACAATGTAAACACCTGTATCAATGGATTGTCACCCGGCTTCCTCTTTCGGGATCCAAAACCTTCCCTTGCCAAACCTGCCTTTCTTTTGAAGCTGGACCGTCACAGCTTAGTTCACTTAAGCTGCTTTACCAGAAACCTGGGAGCAGAGCTGCAGAACCACATGGGTTCATGGAAATCATGGGCGGGCACGTGCTCTTATGCTTGGCCTGGGGCCCCACATATGGTTCTGGAGAAGAAGTCTGAGTTGCCATGGATTGTCCTCACTCTGCAATTCCACTTACGCCCCATGGATTGCTTGATGTGCACATGAAAGTGGTAGCTATGGAGCAACTAGGGCTATTAATTAAAAGTTGTTTTTTTCCAGCATGGCAGGTAGACTTCTCCTTGAGTTGGATTTGGCCCACCCACAACAGTCTCATGACCCTCTGGACATCAGTGGGAATGCAGACACTTGCGGGAGTCATATGGGTCGAATGGTATCAGAATATTGTTCCAGGATAAGGGTAGTAACCCAGCTACTATGACTTACAAGTCCAAGGCATTGGGCCACAGCCTAGGCACTGCAGGAAGACACCAGACCACGGGGATATGTGGTCTTATTCCTGGACAGGGTGTCCCTTTCTCTTTCCTTCCTGGATATTTTGGGAGATTGTGAGGCAAGTACTCCTGGAGTCTTCCCTGATTGGCCAGCCTACTTTTCATTGGGGCTGGTGCAGACCCTTAGGGATTTCCGTAGGGACTGAAGTAACACAGACCTCTGTTTGGCAGGATTGAGAGTGCCTTAGGGGGCCACTCCTTAAAACCTCAGTTGTTGTTAATCGACTCCAATGTTCATGATTCCATAAGCTAGCATCCCGAACTGGAATTCACAATCACATTCTTGTCTTTGAATTTGAACCATGATCTCATGGATTCTGTGTTTGGAGACAGGCTCTGTGGATTGTCTATTCTTCCTTCCATCTATAACCCTACCCCCAAGATGAAGTGCTTTTAGTTTGTCCTCAAATTGACACAATTGGTAATAATAGGTTCTGGTGTTGGGGCAACAGATGAGCCTCTTTTGCTAGGTCATGCCCCAAGGGGCTGTGTTTTACCAGGGAGATATTCCAGCATAATTCAGAGAGTGTTTTCATGGGATCCATGTCCTCCTATAAGATTTCATCCTAGAATGATGCCTACATTTTTTGTTTTTTACTATATGAAGGTGAGTGAGGGAGAATTAGAAACCAGTACAAATAATCCAACCATCTGGAAGTAGGCACAAAACTTTTAGACTCCTTAATCCCATCTCCACCCCTACCCCCTATGGTTCACATTAGCTAGCAGAGATGGGAATGAAAAATGTTTGGCAGGACAACTTGAAAAAGCTTTGGGGATCTCAGAGGACTCTCAATCTGTGGCCATTTTGATGTGCTATGAACACACTGCGTGCTGTTCAAGCGTTATTGTCTGCTTTGTCCCTTCAGCTTCAGATGAGCCAGCTTAAATTGAGGCAATTCATTTCCTTGTAGGGCTCTACTTAAGTCTCTTAGAAGTTCAAATGCTCCAATAGCCTGACATTTCTCTACCAGGACCCTTGATGTTCTAGCCCCGGGAGACACGTTGTCTAAATCCCAGGAGGCATTAGTGTATAGTAGCATCCGTTTACCCAGCTGCCTTGCTTTCACATAGCCAGGATTATGAACTTCCAAGCTAGTAGCAAGGAAAGTTCCATTTCCTTAGACCCTTTCTCAACGCAGCCAATCTCATGGCTTAACCGTTATCATTTTTTCTGGCATCAATTATGGTGTTACTCAGGATTTCTTCTTTCCATGGCAAAGGTTAAAAATTCTACTCAGACCAGCTACGCTGTTTGCCTTAGTTTTTTAATGCCTCAACTTGTCCAGGATTCTTGTTGGCATTTGGAGGGAAGAAGCCAATCTTCCTTCAGCTTCTCGGAGTCCAGCTCTGTGCAGGGTGGGTTTGTGAGAAGGGGATCCTAGTGTGCAGTGATTTCAGACCGCTCAGGCCCAAGGCAACAAGAAAGGACAGGGGTTTGGGCTTGTCATCATCAGCTCCAGCTGGTGCTCATGGGAAATATGTCTCTGTCTTTACCTCTCTCTCTCTCTCTCTCTCTCTCTCTCTCTCTCTCTCTCTCTCTCTCTGTTACGGATTGAAGTATGTCCTCCTAAAATATAGGTTGTAAATCCTACTCATATGCCTATCAAAGGAGCCCCGGTGACGCCATGGTTGGACCCTCCACTGCTAAGAGCATGTGAAGCGCAGTGAAGAACACCTACCTGGAGAGAAAGTCACACCCTACAAGCTGATCACCACTGAACTACAGAGACAAGAGCTTCCCCTAAAGTCTACACAGGGAAACACCTTTCCTTAGAACTCAACCTTCCAGCCTCCTCAACAATAAGACAACTGTCTGCTCTTCAAAGACATCCATTTGGGATATTTCTGCTGCATCACTGAAAATCCAAGAGACCGTCTACCCACTTCTCTTCCATCTTTCTCGATCTATACTAGTCTTTCTTCTGGTGATTCTATTTTCCGCTCAAATCCTGACTGACACACTCGCTTCAGCAAACACGTCGTCTTTGGCTCACGTTGCTGGAAATTCCAATCTTGGAGCCTCTTGGGTTCAAGAACTGAAACAATCTCGTCAGTGTTGGAGGACTGTTCGTCTTCCAAGTCTGCTTTCTTTCCCGCCTTTGTCTTGGTGGTTGTTTCTGCAGGACCACACTCTGCATTGGCAGAGACATCCCAGCCTTGGCAGGACTGCTGCTTTTCAGCTTTCACAATCTCAGGGAGCAAAAAAGATCTCTTGCCTAGTCCTAATGTCTATCTCTCTCTATATATAAAAAAACCTTTGGGAAGGCTCTATAAGCCTATTTGGGTTGGGTGTCCATTTCTAAGCAGTTCACTTTGGCTTGAGGGATGACATGCTTCAGTAGGCCAGGTGTGGGCCACAAACACACCCAGCTGGCAGGGCATAGTCATGGGCAAGCTGGTGCCCGAGCAGCCCTACACGGACTGCTTGAAATGGACCCTACGAGGAAGGAAGGAGGGATAAAAGGCGCCCTGCTTGACAAAACCACAGTCCTGGGTACATTATGTGTATGTTAAAAGTGGGGCAAACATTGTGGTTTCTCAAGGATGTTGATGTTTCAGAAGATCGGTGACATGTGGGAGTGCCTTTGGAGTGGCAAAACGGTGGTAAATACATATTATTTGTATTAACTGACTCTTTCAGATGCTGTACGTCTTAATCTCACTTTCTTTTTTTCCCCTCTTCTAAGTAAAAATTCCACAGATGTTTGCATTCAGGCTTAAATTTCATTCATTCTGATGGTTTCTATAAGGCTGCTTGGGAATTAGACTGTTGTTCTTAAGTGCTGTGGCAAAACCCAGGGATGCATTTTTTGCTTTTGTCTCTCTTGCCATGGGAGAATTGAAAGCAGTAGCCTTGATCCAACATGATTCTGTTTGCCCAGTGTTTCCTTTCTGTCTTAAAGGGATCGTTCAAAGAATGTCAGTTTAGGCCCAGAATCTAGAGACAGCTCTCCGCCTCTTTCCTTATTGCTTCCCTTGCTAACATTTCCAAATCCCTCCGGTTCCCTTTGTGACTTTCCACTCTTGCTCCTTTGCTTTCCGGCCCCAGAGCACACTGAGGCACACATCTAGAAGGAACCACCGGGTCCCATTCCTCAGCCTGCTCTCACACGAATAAATGGATGCCTATGAGAGGCTTGATGCCCCAGGTCCTGGAGACCATGGAGATGCAACTGCCAGATAGGATCTGGGTGTAAAGGGGGGCACGTTTGTTGGAAATAAAGACTAAAACTAGAAAAAATTCTGGGAGACTCCATTTGTCATAGGTTTTAGTTGACATATATCACCTAAGACAGTTGTGCCTGGAGGAGAAGCTGAAAAAGAGTCACCTGACATGCCATTCCACTAACCTTTGTGAGCTGCACATCTGGCTGGCTCTACCTACATTTTCCAATGAGCAGGCCTAGAACCAAGCTTGCCCAATAGCTATAATTTTAGAGCATGACATTTGTACAGATCACTTCATTTACATTTCGGAAGCACCGAAGGGGTTAGGGATTGTCCGTACTATCAGAATGAAGACCGAGCCTTAAAGAAACTCTATTACTTGGTCAAGTCCATACAGGTAGGAAGCTGCAGAGCCAAGAATTATACAGAGGCTTATTTCACTAAGTCATGCTACCATATAGCTGCATTTCAGGCCACCGCTTCTATGGCATGGTTTCCCAAGTAGGAAGAGCCTTCTTTTCCAATGTCTCCTTTCTACTCTAAACACTACCTCAACTAACCAAAATTTGGATATAAATACACTATAATGTATTCATATCTGTGCATGGCTGAACAGCTAGTGCTCATCAAAAACTCCATGGATTTCCCTTCTGTTTCCAACCCTGTCCTGACATTAAAGGGAGGCCTGATTCTGGTTAGGGGGCCTCTAAGAAATGCCATGTACCCCTCCTCTGTCCGAGTTGTTAAGAGTCCCTGTGTCTCTTCCATTTACTTCATCTCCTCCCTTGAAGGAAGTATGTCCCCGTTGGCATTGCTACAAAATGAAGGCAGATCACTGCGTCTCCATTGAATTTTAGTTGAGCAATAAAACAGGTTTTGCAGTGAAAGGTGGAAGATTATCTTATGCTGACTGACTTAGCTGCATCAGGCTGCAAGAAACAGAATAAATACCCTGTGGCTTCAAAAACCAAAAACAAATAATGTCAAAGTTGAGACAAGCTGTCCGTGATTTTGAGGATCCAGGTTCTTTGTGCTTCTGTTCTCTGCCAGCTTCACGGTGAAGGATCGCTCCTGCTGGCACAAAATGGCCGACAGCGGCAGTCAACAAACCCTACCTGTGCTGGCGAGGAGCCTGCGCAGATTGGCTTAGATCACGCAGGCAGCCTGCTGCACATTAAACTCACTTGGGAGCTTTAAAAAGATGATGGTGCCCGGGCCATAGCCCCAAACAATTAAATGATAATCTCTGGGGGCTGGGATCCAGGCATCCAGAAACTTCCTAAAAATCCCAATCCCATTGCCATCAAGTCAATTATGACTTATAGGTGAGTGGAATGGGCAACAAATAGAGAATTACGGCCTAAACGGACCAATCAAGGTTCCTCTTTGGAGTCCTGGTAGGAAGAAGAAAGGAGCAATAACAGAGCGCCATTGTATATGGGAACAAGCATCTCTTTCTAGTGTAACACTGGGATTTGCATGGCACATACCCTTCACCTAGAGCTAAGTGATTTAAATTCATGTTGAGGTATTTGTAATCGGAGCAACTCTGAAGAGAGTAGTAAACGTTCCTCCCCTCACGACTCAACAGGGGAGGAAACACTGGAAAAAGACAGGCGGGAGAACCACAGCCCTGGTTTGCTGTTGCATTGTGTGTCCTGGTCCCGAACCTCTTCCCTCAGGCTGAATTTAGACAGCTGGACTTCCAAGGGTTTCTGATAATGCATTCAGGGTCCTTGGTGAGCCCTAATTTTAGGAAGAATCTCACCTTTGACGTTGAACTCCTCTAGTGGATTAGGAGCCCTGGTGATGGAGTGGCTATGAGTTGGACGGCTAATTGCAAGGTTGGTGGTTCGAAACCACCCTCATCCCCATGGGAGAAAGACAGGGTTTTTTACTTCCATAAACAGAGACAGTCTTGGTAACTCAAAGGGGCAGTTCTACCCAGTTCTTTTGGTCACGATTAGTCAGTATTGACTTGATGGTAGTGAGTTTAGGTTTAGTGGATTATAATGTAGAGGTAATTTCTTAGAGTCCAATCTAATTAGCCATCTAATAGATCCCACAATCTTTCTTCATTGTGCATTCAAAGATGTGGAAATGATTACCCAAGTGCATATCAGAGCAGGAAGTAGTTGTGATGATAAAGGAGGCAAATGAAACAATATCAAATGCTTGATAACTTTGGATTAAGCCAAAGTCTGGATGCTTTTGCACATTTCTCGGTTTGTCTTCTGATTTCTTTTAGGCCTGGATCACTATCTTTTATCCACACAGAAGGTCTATGTTCACTCGCCTTACTTGGGAACCATGGTTGGCCTATATTTCTCAGTAGATTTATCTTCTTCATACAAACTATTACATTAACAACCCACTCATAATTCTTATCACAGTGCCTGGGACATAACTCATGCTCAAAACACTTTTCTTGAATGAATAAGTAAATATCAGGAATTGATTAGTCAAGGTCTAAAATTCAGTATTGGCAGAAAACATGGCGAGTGTTTTATAGTATTACAAGATTCACTTTCTAACTTTAAAATTCACTTAATTTCCTGCTTCTAAGAATCAGTGAGCTCTTTCTCTGTGCAAACCCCCTCCACTTTTTACACAGGGAACTCTGGGAAAGTCTAGTAATAAAATGGACTGATGTAAAGCATGTCCACGTGTTATGATTTACAACTTAGTGGGTTATGTCCCTGACTATCTTGGGCTTCAGATGAATATAAGCGATTGAGCAGATGGCTCACAAGACATCCTACCAAAGCAGCAAATGAAAGCACTTATGGGAGACACTGAAGGCAATAGTTTGACTCTCATTCAATGGGTTTAAAATAGGCTATAAAAATTCGCATGTTTATACAGTGTACAATCATTGGATTTGTTTTGTTAGAACGTAGAAGACTTGTTGGAAGACGGTTGGAAGCAATCCAGCTAAATACATTTCAGGTATTTTGACTGCCCCCTTTTACTATGCTCATGATTTTGCCTGATGTAAGCAGAGGCCTTCAAAATAACTCTGCTGAGTTTGGATCTGCTTTATGAACTGTAAAAATCGTGTGGCTTGTGTGTTTACTTCTGATGGAGTTTCTAGTAATGGGACTGATGATGGTGATAAGGAGTTTGTTTATTGTTCTCACTGAAAGTCACTTTCAAAACAAAGAGCTAACCATCTTTCTTCCCCAGTCAATATCTTTTTCCTCCCCTGTCCAGGAAGAACTGCCACATTTGAGTTACCCTGATGCCTAGGCTGCTGTTGGGACTTCTCTTGGCTTTGAGAAGCCTTGTAATCAATTACAGGGCCATTGCCAGGTATCTTTAAGCAGACCTCAAAAGCCCTTTGTGAATGGATAGCCAGATGCAGAATAGGCATCAGTGCTTATGTGATCGACTGACTTCCTCAGGTAAGCAGGTTCACTGAGTAGCTATGAATTGGTAGAGGGAAAGGATTGTGGTGCTGGTGAGGGATCAGAAGGTGTGACTACCATTTGTGCACTTTGCCCAGCTCCCTACCTAGATGATAAATTATTTGATATTCAGAATCTGCGCAGAGACACAGTTCTGTTTCCCCACTTCAGCCTGGCCCTGTCACACAAAGCACATACAATATTTATCAGCTATTGGCTGAACCCACGTCTTAGCTGTCAGAAACACTTTGAGAGATCTTTAAGTGATGTAGGTGTGTGTTCACACATATGTTATTTAGAGGTACTTGCACCTGTTGCACGCTCTCGAGTCAGTTTTGACTCCTAGCGACCCTGAGTGACAGAGGAGAGCTACCTACCGCATAGGGAGCCTTAGAGGTGTAGTGGTTATGCATTGTGTACTACCCCAAAACGGGGAGTTTGAAACCACCAGGCACTCTGCAGGAGAAAGAGAAGGCATTGTCCTCCTGTAAAGAGCTAGTGTCTCAGAAACACAAAGGGAGAGTTCTACCCTTTCCTATAGAGTCACGATGAGTCAGAGTTGACTTGATGACAGGGAGTGAGAATCTTTAAGAAGCAGATGGCCAGGGCTTTTTGCTCAGGACTGCTGGGTGTATTTGGACCAGCAATATATTAATTAGTATTTCAGTGTTTAACCATTGTGTTTCTAGGGTTCTCTTTCTCACTGTATGTGTATGAATGGGTACCCCCCAAAAACAGATTTTTCCCCAAAAAGTATGTATTTAAAACTTTTTAATAAAACTATCTTATCAGCTTCAAAGTTCTCTCCATTACACTTAACGCATTTGTCAAATCTGAGATTCCATTCTTGGAAACATTTTTCAAACTCATCTCTTAGGAGAGCTGACAGCACCTCTCTCATTTTTTTCCCTTCACCTCTTTTATATTATAAAAATCTCTGTCTTTTAATGTTTCTCTGTATTTGAGGAAACAAGAAAAAATTTCACAGTGAAAGGTCAGGTGAGTAAGGTGCATGGGGCAAGTGAGGCATGCTGTTTTTTGCCCAAAATTGGTACACTGATGACTGCATGAGCAGGTGCATTATCATGGTGACAAAACCAGTCTTCCATCTGCCACAAAGCAGGCCTTTTTTGTCACACACTGTTAAATAATCTTTTCAGAACCTCTGACTAGAAAACTGATTAACAGTCTGACCTGGTGGAACAAATGCCAAATGCAGGATGAGTCTACATATTTGTCCATTCGGGAAACTAATGGATGTCCAGAGCAAGGTTTGTCATCAGTCAACATTTCACCTTTTTTGAAAAGAGAAAACCACTCATACACTTGAGTTTTTCCAACAGTGCTGTCCTTGTAAGCTGTGTTCAACATTAAAATAGTTTCTGTGTAATTTTTTTCTGAGGAGGAAACAAAACTTCACAGCTGCATACTACTCTCTTAAATTGGCTATCACCCCCCCCCCCAAAAAAAAAAACTCCAGTGAAACAGCTTTTATTAAAAAATTCACTGCTACCAGAGAGAACATTCCCAGGTGATGCCACTGGGTGCACTAACTCAGAGCGAGATGCTCCCCTAGTGGGAAAAATGCATACTATGAAGGCTCTATTCTGCCTGGTGTAATTCCAGCTTTGGGGGGTATCCTCTCATATGTGCATGTGTGTCGATATATATGCATATATGTATAAATATGTGTATGCATGTATCTAAAATGTGCTCTTGACTGTGGAGCAGCTAAAGTGAAAGGAAGAAACAATGTAGTAAAGGAGCCGAATAGAAACCTTTCTAAAGACAGCACTGAGGGATAAAATAAAGCATTATAATGAAATGTACACTGATCTAGAGTTAGAAAATAAAAAAATAAGAACGTGCTAGTATTTCTTCACCCGAAAGAACTGAAGAAAAATATTCAAGCCTTGAGTTTCAATGTTGAAGGATTCTATGGGGAAAACATTGAACAAGGCAGGACCTATCAGGACAGGAAGTACCAGAGGAAGATGGAAAGAATACACAGAGTCACTGTACCAGGAAAGGGTTGGTAGACATTCAACCATTTCAGGAGGCAGCATATGTCAAGAACCATTGATACTGAAGGGAAAAAGTTCAAGCTGCACTGAATGCATAGTGGAAAGAAGGCTCCAGGAGTTGACAGAATCCCAGTTTTGGTGTTTTGACAAATGGATACAGAGATGGAAATGCTGACTTGTCTATGCAAGAGAGTTTGAAAGCACCTACCCATTCAACTAACTAAAAGAGATCCATATTTGTATCCATTCCAAAGAAGGATGATCCAGCAGAATGTGAAAATTATCAAACGTATCATTAGTATCACATGGCAGTGAAATTTTGCTGAAGGTAATATAGAAGTATTTAAAAAATAGTTGTGGCAGTACATTAACAAACGACTGCCCGTGATGGTGAGGATGGCGCAGGACCAGCGGCATTTCATCTGTTGTATGTAGGGTCGCTATGAGTCAGAATGACTGGATAGCATTTTAAAGAAGATATCCAAGGGGAGTTGGAAAAGTTCATAGAGAAATAGGTGAGAAGGTAATAAACATCTCCCAGAGACTTTTTGAAGCCCCCCTTTATACACATATAAATATCTATCTCTATTGCTATTTAATTTCTCTGGGAGCTCACTCATTTTCTTTGAGCTCTTTAGGTTACAGGAAATTTATAAGGTAAGTGATTTTTGTCAGGATTACAAATTTGCTGTATTCTAGTGAAGTGCAGTTGATTATTGCCCTGCATATAGACTTGTTTTTTATCTGTTTATAAACTTATTTAAGTCTTCTTTTGCCTCAATACAAACATGTGTTTCTTTGAATTCTTCTCGAGCCATCATACTAGTTCCCTCATGCATTAATGAATTAAATCAAATATTTGAGGCAATTTAATTTTATGTTCATATGAGAGTGATTATACCCGTGTGATAATTACCCCTTAATAACTGGGTAGTTGACATATGCCTTAAAATAGTTTGTTTCCCTCAGGATAGATGAGACGTAAATCTTGGTAACTGAACAAAATGATATTTGAGTGTTTTATTCAGTCCTAACCTCATGCCCTAAATCTTTTATGTATAACTTAAATTGAACGTATAATTATTCCCTTGCAATAACTAACTGCTAAGTAATGCTTCACAGTCTACAAACTATTTCCAGCCATTGTGGCATACTAGTGCCCCATATATTAAATTGAGCAGTATTTATCATGATTCCCATTTTACAAGGAAGGAACCAAGGGGCTTATGTGATCTGCCTGACATCACATGCATAAAATTTCAGGTCTTTCAAGACATATTTCTTGCTCTTTTCATTATATAACCCTACTTGTGCTTTTCAGGTTTTATGTAAACTTGGGAAGGCCAGGATTCTCCCATAATAGGATCTATAGTGTAGCCAACTCCATGAGGGAATCTTGCATGAAGCCGCCAAGCAGTTGTTGGAAAAAGACCACCATAATCTTATCACAGCTTTGATACATTTGAAAGAGGTTTCATTCAAGGCGTGGCCTACTCTTAGAATACATTGACAACATGTGGCAGTTTGCTGACTTCTACTGCAGGATTTGGATCCTGCATCTGGTTTGTCAACCTCCTGTTACATCGTCCACTGATCCCAGGAGCCCTCAGCAGACTGCTGACCTTGGATTCATTTAGCTTGGCATCCGCCAGCCTGAGGTCTTCCTGCTTCATCTTCCTGTTCATCAGCACCTGCAGGTACAAGAGCCAAGAGAAGTCTTTAGCTTACATATGACCCATGGACTTGAACCAGCTTGGTCTTACCCACTTTTAAATGGTGTGAGCCATGTCTTGATATCCATTTCTTTCTATATGCACACACATACAAGGGTCACAGGTTTTGCTTCTCCTGAGAACCAAATAACACACTTACCGCACAGCACCACATTATACCACCCCCACTACTCTCCTTCAAAGTGTCCATTGAAAAATCAACATTAATTCAATTACATTTGAGATGAATTTAGAGTTAAGGATATTTTATTGGAATATGTCAATAAGTTTCAAATTGATATTCAGTTGTGTTTTGTAGGCTAACTCTCTTATTAATCATATCACTCAACTGATTTATAAATCTGTTCCCAAAGTAATTTATAATAATATCCATTTTCTGAAGGAAGAAAGAAGCAAACTAATATTTATTAAATATCCGCTTGCTGGCATATATTTATTTTTCACTTAATCTTCAAAATAACCTTGTGAGGTAATGTCTATGTCCTCATTTTTTTATGATGATGATAATATAAATCATATGTATTATTTATCGACCACACATATATTATCTGATATCACACCCACAGTCAGCCTGTAAGTTTGGTTGCATGAGTGAAAACTGAATCATAAGAGGACTAAGAAAATTCACTCCAAATAGTAGAGATAGAATTTGAACTTGGACCCAAAGCCCATGTGCTTTATAATTACTTCGTAGTTGAGAGATGAGTTAAAGTTTATTGTGCAAACCTGGTCAATAAACACATGTGGGGTTAATTGAAGGGCGAGAGATAAATGGCTCGGTGAGCCTCGCTTTTCTAATTCTCAAGTCTCTTGCTTGGTGATGGTCTGACCAGGGTGCAGCTGACTTAGCCAGATCCTTGCTTCAGCTGACAAGGCTCACTTCCTGCAAGATATCCCCAAGAAGAAGCTGCATGGACCTACCCCGATGCAGGCCTGGGTGCTGGAGCAGCCGTGTGGAGACCCCTGTCAGTGCTGAGAAGCTTATACGTTCACTGATTCAGCTTTCCTCCTGCAGTCGGCATCATTGCTAGACTTTTGCAAGATGGAGGAGGACTTTGTGGATTGGTGTCGGACATATGGGTTAATGTTGGACTTGTGGGCTTGGGCAGCACTGCATTGGGATGTTTTCTTGATGTGCACTTAACCTTTATATAAAACTCTCTCTTATACATGAGTTTCTGTGGCTTTGTTTCTCTAATATACCCAGACTAACACAAGAGTGTTTGGTCAATGTGACCTGGTCAATGTGTACTTTTAAAATCTGGGTGTACACAAACAGGGATTTATTTTCTCACAGCTTAGGAGGTTTGAAGTCTGAACTTGGGACTCGAGCTATGCGAAATACTCTATCTCTGCCTCCACTTCTGGGACAGCCTTCTTGCTTTTGAGTTTCTGTTCCTGGCTTTCTTGGCAATCATGTGGCCCATCTCTTCCCCCCTGTTTTCCGGTTTATTTATCTGTTTTGGTGAACATTTACAGAGAAAATTTGTTTTTCACGCAATGGTTTGAATACATGTGGTTTCTTAGCACAAGTTGCACATCACTGGAGGAAACAGCACGCTTCCAATGTCCTCAATGGGCTGGCATTGTCCTCCCTTGTCCACAGCCCTCCTTTCCTGCCCCTTCCTACCTCCCAAGTTCTGTTTCCATCTCCCACGGCTGAGTGTGCTGAGGTGGCCACTTCTGGCAAGTGTTATTGTTGACTTTATAGGTCTGTCTGGAATTCATAGAGGTGAGTTCTATTCCAGGTTTGACGGGTGTCTAAGAGCTACAGTTTTAGGGGCTGAGCATTATACTTTGGACAATGAAGTGAAGAATAACAGTGAAGAGTAAATGGTCTTGCAGGAATAATGAGGCAGCACCAGGAAGTAGATGGGAGCCTGAAGAACAGGGACAGAGACTCTTGATAAAGGCCTGAGATGAAATAGAAGATCATTTCCCATGGATCTAGAGGGACTTGGGGCAGCATGGGTGGTGCCAACAGTTAATATTTGGCTGCTCACAAAAAGGTTAGAGGTGCCTAGTCTACCCAGAGGTGCCTCATAGTAAAGGTTTGGTGATTAGTCAGCAACAAGCTGATGGAGCACAGCTCTACTCTGACACCCTTGGTCTTGCCAGGAGTTAAAACTGACTGTGTAGCAACCAGATTTAGAGGACATGGGATAGGAGGCCAAGGAGGTGAGCTGCCTGTGTCTTTCAAGCCTCAGATTTTAGTCCAGCATCTCTCTACCGATGCTGATAATTTGTTCTTAGATGAAGTCTTGTAAAATGACAAGATGTTAAGAATGGTAATGAATGTTCACCACCCCCAAAGAGCTTTCAGGGTCCATTCCTTTCTGGTGTTCTTTGTCTTCTGGTTGGACAGGAGAGGGCAGGAGGGAGTTGAAGATGCCCAAGCGAAACCCTGCAGAACCACCTTGGGTAATCTGTGAGGAACCGGGGAGGAGGAGAGGGAGCCCTGGTGTCAGAGCTGTTCAGCACTCCACTGCTAACAGAAAGGTCGGTGGCTGGAATTTATCAGCTCCTCAGCAAGCAGATGTGGCAGATGGCTTCTGTAAAAATCGTAGCCTTGGAAACCCTAGGGGCCAGCTCTCTTCTGTCCCAGTGGGAGGCCATGAGTCAGACTCTCCTCAATGGCTAGAGGTTTGTAGAGGAGGGGAATAGGGTGAATCTTAAACTTCAGGAACACATTAACCTGCTGGCCCAAAATGGACAAATGCGGGCTTCTGGATGGGATTGCTGGGCAAATGGTGCTTACACTTAGGAAAGGAGTGAATGGCTGGGACATTAGGAGCTACCCAGGGTGGCTTCAGGAACCATCACAAAACTCACCAGTGAATGGAGGGGCTCTTTCTGGGGAGTTAGGCAAATACGATATAGATGGAGTGCTGGGAGTCCAGTAATTCATTTGTCTGAGCGAGGGAACCCATTGGTGCAGATGCTTCTGAAGGAATTCCTTTCCTTTAGAGAATTAACTAAAGCCTGCTGTTTAAGACGGTCAGAAAGACGATGATTCTCTGGCTTGACTCTAAATAGCAATTCACAGATGAGGAGATTTCTAGAAAATTCTAATCTGCAAAACGACCAGTATCTATGCTGTCATTGCCTTAGGACCCCCTTGCACGCTGTGTTATAAAACTAAGACAGAGGCCCTCACCTGCACAATGTGTTTCGAGCACTGACCTTGACTGTCCACCTCCTCTAACCTTTTCCTATATAGGACTCAGCTCAAATCCCCCCACCCCTGTCTTTCTCCTGCTGACCTGTACCTCCTTTCTCTTGCAGGGAGTAGTCCAATTGTTGCAGAAGAAAGCAGCTACCTCTCTTGTCATTGGGCTTCCCTCTGCAGGCTGGCACTGGAGACAGACTGGAATGTGAGTGACCATTCTCCTTCTGGCCCCTGCTCCTCTTCTGGCAAAAACAGCAGGTTTTTAGTGGTCTGAGTGTTCTTCCCTGGCCACACACCGACATATCCCAGCAGCAGGCTGGGAGGGCTTTTTCTGCCAATGGTTGATTATATTAGATCTATTTGTAAATAAGGATTTTCAAGTTTTATGTGGAAAATACTTTTCTTTCTTTTTTTTTTCTTTTTTTCTGGGGAATTGAGCACGGCCCCTGCCCCCTTTAAGAGAGTGCACATAAACAACTGGGCTCAGGGGATGATATTTATTCTCAAAACCAAGAGAACCAGAAGCACTCTCCTCTGCTTTGAAGAATGAGACATGAATACATGTTTGTTCTCATGAAAAACCTCAGTTTCCTAGTGAAGCACATGCGCCCTAGCTGGAGATGGACCAGGAGCAACTTCCTACGGGGTCAGTTGTTTTGAAGCCACAAAAAAACCAGTAACCCCAGCACTATGCAGTACAGTGCATTCCTCCCAGAGTTTCCACCCCACCAGCGGGAGGCGATGTTTCCATCTTTGAAACTTGAGCTACTGATGGGAAAGGAAAACAGCAACGGGGACAGAAATTCAAGACAATTAAGGACATGAAAATGTTCTTTTCACCTCTTTTTAAATTGAAAAAAACATTGTAGGTAAGACATCATTGTGTGTTTTTGGTGGAAGTGTAGGTTCCTATTCCATATTTCCTACGGGAGTGGTTCAATGACCATGTTACATGCTTCCCAATGAGTGGATGTTTTATTATTTCCCTTCTGGCTGTTCCTTTTCTATTTATCTAGCTTCCTGCTCCCTTTAATTACCTTCTTTGTTTCAAAGCAATTGCTGACTGCTTGGTTCAACTTCCCTCTCAAATTGTAGTTTGTTTGTTTGAAGTCATCAAAATGATTGAATCACATCATTTTGTTAAAATTCATGCCAGTTAGGAGAGATGGATATAGGTAAATAAGAGAGAGAATGAATGGAGGAAAATGTCAGAGGGGAGGGAAAGAAAGAAGAAATGGAAAAATAAGCAAACAAAAAAAAAACCACCCCTCCAAACAGACGTTGATCCCATCATAAATAAAGATATGGGGAACGTGATACAGAAATACCCAGAGACAGAAAAAAATCAGGCTGAGACACAAAAACCCATTTGTAGAGGAGCACACCCTCCTGAGAGAAAAACAAAGCATTTGACACATGCATAATACCTGCACAGGCACAACTTCATGAATCAGAAGCACACACATTTAGTGGTCCACACACTGAGTGAGGTAGAAAGTCATGGCTATTGAGTTGCCCAGGGAAACAGCAGAAGGTAATGGTGGTGTAGTAACAGCAATCACACCTTCCCTGTGGGAGACCTGGGCTCAGTGAACCTAATGAGCACTAGGGGTCACATTTAATAATGCATCATTATTGTTCCATCCATTGTAAATGATCTAACTCATCGATGATGTGTTTTGCTGGCAAGTAGATTTTTTTAGGTTCACTGCCACCCCTTCCTGTGCCCTAGTTCCGCATCAAGCAGCAATTTTCCCAGACTGCCATCTAAAAGTTATCATAATCCCAGGCTTTCAGAGATCCTCTGAGAGCTAGTCACAAGAACTCACACCCGAGTTCACCACACAACTAGCCACCCCATGCCTGCAGCTTTGGGATGTGTAACTGCCCTCCTCAGCAAGGAACAGAGGGGCTACATCAGCCATCCCTTTCCCACTTCTTCCCAGCTCCACACCTGCCAGTGTGGGTAATGATCAATAATTAGACCATAATTTGCAGCTATTAAAGAGCCCCTGTGATCGTTACTGAAACATAATGTAGTTCCATAGAGCACAACCAGATAGAGGGAGGGTCTACAACTCTTTGAAAATCTGACCGCCCAGGCCAGACCTTTGGCCAAACTGCAGGCCTGCCCCAAATTCAGCCAGGGAAAACCTGCAGGCCACAGGCAACCTTCAAAAGCACTCTTAAAGGTCACATGGAAAAAGAGCTCGGGACTCTTTTTCTCCCAGAAACATAGTGTACAGTTCTTCCAAAATGACACGTAAACAGCAACATACTGCTACACACTCAACAAAAAACAAAAAAGACAAAACACAAAAGCAAGTTAACAATGCTCACAGAAGAATCCGATGTGGATCTGCCACAGAAATAAGTCATCAGAAGGCTGCTTTGAGTAATACAGGAGATGAGGGAAGCAACGCAGAATAAGGACACAATGATAGGAGAGATGAAGCTCATGATAGAGGGGATGAAGACCATGCACCAAAGGGAAATACAAGGTCTAAGGATAAGATATCAGAAGCTAAACACGAGATCATGGCTCTCATGAATAGACTAGAAGAGGCAGAGAATCATACCAGTGACCTCAAGGACAATCAGGCAGACTTCAAGAAATGGGAAAAACAGTCAAACCAGATAATCAAGAGGCAGAAGAAAACCTGAGCTCAATGACAGATGCCATGTAGAGGAATAATATTCTAATTGGTCTACCAAAACAAGACACAATGAAGAAGTCAGCAGCTAAATTGGCGAGGGAATTTCTGGAGCAATCTTCCCCACCTTAATGAACAAAAATAACTCATACAGGAAGCAGCAAGGACACCAATTATAATAAACCCTAGGAAGAACTCATCAAGGCCTATAATTGTTAAATTATCCAATTGTGAGGAAAAAGAAAATTTTAAGAGCATCAAGAGAAAAGAAAGGCAGTCACATACAATGGTGCTTAGGTAAGAAAATGCTCAGACCTATCAGCAGAAACCATGAAGAGGAAAAGAGAGTGGAGTAACATGTACTGAAAGATGAAATACAGAAATGCCTGTCCACAAATCCTCTACCCTGCCAAACTACCTATTAAGATAGATGGCGAGACAAGAGTCTTCCAGGACAAGGAAAGGAAAATCAAAGAATATGTCATAAGACACCCAACCCTGCTGAAAATCCTTGCTGGCTCACCATGGTAAGAAGCCCAACATCCACCAAACAAAAGAAGGAGACCACCACATAGCGCAACTGCACCAAGAAGCCAATGCGCCGAAAACAATTACCAAGATACCATGGCCTCAGAGGGAAAAGAAGGCCAGAATGAAGCCCCCACACAAACACAGCACGATGATATGCAAAAGGTACAAGATGACAAAACTGAATCCACAGATTGTGTTAATAACTCTGAATGTCAGTGGACTCAGTTTATCCATTAAAAGACAAAGACTGGCTCAGAAAACGACCCATCAATCTGTTGCCTGCAAGAGACACACCTTAAGCTCACAGACAAAAATAGGCTAAGAATGCAAGGCTGGTGGAAAACATACCAGGCAAATGGCAGCTTTTAAAAAAGCAAGGGTTGCAATCTTAATCTCTGACAAAATTGACCTCAGGGGCACTATATAATGCTCATAGGGTCAGTAAACCAGTAATCACTGAGTAGAATATATATATATATATATATATATATATATATATATATATATATATACTCCTAATGAGAGACTGTGGAATTTGTCAAACCAACTATTCAAAAGTTGAAAAAAGAAATCACAAATTCAACAATCATAGTAGGCAATTTTGATACTGCTATAAGAGAGCATCGTTCACTGGGAAAGAAGCTTGGCAAGGAGGTGTCAGAACTAAACACTACAATTAGGCAACTGGATGTGATAGACATTTATAGAGCCTTCCATCCAAATGCAAAAAAATTCACATTCTTTTCAAGTACACAAGGCTCAGTTTTGAAAATAGACCACACTCTGGGGCTCAAGTTGAACCTGAGTCAATTCAAACACATAGAGATTATTCAGACTTCCTTCTCAGATCACCACGCCATAAAGCTGGAGATCAATAAAAGGACAACCAGTAAAACAAGGGAAAACAACTGTAGGAGGAGTAACAATCTTCTGCAACACAAATGGGTAATGGCCCAACCTAGAGAGGAGGTTAGGAAGTTTCTAGAAACTAATGAGAATGAGAATGCAATGTACCAAAACCTATAGGGTACAGCAAAAGCACTTATCAGAGGTAGCTTGATAGCAATAAGTGCATATTTGTAAAAGGAAGAGAGACTTATGTCTTATATGCTATCACAAAACCTCCAGCCACTAGAACAGTCAACAGAACAACCCCTCCAATAGCAAAAGAAAAGAAATAGTAAAATTCAGGGCAGAGTTAAGCCAGTGGGACGATAAGAGAACAATGCAAAAAATCCACGCAGTAAAAACCTGATTCTTTGAAAGGATCAACAGAATCGACAGACCACTCACAAGCCTAAACAAGGAAAGGAAGGTGCAAACATCAATAGCCAGGATGAGGGATGAAACACAATGGACCCCAATGAGATTAAAGGATAATCACAAAGTACTATGAAAGTCTGTATTCTAATGAATTCCACAATATGGAACATATGGACAAATACTTGGAAAAACAGTCCTTCCCCAGATTATCCCAGATAGAGGTTAAGAACCTCAACAGACCCAAAGCAAAAGAAGTAGAGAGATATGATTATCAAGAACATACCAGCAAAATAAGCTCCCGGACCAAACAGCTTCATAGGAGAATTCTACCAAGCTTTCAGGGAAGAGCTCACACCAATTCTCCACAAATAATTCCAGAGCATAGAACAGGATGGCAAACTCCCAAATTCGTGTTACAAAGCCAGTATAACTTTGATACCCAAACAGGGTAAGGATCCCACGAGAATAGAGAACTACAGACAGATGGCTCTAATGAACATGGATGCAAAAATTCTTAACAAAATATTGGCCAATAGAACACAAAAGCATATAAACCCTATCATTCACCATGATTGGGTAGGATTCATTCTGAAGATGCAGGGGTGGTTTAACATGCAGAAATCTATCAATAATATACAACACATTGAAAATAAAAAGTATAAGAATCACATGATAATATCGATAGATGCAGAAAAAGCATTTGACCACATCCACCACCCATTCCTAATTAAGACACTTAGGAAGTTAGGAATGGAAGGGAAATTCCTCAAGTTAATACAAGCGATCTACAAAAAGTGAGCAGCCAACATCATAGTCAATGGAGAAAATCTGAAAACAATCCCACTGAAAAACGAGACCAGAGAAGGATGCCTTCATCCCTACTTCTATTCAACCTCACACTGGAGGTCCTAGCTAACAATATAAGACAGCAGAAGGACATTAAAGGTATTCAGTAGAGAGAGGAGGATGTGAAACTATCATTATTTGCAGATGACATGATCCTGCATGTTGAAAATCCCAAAATCTCCACAATAGGAGTACTGACAGCGATAGAGAAATATGGAAGAGTGACAGGATACAAGAGAAACAAACAAGTCTATTGGTTTGCTGTATACATCGGACAAGATAATGGAAGAGGAGATCAAGAAGGTAGTAATTTTCACAATAGCCAAGAACAAATGGAAATATCTAGGGACATATTTAACAACAACAAAAAAGACTTATATAAAGAAAATTATAGGACCCGACTACAGGAAACCAAAAGTGACCTCCACAAATGAAAAATTATCTCATGCTCCTGGATCAGAAGACTCAATATAGTAAAGCTGTCACTTTTACCTAAGGCACTATATAAGTTTAATGCTATCCTGATTCAAATACCAAGAACCTTCTTCAAAGAATTGGAAAAACTGACCACCAATTTAATATGGAGAGGGAAGAAGCCCAGAATTAGCAGAGAACTCCTCAAGAAGAAAGACAAAGTTGGTGGACTTGCTTTATCTGACTTTAGCACCTACTACTCAGCCACAGTGGTCAAAACAGCACGGTACTGGTATAATGAGAGATACTCAGGCCAATGGAAAAGAACAGAAACACAGTAATAAAACCATCAGCATATAGAAACTTTTTTTCAACAAGGGCCCCAAAAACCTCAAATGGGAGGCAGGTACCCTCTTTAACAAGTGGTACTGGAAGTAATGAATATGCTGCTGTAGAAAAATGAAACAAGATGTGTACCTCACCCCATGCACAAGAACAAACTCAAGGTGGATCACAGACCCAGAAGTAAAACCCCAAACTATCAGGACAATCAATGAAGGAATCAGGACAAACCTAAGAACCTTGGCTCAGGGAATACTTTAGCTTCCTGTAACAGAGAAGGGTATACACACAGGTGAACCCGAAATCGACAAATGGGATATACTAAGGATAAAACACCTCTGCACGTTGAAACACCTCATCAAGAGGGTAGCAAGAGAATTCACAGACGGGGCGTAGATTAGCAATGACACAATAGACAAAGGCCTTATTACTAAAATCTACAATGCTCTCCTAGCCTGCATAAAGAGGAATTAGTTAACCCCCTGAGGAAGTGGGCAAAAGTCCTGAACAGAAGTTTAACTATGGAGGAGACCTGAATGGCCAATAAACATATGAAAAAATGTTCCCAATCATTAGCCATCAGAGGAATTAAGACGACCATGAGATACCATCTAACACCTTTGAGGGTAGCCCAAATCCGAAAAGCAGAAAGCAACAAATGTTGTAAGGGATGTGGGAATATAGGAACTCTCTTCCCCTGCTGGTAGTGATGTGGATAAGCATAGCCTCTCCAGAAAGTGATCTGGCTATATTTAAGCAAATGGAATTTGAACTACCGTATGACACAGCTATCCCTCTACTGGGCATATACCCAGAAGAGGTAAGAAATAGACCACGATCAGTTGTCTGTACTCCAATGTTCATTGCAGCACAATTCACAATTGCAAAGAATTGGAAACAACCTAAATTTCCATAGATAGATGAGTGGCTTAGTAAACTCTGGCATATACACACCATGGAGTACTACACATCACTCAAAAGCACTGATGCTCACATGAAGCACATTGTTTCATGGGAAGACTTGGAGGAAATTATGTCAAGCAAAGTTAGCCAATCACAGCTTAAGTCCCCTGAGGTCAGTATATTCAGCACAGTAGGTATAGAAGAAAAGCCATTTATCTCACACTGTACGGGTTGAGGTACAGGCATTCAGGAGGAGGTTGAACCAAATCCACGGAGGTACATGTTATTCCAACACAAAGAAGGGGACAGTGGGGAAGGGAGAAGGAGAAAATGCAGAGGTGGGAGGGAGGGGAAATGATGGCACGGGAGGAGCAGGGCACTAACCCACCCAGAGGGAGAATATTACTTATGTCTCCACAGAATTAGATATGTGCATGCAGACCCCACCCCACCACACCAAACCTTGAGGGCAACATATCCCTGTGGAGAAATGCATGATCAGAGTGGGCTACAGGGCCAGCCCCAATGAGAGCCAAACTGACCCCCTTCCCTAGAAGCATGTACTACAGAGAAGAACACTAAACCTACAGGTTGGGGAGAGGGGCCAGCATGCCATGCCCACATGGAAACAAACCAAGAAGGAAAAAGAGAAAGGGACCATGTAGACCCCATATTAACACACCAAGCCGGGAGGATAACTTCCCTGCATGGAGCTGCTAAGGCAAAGAGAGGACTGTAGGGCCAACAACAGCTCAAGACATGATGTCCCCTCACTGGACCTTACTGCGACAGAGGACAATACTGAGGACACATGGCAGATCAGCAACAGGAGCAAAGCCACTCCAGAAAAGCCCCTGAGCAGTCCCAAAATAGACTTCAGGCTAGGGGACCAGCTTCCAGAATTTCCCCAGGAGCAGTGGGAGAATTATGTATGCTTTTTCTTTCTTTCTTTGTCTTTTTTCCCAATATTTTGTTGGGTCTCTGTTAGTGCTGGGTTGCCCACTTATATAAGATAGGCATGGGAAGCTAGGTTGAGGTGAAAGCAATGGGACTGATGGTCCCAAAGGGACTTGGGGGAGAAGGAGGTGGGTGAAGGGAGCAGTGAGCAAATAATGCCATAGACAGGGAAACAACTAGGGAGTTAAAATCAACAACAAGGAGGGCATAGAGAGCCTGGGGTATTGCAAAAGCAATCCAGCTGAGAATAATCACTAAGAGGCAGAAGTAGGGCGAGCATGATGGTGGGACAGGAGGAAGGTGAAAAGAAACAGAGAAAGATCTAGGAAGCAAAGCTATGGATAGAGGTATAAGCATAGGTGTACTCATATGAAAACACATTAGTTTATATAAATAGAGGTATTTGCCTATGTACATATATTTATATAGCAATACACCGAGGTAGTGGACAGACTGGGCCTCTGCTCATACCTTCCCTCAATGCAAGAACACTTTATTCTAACGAACTGGTATTCTGTGATGCTCACCCTCCTGGCATAGTTGCTGAAGACAAAATGGGTGCACACGCAAATGTGGTGAAGAAAGCAGATGGTGCTCAGCTGTCAAAAGATATAGCATCTGGGGTCTTAAAGGCTTGAAGTTATATAAGCAGCCATCTAGCAGAGAAGCAACAAACCCTCATGGAAGAAGTACACCAGCCTGTGTGATCATCAGGTGTTGCTGGGACCGGGTAACAGGCACCAGAAGACCCTAAACCAACAATGAAACAAAGAAAAAGACCCATCTTGTTGAGGAAGAGGGGAATCAGGATGCAGACCCAAAGCCCATCTGTTGACAATGGGACATCCCCTCACAGAGGAGTCACAGGGAAGGAATGAGTCAGTCAGGGTGCAGTAAAGCATTGATGCAACACATAATATTCCTCTGGTTCCTTGAGGCTTCCTCACCCCCTACTATTATGATCCCAGTCCTGCCTTTCACTGCAGACTATATCAGAGCATGTGCACAGGTACAGACAAGATATAAGAGCTCATGACATACAGAATCCAGGAACAGGAATGGGAGTAGCAATACCAAAAGGGCAGGGGGAAGGTGGGGAGAGGAGGGTGGGAAGGAGGAACTGATGGCAATGATGGACACATAACCACCCTTCCACCCCCTCCAGGGGAATGATCAACAGAAATTGTGGGGGGTGGAAGACAGTGGTCATTGCAAGATATGAAAATAATAATAATTTATAAGTTATCAAGGGGTCATGAGGGTGGGGGTGGGAAGGAAGGGAAAAAAGGAGCTGATACCAAGGGCTCAATAGAAAGTAAATGTCTAGAAAATAATGAGGGCAACATATGTACCAATATACTTGAAACAATTGATGTGTGCATTGCTATAAGAGCTGTAACAGACCCCAATAAAGTGATCTTTAAATAAAAAACAAACAGAAGCCCGAATCTCAAGAAAATCCCTTCAGAGTTTACTTTTCCTATTTTAGAAAAACAAAGTCCCTACGCTAGAAACAGGACTACTCTTTGTGCCTCAAATCCACCAGATCCAACCACTTCATGCGAAGTTTTCCTTTTATGGTCTCATTCAGATATTTCATGGGTAAAAGGCAGTGGGAGAGATTTCTCAGAACAGAGCAAACGTGCTGCCTGAAGGTTGAAGACAGTCCAAATTGGCACCTCGTTCAGATCCATCCATGAGCAAGGTCTTCAGGAATTATTTTTTCCAACTGCCATTTCAAGAATGTTTTCTCCATGTGTAAAACCTGCATTCTCTTATCCTTACTCTATCTGGCCCACACCAGATGAAACTGCTCTGGGTTGTGCATTTCTGACGGAGTATTCCTGAGGCCATGTTGTCTGTGTGTGTGCGCGCACACACACACACACACTCTGTGTCCCCAGGGAAGGATTTATGACTTACAACTTGCATGTCAGGACCAATGAGGATCTGAGACCAAAGAACGTGATGTGTCCTAGTGCGTCAGCCTCTCTAAGTTTAGGCTTCGCTGAGTCACTCAAAGGCATGGATGCTTGGCATTTCTCTAGCAGTCTTCAAGTGTGAAGGGAACACAAAGGAGTGAGGGGAGCCTTACCTTGGGAACCCTGCCCCAGGAGTGGTGTGCTGCACCCTCTCTCTCCACTTTCAGACCACAGTGAAGGGGGAACAAGTTTCCTGATTGCAGAGAGGCGCCTTTTGATCTGTATTATGTGATAAAGAAAGAGGAGGAGAGATGCAGAGAGGAGTCCCTGGGTAATCAAAACATCTCATGGGCTTAGTTGTTCACCAGAAGGCTGCAGGTTCTAATCCACCCAGAAGCACCTAAGGAGAAAGGCCTGGTGATTAACTTTTAAAAAACCCCAACAACATTGAAAACCTCTAGAGCAATTTTACTCCATCACACACGGGTTGTCAGGAGTCAGAGTGAACTGACAGCAACTGTTCGTTGGACTAAGTAAGCTACCAAGAGGTGGGCTCTGATTGCTCAATAGGCAACGCGTCCTGTGTGAGACCACCACCATCAGGCAGTGTCAACTTCTGATGGCAGCTGTGTCATGACGGCAGATTCCAGAGAGCTGAAAGAGGTGGGAAGGGAAGAATCCAGATGCAATGAGAGAGAAGAGACCTGGGGAAAGAGCTGTAAGCAGAGACCTGGAGAACAGGTTGGGGGAAGGTAGAGTGGAGAGCAGGCGGCATCCTCCCTGGAGAAACTTCCTGACAACGAGGTCCAGCCCCTCTGTCAGGGCTGCAGGCCAGCAGTCAGAATCCTCCTCAGACACTTCAGTGTGTCTCACAAGCCTCTTGAAATTGCACCTTCCATTTGATCCAGGGCCAGCCGATCCTTGGAATGTGTTTGTGATACAAGGAGGCAGAAATATACTCTCGCTGCCCCAATTCCCCGAATCTTTGCCAAGTCATTAAGCGGTACATTGATTGGGTAGTACAGTCAAATGGGGATATGTACGTGCTGGTGCATGACTGAGTGTGTTAGTCTGGGTAAACTAGGAAAACAAATCCACAGAAACTCATATATGTATAAGAGAGAGTTTTATATAAAGAGTATGTGTACATTCAGAAAGCATCCCAACCCCATCCATAAGTCCAACACTGATCTACAAAGTCCTCCTCAAACTCACAAAACATACAATGATGCTGAATACAGGAGGATCACAGGCCAGTGGGCAGAAAGTCTTTGAATCCAGTGGAGGTGTAAGCATCTCAGCGCTGGCAGGGGTCTCCACGTGGCTTCTCCAGCACCCAGGGCTGCATCAGGGTAGGTCCATGCAGCTTCTCCTCTGGGATGTCTTGCAGGAAGTGAGCCTTGCTAGCCAAGGCAGAAAACTAGCTAAGGCAGCCACACCCTGGTCTGACCCTCAGAGAGCAAGAGACAAGAGAACTAGAAAAGCAAGGCTCACCGAGCCATTCTTCACTCCGCCCTTCAGTTAATCCCGCATGTGTTCATCGGCCAGATTGGCGCAATAAACCTTAACTATCTCAATGGGTCAACTCCATAGAAAAAATAGAAAGATTATGGAGTGAAATCCTGTGGAAATGTCTCTTTCACAGGCACTGCATATCTGTGCACTTTTACGTATGAGGAAATGGGGGCTCTAAAAGCTCACAGGTGTAACAATAGTAAGTGGACGAACTCAAATGCAAACTCATGGACATCGAGGGGAGGCTGAGTGTGATGGAGAGGGAGTATGTCAACTAGATATCCCTGGCCAGGGGTTTCATCCTACCTGCCCAGCAGTAGCTCCTTGTGGGGGTGGAGGGGGTGTCCTTTTGTAGAGGTACAAGATCGGACAGAAAAATCCCTTCCTGCCACCTCAACTTCCTCTTTGCTGGGAGCCCACTGGGACTGTGTATCTGCCTCTGGGCACAGCCTCATGTGGGCTGCCAGACCCTGAGAGCTGCTCTACCATGCTTCCATTGACCTTGGAGCCCCATGGCTGCATCCACTGGCCTGTGGTCTCCCTGCTTCCCATTCATCTTTCTGCATCATTGTCCTGAAGCTACATGAGTCTGAAGAGGGCCTGGCTTTGAGGTCTTTATGTAAAGTTGCTTTTTTAAGAAAGTTTTTTCTTATACATGGATGCGTATCACTGGATTGTTTTCCTATCCAACCCAACCTAACACACCCACTTATGGCCACCTTATAGGTCAAGTACAACTGCCTCTGTGGATTTGTGCGACTGTAACTGTCTACGAGGATAGAAAGGCTCCTCTTTCTCTGGAAGTGGAGGGAGGAGACTAAATGCGGTCCCTCTGGCATTAGAGGGCATGCGCCTCTCTCTGTGCCTTGTGACATCTCAGCATCTTTAAACAAACAGTACATGAAAAGGCACCCTTCCTTGATCAACTATGACAAAGCACCATCCCATTATCTGCAAGAGGAAGGCGCTGCAGGTGTCAAGGGTCTGCTTTTACTTTGAGCTGATTGTACGCAGTCCTCCCTCCCCCCTTCCCCTCCCACAGCAGACTCCTGAGACGCGGTGCATCTAGTTGTGCACGCAATCACAGGTGTTCCAACAGACTTTCTTATTCTTTCTAGAACCCTTTTAGTGAAAATGATCTTGGGCACCGCATGACAATAAGCACAGCAGCGAATGACTCCTCTTGCTTGAGCTGCCGCTGTGACACAGGAAAACTTGAACTTGCTGACACGGGTTTCCAGGTGTGCACTTTTAAATGGACGGCAATGGAAGTAAGAATAGAAAATGCACTGGCATCAGTTTAAAACCTTTTAAGCTGCGACACAATCACCGTCTCACACCATCACCACAAGCCTAGCAGGAAGTCTTAGTGTATGCCCAATTCGTAGATGAGGAATCAAAAGCAACGGTGGTTAAGTAAGAGGAGTCCCTGACTAGAGCAAAAGTCATGGTACTCACCTGTCGAGGGAAAGATCGACAATTTGAATCTACCTAGAGTCACCTTAGAAGAAAGGCTGAGAGATCTACTTCTGGAAAAAAAACCAAAACAAAACATGGAAAACCCTTCAGGGCATAGTTCTACTCTGACATATATGTGGACATCATGCGTTGGAATTGACGCAGAGAAAGTGGAGAGCATGGAATCCAGATGCCGACTGGTCTACCTGAACGCAGAGGCCCACCTCTGCATCCCCATTCCAGCCTTTCTACAGGTATTGCCAGGACGTGGTCGTGCTTAGTTAAATATCTGCTTGAATCTCCTGCTCCGACCCCTAAATACAAATCCCCTGCAAGCATCTTCAGAGTCTGACTGCTCCTGACAGTGCCTCCCAGGCATCGGCCACAATGTCATTTCCCCCCTCGCCTCTCCTTAAGGTGCTCGTGCCAGCACCAGGCACTGAGCCCATTGCCATTTCTCATTCCTCATGTTCCTAACGGGGTGCTGCCAACTGGGGGATCTTCTCCCCTTAGTTTAACCTCTTCTGAAAGCATTTTAGTCTTTAGTTTTTTTCCCATTGCTGTTTTGATGTGATTGGTTTATTTAATGTTGTTTCTCTCTCTCTCTCTCTGTCTGTCTCTCCTGACCTGAAAAAGGCAGTTGGGCCACAAGGAGACTCCCTGAGGCCATGCAGAAAATCCCATCACTCTCTCTAGCTGATTCATTCTGGTGTGCCTACATTTACTCTGTGATTCCTCCATTTACTGGCTGATATTTTTAGCTTACTTGCTCCCTCCTTTCTACTTTAAAAATAGACTTTGTCAGACTTCTAAAACTTTTATATAACTTCTCATTGAAAACTTAGGTCAATCTTTTGGGTTAAGATATTAAGAACAGCTCAAAGAGTGTATCTTTTTCGCATTACAGAATGCATTTTTCTTTTTTTCTTAATGAGTCATCTCAAGATAAGATGTGCTATATTTTAGAAAGAGTGAGGATTTCTGGGGCTGCAAATATATACAGGAGCAGATAACCTCATCTTTCTCACTCGGAGTGGCTGGTGGTTTGGAACCACCAACCTTGTGGTTGTTAGTGCAATGCTTACAAAGAGCTGCTATAACAATCTGTGTACAGGTCTGTACGTGGACATACATTTTCATCTCATTTGAGTGAAATCCTGGGGGCACAGCTGCTAGGTTGAATGATAAGCCTAACTTTGCCTTTAAGAAATTGTCAGTCTCTCTTCCAAAAGGACTGGGTCATTTTTCCTTCCCACCAGCAATGCATGAAGGATTCTTTTGCCCCATGTTATTCTCAATAGGGGAAACAAAAATCTCTATTTTCCCCTCGTAATACAATTCAGTCTAAGACATGGAGTGGAAGTGATAACATTGCAATTTCTAGTGCCATCAGGCAGGCAACAATCCACGATGGGTGACACAATTAATAGGAGCCTGATGGGAAACTTGACAGAGCAAGTACCAGGCTAGCCACTTTAACAATCAGTGACGTTTACCATCATTAGGTATTGTGTACTGAACTCTCATGGCATAGTGGTTAAATGTTGGGCTGCTAGCTGCAAGGTTGGCAGTTCTAAACCACTATCCCCTCTGCGGGAGAAATATGGGCTTTCTATTCCTGTAAAAATCAAGGGTCTTGGAGACTCAAATGGGCAGTTCTACCCTTGCTTTCAGGGTCTCTGTGGGTCAGAAGCGACTCAATGGTAGTGAATATCTGGATGCAGCGAGGTACTCAGCATGACTTAGGAAGGTTTCTTGCCCAAAAGTTGAGCCTGAATTTAACCAAATCTTAAAAAACAACTTCTGTAAACAGGGAATATCAAGGTGACAAAAGCCAGTTAAATGACACCCGAAGAAAACAAGCAGCCACATTCAGGATGTGAGACAATCTAAAGACCAATGGAATCATCTCTCCAGCCCTTTCAAGACCAAGTCATCGCTGCGTTGAATGACTCATTGAAGCCATGCATTTTCCCTGATGAAAGGCATTCTGAATGACATGGAGAAAAAAATGGATGTAATATGGATTCAGGTAATGCGAATTTTGATGTAAATAGCAGCACCTAAAAACAGCATTCATAAGTGATACGTAGTATTGGTTCTTAGATATCTGAAAACACCCTATAAATGATGTTCTGCAACATGAAAGATTTCACATCTTGTTTTTATCACATATTTTCTCTACTGTGCAAAGTATATAACAAAGCACTGACCATTTCTTCCTTCTTTGTAATTGGTTCAGTGTTATTTCTTATTTCAAAAGATACCACAGCTAAGATAAAGTTTTCTTGTCATCCGAAAGGTCAGTGCTCATCAGTGTTGGACAGTGGAAGGAAGTATGTTACCCGTACATTCTTTAGCTTTCACAGTGTGTATTCTGCGTAGTTAGTATCTTTCTAAATATTGAAGAGATAAGTGGAAATTTAACGTACTAAGGTAAAAAAGATATTTTACTACAAAATATTTCTTTTTTCAGAGAGAAAATGCATACAAACACTACTATGTATTCCCTGCTCTGCCTTCTAAGTACTTACGAGTAAAAAATTTTTAAAAATTTTTTTGCTAAGCAAATGCTGATGTTTATTACCATAGGGTGCACACTGAAATTTGTCAAATGAGTACATAGGTAAAACTGTAATTATACAAAATAAAAAATGCACAATTTAAATGAAAGATGCATGAAACTTTATTTTTATATTTATTTTTTCTTTCTGTCCTTCCTTCCTTCTCTTTTCTCCTCCTCTTCCTCCTTCTACCTTTTCCTTCACTCAAGTTCATAAATGTCTACCTCTAGTTAGCGATTTACCTTCCCCACCCTGGCAACCATCAAAGATGAACTTTACCATGAAAACCTTGTCTTGACTTTTTGTAACAGTGGCAGCTGCTGTAGGAGAGTACTGTGCTAAATGGCTGAGATCGCTTCATTCAGACAGCGAGAGATGTGGCGCTTCGCTGCACTGCATCATCACATCGCATTTCACAGGTATCCCTCAACCTCTTGATCTGTTCAGGACTGACTGATAGCTGGCGCTGTCTTCACTCAGTCAGTATGAGCAACGCAGCATTCTTATACATCTTGGATTATTTGCATTTACTAAGATCCTCCCACAAGTGGAATGAAAGTGTTACCATTTTATAGTTTTGCCATTACCAGAAATTAATAACTAATCCTTCAAATGTGTTGCAGTAGCATATGCCCAACACAGTTCATAAGACTTCATGATCCTCGATGTGGGAAGTGAACACTGAGGGAAATATGATGAGGACTATTCCGAACTGATAACAGAGGGAATCTGGAAAGCTAGTATTCCCCTTTGGTAAGTTAGAGGTAAAGTTCCAGTACCTTCTCCCGCTTTAGATATTATTCCCACACATTTCCCCCTTAACAGTTATGCTGCCTTAAAGTGAGCACATGGTTGATTATATCTCCCTAGAGAAGCAGACATTATTCTCTTCTCTCTTCCCACCAGGACCCCTGACCCTCCTTGTTCCTTCCCTCAATGCAGGTTGCCTCACCTGTGAGCTCAGGGGCCTTTAATGTGGATACCACCCACGTTGTGACCTAGGTCACTACTGAATATGCATGTCTCCAGCTTACTTACAAAGATCCGCGCTAGTGAAGACTCACTCTCACTTCGTAGCGTTCTCCAAGGTGCTCATTTCCACGTGGTCCATCCAGAGGAGCTGAGGTGAGCAGGCTACTATAAATTGTGTCTGACTCCTTTATTTTATTCCATCTCTGAGCTTTCTTATCCTCGGTGACTTTGCTATAATCTTTATTCATTATCGCCGTACATTTGGCTCTTCTGTTCTTGGAGGCTGGTTTCCTCCGACCTTCAACCCATTTGCCCATACTTGGTGTTATTGGGTTTTAATGGACTGACTTTAGTCACAGTTATTTGGAGATTTTCTCACTTAGAGACTTGACCTTCCACGTGCAAAGCGCCAGGTGAAAGTATCCTGAAGGTTGGAACAAATCTATTGATGCATATGTTGTTGTTAGTTACTGTGGAATTGGTACTTATCACCCGGTGTACAGCAGAGCAAAACGCTGCCCAGTCCTGTGCTGTCTCCACAACCATTGTTAATCGGACTGCATTTCTTGCAAGGACAAGAATGCTAATCGGAGCTTTCCAGCTGTGCTCTTCCAGCCCCGAGTTGTTTGTTCTCCTGGTAGTACATGTAGATTGAATCTTCTTTGTGAATATCCAACGGCAGCAGTTCCCATGCGGCCTCCTTATGCATCGCCCAGCTTTCACGGGTTTATGAAGTGATTGAAAATACCACAGGTTGGGTTCGGTACCCTCAAGTCGCCAAGTAAATTTGCTTTTTAACATTTTAAAGAGGTCTTTTGCAGCAGATTGTCCCAATGCTATACGTCATCTATTCCTTGACTGCTGCCACCATGGGCATTGATTGTGAATCCCAGCAAAAAATGAAATTGATTTCAACAACTAATCTTTTTTTAGAAGTACTCACCAGGCCTATCTCCTAGTCTGTCTTAGTTTGGGCTTAAAAGAAGACAACCTTTGAGTCAACTATGACTCATAGCAACCCCATAGGACAGAATAGAATTACCCTTTTGGGTTTTTGCGGCTGTAACGATATGTATTTTTATAGCTTTTATGAATTGGAAAAGCAAAAAAGTTAAGAACTCATGAAGAATTGACCCATTTTTCAAAACGTACTATAACACACTGACCACGACAAGCTGACACACCCATGTCGCCTCTGCATATTGAAATGTAAACTATCACTGAAGAAGAGTAATAAAAATGGAATAAACATTAGCTACTTTAGCAGCTCCATATTTTCAACCTCTGGTTTCACTCACACATGCCACTGGCTTTTCAGAATCTCTCAAGTGCTATGCTTGCCAGTGCATGAATACTAATCAAGTATCTTGAAATATAAGCCCTGAGCATGAATTCATTTGGCACCTCAGGACATATTTTGATGTTCCCTGTTTCACAGAGATTTATGAGAAATCGAACGCTGACATTTTGTTGACATCATCAATATATAATTCATTCAGCATAGAGTTCAATAGTTCCATCACATTCATACGAGTTGGGCAATCATCACTATAATCGATTCCACTGTATTTCTTCTTCCTTGGACACATTGTTAGTTCCTCATTTCCAGGAGGCTCCCCTGCCATGCCCCTCTTTGACTCTACTGATCCAGTGGTTGCCTCTATAGGGTCAACCTAATATACAAAATTATACAAACTTAAGACACAATCCAAACCAATGGCCCAACAACAACATAATGAAACAATGAACAACCTCAATCGATAGCAAAGCACACAATATTAAAATCTGGGGCAATTATATATGGAGTCAAGAGGGAGCTCACTGAAAAGATGTCACACTATTCTCTCTGGTAACAAGACCTTTCCCCTCTCTGGTCCATAGTCAGAGGGGATCCACTAGGGGCTTATTTGGCTTGGGGAAACCCTGAAAATGGGGCTAGGGCTTTCATTGACATCCTCGGCCTTCTGCAAACTAGCTATTCAGAATTTAAGTTCTCATATCAGTCCAGGTTTGGATTTTATGGTTTACAATTCTTGGCTCACACAGGCTGGTGTGCTTCTTCTCTGTGGAGTTAGCTAGCACCTCAACTAGATGCCTGCTTGTTTTAAGACATGGCTTTAAGCCCACAGAAGCTATTCTTCCTGATAGCCAGGCACCATCTGCTTCTCTCACCACACGTTGCTGGAGCACCCATATCATCAGTGATCACTTCATTGGGGATAGGTATTGAGCAGGACAGCTGTAAATCTTTAATGCAGCAGAAAGCCTCAGCTTTCTCTCCCAGGACATCTGGTAAATTTGAAGCACTGATCTTGCAGTTGGCAGTCAAATGCATAACCCACTCTGCTGCCAGGGCCCTTGTCTGGAAGCTGCGCTGAAACCTGTGAGTTGCCCTATTGATATCTGAAATATTGATGACATAGCTTCCAGCATCCCAACCACACTCCAGTCTAACAAAGGGACAGGCAAGGGGTGAACACAAACCTGCTCATATCCAAAATTTCCTGTATCATGATATCTATGTATTATAGAAGCATTCCCACCCCAACAGATTATTTCACTTCATCCTTCTCTTCCACTGAACACCCCCTGAAGTCCAGCAGCAATCAGGATTTAAAGGACTTGGAAGCAGAAGGATCCCCTGGGAGGCAGAGTTAAGTCTTGAGCAACTAACCAAAAAGTTGGTAGTTCAAGCCCACCAGCTACTCTTTGGGAGAAAGCTGAGACAGTCTCTTCCATAAGGATTCATAATCTTAGAAACTCTTTTAGGGTCGCTGTGAGTTGGGATCCACTCAATAGTAGTGGGTTTAATTTGGGGGAATGTGGAGGGAAATAAGAAATCCTGGTAATGCAGGTGTTAAGCATCGGGCAGAGAAAGAAAGTTTGGTGGCTCAGACTCACTGGGTGTTCTGTGGGAGAGAGATGAGGCAACCTGCTTTGATAAAGACTTATAGATGCAGAAACACCATGGCATAGTTCTCCTCTGCCCTATGGAGCCAGTGTGGATAGGCATTGACTCAAGGAACCAATGGGTTTGGTCTTTTGGAGGAAAAAGCACTGATAATTTGTGGAGGCAGACTATAGGTCATTGAAGAGCAAATGGAACTAATATTGTGTCACGAAGGACCCCACGCCTCTCTAGCTCATCAGTACTCCTTTGATGCCCTTTCCTCAGCTTCATGGGCCTGGTTGAGTGAAAGGCTGAGATAGAAGCAAGTGCAGCTGTCTCTGATATATGCTCAGGCAGGGTTAGCAATCCAATCGCACATGGTGGGCTTCATCTGGTTTGATAGAGCAAGCAAGCAAGCAACCAACCAACCAACCAAGAAATAGAGAGTGGACAGCTTAGAAAAATCATTTAGGGAAATAAAAATAGTTTGGCTATCTTAGAAATATCAAGAATCAAACAAGCACCCACAATTGACACTAAGGAAGAAAACAATGTGGTTGAGAGCCCTCAAGAAGGTCTTGTCTTTAATTTTGTACTTCATTATTTTTTTAAATCATTTTATTGAGGGCTCGTACAATTCTTATCACAATCCATCCATCCATCCATTGTGTCAAGCACATTTGCACATTTGTTGCCATCATCATTCTCAAAACATTTGCTTTCTACTTGAGCCCTTAATATCTGCTGCTCATTTCCCCCCTCCCTCCCCACTCCCCACTGCTTCATGATCCCTTCATCATTCATAAATTATTATTTTGTCATATATTACACTGTCCAACATCTCCCCCTGCCCTCTTCTCTGCTGTCCCTCCCCCAGGGAGAAGGCTATATTTAGATCCCTGTAATCAGTTCCGGCTTTCCATCTCCACCCTCCAGACATCGTCACTCTAGGCATGTGTCTTTAAGCCACAAAGGCAGGCGCTTGTGTGCCATTAGTAATGATCTTCAGTCGTGTGCATTGTTTTACAGCTTGCTTCATGCTGTGCATTATGTTTTTAAAACTCACCCATACTTATGCATTTAGTTAAAAATAAAGACCAGCCTTTCTTGTAAATTTGGTGTAGGTTTGCATGAGAAATGGTCAATGTGACCAGGATAATTCACACACACTTGGCTTCACGGGATCCATTGCAGTCTCTTCACTGCAGTGTCACGTATTCCTTTTTCTCTCTCGGTTTCCTGTGGCCATTCCTCCTTCTTATCTAATCCTCTGAACTTCGCCCTCAGGTAGATACTGCCCTCTTGATCATAAGTGGTTGCTTCTTCTAACATGATCGTGAAGGGTGACCAAGGGCCACAGTCTTGAAGCTTCCATCACTTCAGCTGTGTTATGATTTGGGAGTTTCTTCTACATTTTATCCCACTCTCTCCGGGACTTTATAATGGGACCATTTTCAGAGCAGGAGGTCGTGGTAGTTGGGCACCATCTAGTTCTTCTTGTCTCAGGGCTATGCAGCCTGCTGTTTGTGTGATCCATTCATCTATTGGGCTGTTTTCCAAATATCTTTACCCTTTCATCATGCTTCTTTCACCTTGACCTGGGAGGTCAATGATTGACCTTATATGACTGTTCACCTAGCTCATTCATTTTTGTCACTGTATGGAATTTTATTGTGTAGATACCACACCCTATTATGCATTCATAAGCCCACCTCCTGTTCCTTGTCTGCCCATCATGCAGGATGAGACGAGGCATTTTAAAACAAGCCCTGAAGCAACTTGAATTCCTAGAAGCTCCAATCCTTTCCCTGATCTCTATAGCAATAAATAGAGAAAATGTCAGAACTTAGGCATCTGCACTAAAAACCCTTTCACTTCCAATTCCAAGCAACCTTCTAGGGAATGAGCGGTCCTTGTGGTTTCCTGAGTTTTGCCGAGGCAGAATTGGTCTACAATATAACATGTTTAACAGACTTCACAGAAACTGTTTGGTAAGTCCTGACACCTGAGCACACTCCTGAAACCATTACCGTGATCACGAAGATGAACACACCCATCATCAGCCAGTTTCTTCTCGGCCCTTTGTAATTCCATCCCTGTTCCCAGACCATCACTGGACTTCTTTCTGTCATGCAGGTGAGTCTGTTTTACTGTATGGGGAATCACACAGTATGCAAGCTTTCCTGGACTGTTGTTTTCATTTGGAAAAAGAGTTTAGAAATTCACTCTTGAGAGTGAAGGGGTGGAGTTTAGCCTGCCAATCAGGTTGCTTCTTGATGACCTCATTTGGAGGTGCTACCAAGATAACTAGCTCATTGGAGGTGGGACACACACTCTCTGCTTTGTATTCCTGATAAGACACATCGAATTACAATGATGGAGCCAGAGCCCTGGAGCCAGGGGAGTCACATGAAGACCCACACCTGTGCTGAGATGCTTCCACCTACTGGCCTGTGATCTTCCTGTATTTGGTGTCATTGCATGTGCTACATAAGCCTGAAGAGGAAATTATAAACTAGTATTGGACATATGGGCTAATATCAGACTTAAGGACTTGATCTGGATAGGGCTGGGATGTTTACTTAATATACAATTATTCTTTTATACAAAGCTGTTTCTCTAGTCAACCAAGACTAGCACACCTATGAAGCATATCACTTGCTCATTCTTCTTCACTGTGGAGCAGTATTCCATTGTGTGGATAAAGCACTGTTTACCAGTCATCTATTTGCAGATATTTGACTTATTTTGAGTTAAGACACATGGAAATAATTAGTCCAAAGGACTGACCAGTGGGCCAAGTGCACCCCGGTATCCACCACCCTGAGAGAACCAGGTGGTACCCTGTTCTCACTGCTGGTTGCTCTGGCAGGGAGCATCACAGGAGGTCGTGGACAATATGAGGGAAATGATGCAACAAAACTCAAACTCTTAAAAGAAAGGACCATATCTGATGTATCTGATACCTGATAGAGATTAGGGGAAACACAAGACCATGACCCTTAGTCACCTTTCAAGCCTGGGGCTCAACTCACCCTTCTGGAACAAATTTCAGCCAAAGGTGACCAATCACACCATGGAGGTTGCTATTCTTTAGAACCATCAGCCACCTGAGATCAAAACCAGGGATAAAGCTCAGAAGACAGCAAGGCATAGGGAAGAATGGAAACAGTAAATAATGTCTTCATTGGATTCTTTACTTCATCTTTAGGATCTAATCTTCATTGCGGTGGTCACACAGAACTCACAGTCAAAATCCGGATGAAAGGGCTTATTAAGGACTTTAACACAGTGCAATGGCAGTGAGAAATGCTCAGGGTTGAGCTGTTTATCAGGGCATGTCACAAAGTCCTGTCCAGTCTGCTGACAAGTGTCCAAAGGGCAACTGCTCTGCTATACGCCTCAACACGATGGCATTCAAGTCAAGCTCTGTGGGTCAGCAAGCCCAGCTCCCTGAATTAAGGGTCCAGAAGCACCCCACTTGAGTAAGCTCCAGTCAGAAGGCACTCAGATCCACTTCCGTGGGTCAGCAAGTCCCACTTCTCCTATGATGTGCTCAGAGGCACCCTACTCCACAGGCTGGCCTCCTGCACAAAAGTACGCAGCTGGACTCGTCCTTGGGCTGGGAAGCCCATCATTCTGTTCCATGCGCTGGCTAGTGGTTCTGCTGCTGCTCCTCTGATTGTTTTGAATCCAGGAAGTTCACTGCCCAGAGGACAAGCAACACTCGGACTCTTGCTGAGAGTAATGAGATTCCCTGCCTGTGCTTCTCAAAGGGCTATTTTATCCACAGCATGATGGCATTCCACAAAGTCCTGTTCACAATTGCTCACAGGTAAATCTTGTCAGCATCCTTCCCCATCTTCTTGCAGACCCAAGCAGGAAAGGGTCTTTTGGTGGGAGCTAAGAGACATTGACTGGAAGAGGTACTTTATATAATTGCCCGTCCCAGCAGTAAACAGAGGAAGAAAATGAGAAGAATGCTGTCACATTGTGGAGACGGCAGTCAAGGTCATGGAACAAACTATGTATTAATTGTTGAATGGAAAAATAATTTGCTCCATAAGCTTTCACCTAAATCAGAATAAAAAGTGTTTTCAAACTCCTTTGACTCTTTCTGTACAAGTCTTTTTTGGACATATGCTTCCTTTTCTCTGGAGTTAATTTCTAGCAGTGAGATGGCTGGGTCATATGGTAATACATGTTTGACTTTTTAAACTGTTTGATTTACATATAGTTCTCATATGCAATTCAGTAGTTAAGCATATGAAAATGAATTGTGCAGCCATTAGTACAATCAATTTTAGGACATTTTATTCTTTCTTGTACTCATTGTTTTTGTTCGCCATTTTCTCCCAACCGCCTCTGCGATGTCTCTAGGACACTATTAATCCAATCATCATTTCTATAGATTTATCTGCCCTGCATTTCACCTACAGAAAAATAAATAAAACAACTTTTTAAGAATTGGTCAAGAAGTTCCCCCAAGCTATTGCACCATTGTGCACATTCTTCACAGTGAATGAGAGCTTGATTCTGCCACAGTTTTGTCAACATTTTTAGTTTACCATTCTAACAGATGGGTAGTAAAACCTCATGGAAGTTTTCATTTGTATTTCTCTGATGACTAATTATATTAAGAACCTCTTAATGGGCTTAGTTTCCATAAAATATCTTCTTTTGTGAAGTGTGTGCTCAAATGCTTTCCCCACGCTTATTATCAGGTCATTTGTTTTCTAATTATTGAGTTCTATGTATGTCTTTAATTAATCTCCTTTACAAAATATATAATCTACAAACATTTTCTCCAAAACTGTCTCAAATTTCTTGTCTTTTCAGTGTCTTTTAAAGAGCATATTTCTTAAATTACAGGCAGTTCAATGATCAATTCTTTTCTTTCATGAGTCAAGGCTTTTGTGGTCACATCTAGGACATGTTTATCTAACTCTAAGTCACAAAGATCCTCTGCAATGTTTTCTTCTAGAAGTTTAAATTTTTCAGGTTTATACTTAGATCACTTGGTCTCTGATCCTTCTTGGGTTAATATTTGAGTAATGTGTGATTTAAAAAATTTTTAGCATACAAATATTTAATTGCTCCAGATAATTTGGTACAAAAGACTATTTGTTCTTCACTAAATTGTTTTCATATCTTTATTAAAAATCAGTGTTCTATCTATTTGTGCCTCTTTTTCTGGGTTCTCTATTATGCCCTATCAATTGGTTTATATTTACACCAATGCTACACTGCT
The DNA here is from genome assembly GCF_050624435.1 of Tenrec ecaudatus. Lineage (NCBI taxonomy): Eukaryota > Metazoa > Chordata > Mammalia > Afrosoricida > Tenrecidae > Tenrec > Tenrec ecaudatus. The sequence goes on along the minus strand of NC_134535.1, from coordinate 128,710,025 downwards.
GTTAAATCAATACTACAATACTACCAAAACCAAACCAAACTCACTGCCATTGGGTTGATGCCAACTCTCGCCAACCCTATAGGACAGGGTAGAACTGCCCCTGTGAGTTTCTTTGACTGTAACACTTTACAGTAGTAGAAGGCTTCCTCTTCCTCCCATGGTGTGGCTGGTGGTTTTGAACTTCGGACCTTGTGGTTAGCAGCCCTACTCATAACCACTACCACCAGGGCTCTACGATACTGTAGCTTTATAAAAAGCCTTGAATTCTGGTGACGTTAATGCTATACTCCCTATTGTGGCACGTGGATTAGGGATTTCACCATAACACTTACAACGAGAGTGTGAAATTGTTGTAATGTATAAGAATAAGCAAAGATGGAAAGCAGTGGTTTGTAATAGGAGGAACCATTGACATGGAGGAGAATAACACACCTGTGATCTTTATGCTGGCCAATTTCTACCTCGAGTAGCATGGATAACCAGTTCTAAATTCTGGCTCATTGAATGGTGGCCCCTATCTTTCAGACAGTATCGCCCACTGCCGTGGAGTGGATTCTTATTCAAAGTGGCCTTACAGACATAGTAGAACTGCTCCCTAGGAGTTTTTTGAGGTTGCAAATCTTTATGAGAGAATACATTTTTCTCTTGAGGATGCTGGTGGGTTTAAAGCTGGTAGGTTTGAACCGTTGACTTTGGGGCTGGTAGCCCAATGCATATTGTCTACCCATTCTGCCACCAGGGGTCCTTTCCGACAACATACACATTCCTAATCACATTTCAGGTTACCTTACGTAGCTGTCCTTGCTTTCCTGGCTGTCTTCCTGAGATGAGCCTGTGTCAGGGGAAGCCAGCCCCTAACACAACATTACGGATTTGGTAGGTGCAATTGTACAGTGATAATAAGTAAAGATCATAGTAAAGTTACAGAGAGCATGAGAGATAGAAGTATTGAAATAAGTGGAGTCAGACACGATTCATGGTAGCATGCTCACCTCTGCCCCACTCGATGGTCCACGTGGAGGGAGAGAGTCATCTTTAATGCTAGCCCAGGCTTCTTATATTCTCCGGGGACATGCAAGCCCCTAATTACAGGTGAGGACCTATGTCACAGGAAGGGGTTGTGCTATAGGTAATGCAGTAATGAGAGGGGGTGGTCTAGGGACAAACATGCAATAGGGAGAGGAGGGATTAGGGTATACATGTGACAAGATGGGCGGATAACTTAACTTTGGATGTCACAGAGTCAGTTTGGCCTGATCCCTGACTCAACTGATAGAGATCTTTAATGGTAGGGTGGGAACACTTGGTCACAGGCCTCAGGGAGGAATAGTTTATTGTCCCCAGTAGCAGGGAGTGAGGCCTGCCATATAGTCTGGTGACTAACTGCCCTAGGGGAGGATGTCTGTGAGCGTCTGACCTCTCCCCACAAGCCTGCATCATTCTGATGGCCTCGTGCAGTCCCAAGTCTACCCCTGGGCTTCTGAATGATCTGTGGGCATCTTCCAGCTAGACATCATAGCCGCTCACTTTCATGCTTCTCAATTTCATCTTTAGAGCTCCAGGGATGCCAGCATGTCACTTTCAAACCCGAACACAGGGTGATCTCAGAGTTTTCAGGCAGCTTCTGGAGACCAAGAACATGCTTTAGACATTTTAGAAAGCAATAAGACCTAGCCTTCAGGGATCTAGAGCGATCTCATTAACATTGCAGATCTTCATTTAAGATCACGTCTCCTTGCCAAGCATCCTGCTCTGATTCATCCATCACTTTTGAGCACCCACTGTGTGCCAGGCACTGAACAAGTGTTCTGGGCATAAGGAAGTGGGGAAGGCATAGTCCAGTCTCTCCAGATGCTTCAGGTCTACTGTGTGGGAAACGGATTTCTCCCAAGTCGTCTCCCCCAAATATATCTTAGACTTAGGACACTGCTGGCAGCTAATGGTAAATGATTGTCAAGTTACCTCCCTGAAGGCAGTCAGCTGTCAGACTACTGTCTGGTCCCACCACAGGTGGGGCCTGCTCCCTGCTGTTAGGGGCAATGGGCTACTTCTCCCTAAAGGCTTGTGGCCATCAGTTTGGCCCCTGCAGGGTGGGTTTACACCCTAGGTTTCTATAGTGAGCCAGAGAACAGGTCAAACCTTCTCAGCGACATCCAAATTTAGGCCGCCATCCTGAATTTAGGGTCCGGCTATCCTGTCCCTCATCTTCCAATAGCATATGAACCCCTAGATCACCCTCCTTCCATTACTATATTACCTATAGCACACTTTCCTGTGACATTACGTCTTCATTTGTAATTGGGAGGTTTGCACATCCTCAGAGAATATAAAAGCCTTGGTTAGCAATAAATCTCTCTCTCTCTCTCTCTCTCTCTCTCTCTCTCTCTCTCTCTCTCTCTCTCTCTCTCTCTCTCTGTCCTCTCCCCACGTGGACCACCAAGCGAGGCTGAGGTGAGAATGCTACCATGGAATGTGTCTGACTCCATTATTTCAATCTCTTCTCTCATGCGCTCTTTGACTTTACTATAATCTTTACTTATTATCACTGTACAAATGTGCCTACCGGACCCATAATGATGTGTTAGGGGCTGGCTTCCCCTGACGCTACTGTATTCTGCATATCTAATTTCAAGGCCCTTTAAAGATTTATCTCAAGGACGTATATTCTCTAGGTTTCCAAGCTCAGAACTGTGTTTTCTACTCAGATAAGTTTTCCCTTATTGGGAAGAAATAGGAGGCATTTTCCGGGTCATCTCAGAGGTGAAAGTGGAAGAATAGTGGGGTTTGGTTGACAAGGGGTTTGAGAAGAGAAATTGCATCCCCACAGCACCAGACGCTAGAAGGCAGAGAGCAAGCCCAGGGTTAGAACATTCATCAGAAAAGGGAGACAGAGGAAGGGGAGTAAATGGGTGAAGAATTATCTTCACCTCTTGACTGGGAAGCTGTATGCCTAGGAGTGCGCAGATAAAAGTGAATTTGAGCTTCACGAATAAAACACGTTGAGTGAAAGTTCCGTTGGTGTTACCTTTCCTACTGCGAGGGGTCACGGAGGCAGCAAGAGTCTAGACGTGTCCCAGAGAGAGGGAATGACTCAACGTAAGGGCGCTTGACACCTGTGATGAATGTAGGCTGTGCACACATCATTAACCAGCACTCCCTAAAGGGCAAGGAGACAGGGCACCTGCCAAATGAAACACTTCTTTAAAACCCATTGCCCAGCCAAGGTGCATCCCAAGAGGAAAAATGGAGAGCAAAAGAGACAGCCTGGGCCGAGGGTGGGGAAGGGAACAGTATCACGTGCCTTTCTCCAGGGCAGCCAAAGGGCTCCATGGCCAAGTTCTGCTTGGAGGGGTCGAGGGGCTTGGGGTGGCACCAAGCCGAATGACTATCAATTCCTGGAAATGTAGCTGAGAAAGGAGATCCGAAGGTGCAGAGTGAGGCCAGTGCTGGGCTGGCCCATTTGGAAACTCAAGCACTGTCCAACTCTCAAAGAGAAGCAAGTATTCCTGGGAGAACTATGGAGCCAGGAGGGAGAAGAGGGGTGGGTGGGAAGAGAGGGGGCCTCACTAGTCGCTAGCCAGTGTCGTGTGATAGCAAGGGTTCAAGGAGGACTCTTGCCTCAAATAAAACGTTGCAGTCTTGGAAACACAAAGAAGCCTTGCTCTGTTCTATCGACTCGCTAGGATACAGAAGCCGCTTCATGGCAGTGGTTTGGTTTACTCCTCAATTAGATGTTAACATACTTTAGAGAGGACTTAAAATTTCCCTCCCAGATTAAGGTAGGCCCTTCCCTTGGCCACTGCCATTGAGTCAATTCTGACTCACAGGAACTCTATGTTGGGCTTCCAAAAATGCTAATAGGCACAAGTAGCCTCATATCTCTCCTGAGGATTAACTGGTGAGCTTGAACCTCCCACCTGTGGCTAGCAGTCCGGTGCTTATCCAAGGGCCCCTCTGAGCAAATGGAGACTCAGAGTATCCCTGACTCAAATCCACAGCGATCCAGTTGATTCTGACTCATGGTGACCCTCTAGGACAGTGTAGACCTGCCCCTGTGGGTTCCTGAGCCTGCAACTCTTTGCTGGAGTAGAAAGTCTCATCTCCCTCCCAGAGGATCCCAAGGAGACTAAAAGTCACATGAAGGATAGTCACTAGATGCTTTCTTAAGAGTAATTTTTAAGGCAGCATAATTCTGAGAATTTGGTTAATAGAAAGGAAAGGGAAAATGACAAGCAAAAAAGGGAGATTTGTTTTGGAAGGTAAATTACATGGTGGCCAGCCCAACAAGGTGGGGAATTGGGGTGACCACTTTAGCCAACAAGCGAGCAGAGAAAGAACCGAAACAAACAAAGGCGTGCCAGGAGGAACTACTAAGTTCACCTGGAATCCAATATCACTGGGCTTCCTGTGCTGGAGAGTTCTATCTCATTCTCTGCTACAAACCCCTCCACTGTCCTGGCCTGGCCCGTCCCACGATTCTCCACTGTGTGTGTGTGAGGAAAGCTGGGGCTATGGATGTGAACGAGAGAAAATAGGCCCGCTATACATCAGGAAGAAGATGCGTGATTGAGGTCTAAGACTTGCAAACTCCTTGAAGATCAGACTGCCCTTTATTCCACTGGACTTTCTACTCCTGTAAGCAGTTAGAGCCTTGGAAACCCACAGGGGTCACTGTGAGTCAGCCTGGGCTCCGTGGCAGTGAGCTGGGTTTTGATCTTATAATACCCAGTCCACATTAGGTTGTCTAACACAGGTATGTTGAAGAGAAGGGAAAGATAGGCAATAATCATTATAATAATAAATAATAACAAACACGTTCGAAGTGTTTGCTACATCCCAGGGTCTCCTCAAAGCATTTTACTGAAAAGCTCAGCTAAGGCATAAGACAGTCTACACGTGACCACAAAGGACTTACGCTAGTAAAAGGGGGGACTTGTGAGATGTTGGTTTTGAAGTGAGTTCTTAAATCATTCATGTAGAATCCTCCTTCTTGAGCTTTCCGTCATTCCAAGATATCACTGAAGAGTCAGCTTCTCTTCCTCCCAGAGAACCAAACTACAAACAAAGTCAGCTGCAGTGTGAACTCTTCCTTACCTCCTTCCTGTAACTATCGCCACGCGAGATCTTCCTCGCCTCCCTGCAGTCCACTCAGCCGGGCCCTTCGCTCTCTGTCAGAGTGCAAACACATGAGGGTGAGTGCAAAGAACTTCACCATCAAAGACGGAATCACGCTCAAGGTCATTTCCTAATGTTTTTTCTCCCAAAAAGAGCTGATGTGAGGTGACAGGAGTTTTCATGACCCAGGTTCCTTCCATTACAGACAGCCCTTGAACCTCCTTGAAAACCAGCCAGCGGAGACGGAGGATTAGCTGGTAACAGCTGGCATCGCTAGCCGGATAGACAGGAATCAGCTTCAGATTTGCCAAACAGAAAGCGCAGACCATTTCGCTTTAATACATCTATTAAATTAGGACGAAGAAAATCCCCAGAACCGTTTTAGGATGGAGGTTAGTGGGTTTGGGAGAACGACTACTGATTTTCGACGTGTCTTCATTTTTTAAAGCAGAATCTCAAATGTTTTCCACCAGGGCCCCTTTTGCACTCCCACCACCTCCATGCGAGGAGAGTTGGCCACACATGGTTCCGATTCATTTGCAATTACCGCATCAGAACATTGTTTGGTCAGAGAAACCCCTCTGTCCAAGGAGACTTTTATGGGTTGACATTCTAAGCCTGGCTTAAGTCGTTGGTTGTAATTGGGGTGTTGCTTTCCTTTCCTTTGAACTGAGAAGTTGTCGCTCCGGAGCCAACCCTAAACCAAAGCAGGCCCGAGAAGCTGCCTTTGCCATCTGTATTTGACTTGTTTGTTTCATTCTGACAGCTGGTCGGGTCCAGCACATTCCATAGTTCATGAAGGGCATTCCTCTGGCCCAGCAGGCAGGTCTAGATTGGGGATCCATAGGTTTACATGGAAATGTTAGAGTCTGTTGTCCCTTGGGTATCCTCTGATACCACCAGAGACCAGAACAGCATCAGTACACCTCAACGGGTTCCCACCTGCCTTACAGGAAAGAAGCTCCAGCCAGGTGAGCCCTCTGTAAAGACAAATGAAAAGCCATTTCATTTCCCCGCTCCTTGTTGACAGTAGAGCTTCTCCAATGGCAGTGAGTCTAGTAGTGATGTCACTAAGGGGAGGTAGGGGGCAGACTGCATCCCTTGACGTGGGCCAAGGGGATGACTCCACTGTAACCCCAGGGGCTGAGGGGGCTGCAGTGAGAGGTAGGCTGGTGTTGCAGCGGGAGGGGCCAGTGGTGTTACAGGGAGGGCAGTGGCCTCCCTAGGGTCAGTGTTACCCATCACTCATTTCACACGCACGCGTGCGTGGTCTGGCTGTGGACGAGTGGGCTGAAGGACTACTCATCATGGGGTGGAAAGGAAGGTCTCCATCTTGGCCAACAGGAGAGGGAAGGAGCTGGGGACTGGGTGCCCCAGGGGAGAGTGAGGTGGGTTTGGATTCATTTGCATTTGAATTGGGAGGTTCATCGCCAAATCCACCCTGGAGGGGAGGGGAGGGGAGGGGAGGGGCCGGACCACAATGCATTGCCACACTGGGAGACACCAACCCTAGAGACAGAGTAGCATATACCCTGGTTTGAGGGAGCCAAAGTGAGGGGCCAGGAAGCAAGCAAAGTAATGAGGCACATGGGGACTGTCTTCCTAATAGCATCAAGGTTACTAAAACAGCAAGGGAAATGTTGCTACTTAATGTTTTCAAAAACTGCTGGAGTAGAAGAAAAAATTATTATATATTCAAAAACCAAACATATAACTTGAGGGCAATTTTAAACTTGAAGTCCACTACTTTGGACTAAATCTGTAGCCCCCCCCCCAAGAATTATACATAGAAAATTGCCTTCTGTCATTAGGGTGAGAGGCGCTGGGTGGGAACAGAGTGAGTTCAGGCCTCAGCTTTCTCCCAAGGGCCATCACTCTGCCTTCAACTCCCCATCCATCCTCTTGGCCACTCTGGATCCTCAGAACCAGACAAGTCTTCTTTCTCCCTCAAGATGTTTGCTCCTTTTAACCAGAATACCCTTACACGGTCCTATCTTTGGCTGACCCAAATCCATATAAGGTGACCAGATTTTAACATTGGTAAAGTGGGACACCATTGATAAAACTCATATTCCGGCGAAATAGCCACATGGCAGCAGAAAACCATATACCCTAGCTTGTCATGCATTCTTTCCAAAAATCGGGACTTTTTAAAAAATGCCACGGGATGTGGGAAAAATTGTTTAAAAATCAGGACTGCCCCGCCAAAAGTGGGATGTCTGGTCACCGTCTAGACCTATTTTTCTTTCCTTTATAAACACACTCTTTGGATTCCTAAAAGCCCCAATCATGGTACTAGGTTCTCAAGGAATATCAGAAAGGACATTGATTGAGCACACAACACTATGTGTTTAATATCTGTAGAAAGCAATAGAATTTATCTGCTCATAGAAAGTGATTCAATAAGAAAATGGAGGAAGAATGGCACCAGTAAGGAGCCATGGTGGCGTAGTGGTTAAGTGTTGGTCTGAGTTTCATATGATTGGTTGTTTGAAACCACCGGCAGCTCCTCAGGAGGAAGTCTCAGAAACCTACAGTGGGTGCTATGAGTCAGCAGGGAGAGGCCGAGACTGTCAAGAGCTTTTGAATTCAGAGGAGGCTGGATACAACTTTATATATAACTCTTACGATGCAAAATTGGGTTGGAAGATGGTTGCAAAAGGCTGCAAACTGATGTCCTACATAGAGATATAGAAACATAGATAGATACAGATGTATAGATATCCATATGCATACATGTAAATATGCATATATCTATACTTATATTTATATTTCTATGAAATTCTGTGTGTTTTCTGCAGTTATGTGTGTGTATATAAAGGTTCTTTAAAAATTTCTTAGAGAAATTCCATGATCTCTTCATTCAATTTTTCTACAAAAGTTTTGAACCCTTGGGCAATAGCTGACATATATATATATATATATATATATATATATATATATATATATATATGGATTTTTGTTGTTTTAAAAGAAAGCAGCTCTCTTTTTGCTTATTCCCCATTAAGACTCTGAGATAGTTAAGGTTTATTGTGCCAACCTGGCAGATAAACACATGTGGTATAAATTTAAGAGCAGAGAGATAAATGGCTTGGTGAGCCTCACCTTTCTGGTCTCTTGCTTTCTGATGGTGGGACCAGAGTGCAGCTGCCGTAGCCAGTTCCCTCCTTCCGCTAACAAGGCTCACTTCTTGCAAGACATCCCTGAGGAGAAGCCACATGGACCTATCCCATGTAGGCCTGGGTGCTGGAGCAGCCCTGTGGAAACCCCTGCCAGCGCTGAGATGCTTACCTGCTCTCACTGATTCGTCTGCCTCCTGCAGTCGGCGTCATTGCATGTATTTTGTAAGATGAGGAGGACTTGGTAGATGGGTGTCAGACATATGGGCTAATGGACTTGGGGGCTTGGAAGGTGTGGGTTGGGATGCTTTCTGAATATACACTTACCCTATATATAAAAAAGTATCTCTTAAATGAGTTTCTATGTTTTTGTGTCTCTAGTTCACCTAGAGTAACACGACGCACTGCACTATAGGCAGGCTACAAGGAGGCCAAGCAGGGAGCATGATGCTGGGTGTGCATTCTCAGGTTTGTACCATGGGCAGGTGGAGAAGTAGGGTTGCAGCTGCGCCTGCTCCGGTGGCTGGAACAGTGGACAGGGCGTTCTTCACTTCCTCCCAACTTATTTCCTCTTGCTCCACTCCTGTGTCTGCTCTCTCAGCCCCTCTTCCTCTTCTTTTGTGATGTGCAAGCTGTTAGGCCTTAGTCCATAGTCCTGTCTTCAGTATCTGGGGAGTTGAGAAGGGAACATGGCAGGACTACAGCCAGGCTCCTCCCGATGGCAGCATGAGCGATGCAGCAGCTTCGGATGGGAGAACATGCAGGGCAAGTGTTAGAAGCCAATCTTGGAGGTACATGCAGAGGCCTTAAAATTGGGGCGTGGGAGGGGATGAACAACTTTGAGGAAAGTTGTTCCCACTCTAATTCTCCTTCCCTACAAGGAAGATGTCTCAGTCAGGTGCCAACGGTTCTCATATCCCGCCTTACATATCACCTAAAAGAAGATAGGCCTGGGGCAGAGTCCCCAGTAGGTCAACATATCCAGCTAGATACACTGTATTGTTTTCCTTGGGCTTGGTTTGGGCCTCCTTATCAGTTGGCTTGCTACCCACAGGACCAACCATTTGAGTTCAAATACATCATGTGCTCCTTGGGAGAAAGATGAGGCTTTCTGCTCCCATCAAGATGTATAGCCTAGGAAACTCTTGAATGGATTCTATGACAGCAGGGTGATTTATTTATTTATTATTTTGGGTGGAGTTCTGTGGTGGAGCATGTGATTCATTTAGTAGGCTGCCAATCCAAATTTCAAGTCCACCCAGAGGTTTGCGATACTATTGACCAGAGAGCCCCCCCCCCCCCCCACGTCCCCTTCTGAAGCAGCAGCCATGGGAAGTTCTCTGGAGTTCAGTTCTCCTCTCACATAGAACTGCGTCCCCTTGAGAGTTTGCTCCCTGGCACCTGGCTGGTTTTATACCGAAGGCAGGTAATGCTGCGTTTCCTTTGGCATCAGTAATACTCATTCTCTTTTCAAATAGTTATATTTAATTAAAAGGGCTCTGGGTTGGTTTTTTTAAAACATTAAGGAATAACACAGGTGTTGGCAGCCATGCCAAGAATAATATAATTTGCATGCTCATGACCCCAGGGTGGGAGCCAGCTGGAGAAGTGGACAGGAGCATGGAGGCAGCGGTCCCAGTCCCCTTTCTGGTGCTGACACTTTAGACTGTGCGGTCTTGAACCAGCACGGCAGTGCCTGGCACAACCGTTTTCTCATAGATAAGATGAGGAGAGTGGGTAGACCTAAAAGCTTTTAAAGTCTTTACCAGCTCTGAAATTCTACAGTGTCTGGTTTGCTTTATTTTGTTCTTTAATTTTTATTTTCTAAGAAAAAGAGCTTATGGAAAAAATAGAGACTAGTAAAAAGAGGCGAGGCTCTTTTGCTTGGCATCTTTGAAGATAAGCAAAATGGAGGCCTCTCTTTGATTTCACTGTGGACTAAGGCCTAACAGCAACGCCAACCTGTTAGCAATTCTGTCCGTTGTCCTCCCTGGACAGCCCGCTGGCCCCGTGAGACAGCGGAAGCTGCAGCGCCCAGCTTTCCAGAGATAGCAGCTACTCGGTTCTGGAGACCCATCCTCAGGAGAGGGCTTTGCCGGGTGTGAACACCCCCTGCTAATCTCCCCATCCTGAAACCTGAAGCCCTGGGAATGTCCTATTCCTGAATAGCCTGGGTCTGGGCTAAAAGCCGGAGAACTCCTTGGGGATCCCTATCAGCCCCTGCTTGTCTCCTCATTGTTCAGGCGAAATAAGAAGCTTGTGGGCAGTGCTACCCCCATCCCAGAGGCCTCATTGGAAGTGGGAGTGGGTTAGGGAGGCAGGGCCCAGCCCCCCCATTCCAGAGCCCAGGGACAGGAGAAGCCTGGCTTTGTTCCTCCGTTAGCATTACAGGTTGTTTTGAAAGAGAAGAGATTTGATCTTGGGTGGACTTTTCTAGTAGTCTTTCAAATGGATTGAGCAAATTGTCTGAATCTGAGATGGGTCCTCCCAGGGGCTTCTCTACCTCCTCAGGGGATGTCTGGTGCAGAAACAAGAGGCAAGGTGGGCACCCTGAAGGGAACAAAAGACAGACAGACAGATACCAGAGATGAGCTAGGGGAGGACACCACTAGTGGGCCAGCGCCCAGCCGTGGCTCTGAGCCCTTTGACCTTCCCAAGGACAATCCCAGGAAAGATGTTCTGAAATACAGAGGCTTAGCGCAACCAGGAATCTTTCAGCACTTTCGGACGGAACTCTTCTCTGCCTCCAACTAATCACAAGTCACTATTCTAGAATCGGCCGGTCCTTAAGCTGGGATTTCACATTGTTTCAGGCCTGGCTCCATGGAATGGGAGCCAACTGAAAAGCTCATGGAGAGTCAATAAAAGAAGAGCAGTAAGAGAGAGTGTGTGTCCTGTCTGGACGAGGCGCTGTGGTAGAGCTCCAAGGGAGCAGAAGGTGACTGCGACATACTCCCACTAACTGCTGCCAGCCTGGAGACCAGTCCAAGGTCCTCTTGATGACTCATCCAAGGAATCCGGAACCTCGAATTTTTAAAGTCACACACACACACACACCCCTCAACATCACTTGATGTCTGCCTTACAGTCTGTAAAAGAGCATGCTATGCAATTTGGATGCTTCGTGAACATGCGCACTAAACCCTTATGGAACCCTTCTGGCCATTCCCCTCACAGCCACTGTGGAGGCGGACTGGCCGGCGAGTTGGGTCCCACCCACCTGTCAGTGACGTGTGTTGCTATGATGCTGAACAGAAAGCCTATGGATCACAGTGGTCCGGTCCCCAGCTTGGGAACCGTGCGGGATCAGGTAGCATTGTGTTCCATTGTGCATGGGAGTTCTCAGTTGGGGTCCCACTTGATACCAGCGCTCAAAGAGATCGCTTCCACTTCTGTCAGTTCCCACCCCCTTTAAGGGAATACAAACAAATCATACACCTTCCTCAAACAAACACTTACATATGATATGAAACTCAGGGCTCCAGGTGAAACACCCACTCTTGATATCACCCCAAGTCAGCAAAAGGTTCTTGATCCCTAAGACTGTGCTGGGTGTCGGAAGAGGGCAGTGGAAACAAGTAATGCATCGCCTCTGCTTTAGGGCAGCTTGAGATTGCTAAGACAAGGCCCATTCCCCATGCAGGCTAACTAGGGTGTGCCATGGGCACACATATGGGTGGTCTAAGCATTCTAGAAGAGGGCATGAGAGAGGAGGGCTGAAGGGCAGGGGAAGCTTCCTGGAGTGGGTAAGGGTTGTGCAGGGCTGCTCCCGCCTCTTTCTTCCGCTGGTCTTCCTTCTCCCCTTCTTGCCCTCTTCTTGCGTGGGGCAACACATGTTCTGGTGGGGGATTGGGGCTGGCATTCATCCCGGATACTGCCTGAACAACCCTCCGTCTGGAAGCCCTTGGGGGCGGAAGCCCATGGGGTGGAGAACACCCACACACGTGCCCATGAGGTCCAGGAAGACAGATTTACCAGTTGTCCCATTCTCCTACTAGACCACTCTCCCCCTTGTGGAGTGACGAGGGAAGGAGAGAGCCCCCAAAGCCCAGTGAAGGCTTGGCCCTTAAACTGCAAGCCCCGTGTAGTGCAATTGCTCCGGCAGACCCAACTCTTAGCTAGGGTTCTAGGTCCATCTACCTTTACAACACCCCTTAGGGAAGACGGAGAAGTGACCTGCCAAATTTGGTTTTTCCAATAGTAAGTCTCTTATTCACTCTTTTTTTACATTTTATTAGGGGCTCATACAACTCTTATCACAATCCATACATATACATACATCAATTGTATAAAGCACATCTGTACATTCTTTGCCCTAATCACTCTCAAAGCATTTGCTCTCCACTTAAGCCCTCTGAATCAGGTCCTCTTTTTTTTCCCTCCCTCCCCGCTTCCCCCTCCCTCATGAGCCCTTGATAATCCACAGATTGTTATTTTGTCATATCTTGCCCTATCCAGAGTCTCCCTTCCCCCCTTTCTCTGCCGTCCATCTCCCAGGGAGGAGGTCACATGTGGATCCTTTTAATCAGTTCCCCCTTTCCAACCCACTCGCCCTCCACTCTCCCAGCCTCGCCCCTCATACCCCTGGTCCTGAAGGTATCATCCACCCTGGATTCCCTGTGCCTCCAGCCCTCATATGTACCAGTGTACAATCTCTGCCCTATTGAGCCCTGCAAGGTAGAATTCGGATCATGGTAGTTGGGGGGAGGAAGCATCCAGGATCTGGGGGAAAGCTGTGCTCTTCATTGGTACTACCTCGCACCCTGACTGACCCATCTCCTTTCCTAAACCCCTCTATGAGGGGATCTCCAGTGGTCGACACTTGGGCCTCGGGTCTCCACTCTGCACTTCCCCCTTCATTCACTGATGGAGACCTGTTGTCCGGTGCCTTTCGGTCAGTTCTGACAGCGACCCAGTGGACAGCAGAAAGACACACCACCGGTCCTGCACCATCCTCACAAGCGGCCTTATGTTTGAGTCCATTGCTCTAGCCACTCTGTCAACCCGTCTCCTGGAGGGCCTTCCTCATTTCTGCTGCCTTTTACGTTTCCCAAATAATACACCACCTTTGGCCAGGGACGAGCCTTTCCTGACAGCCTGTCTAAAGTATGTGAGACAAAGTCTCGCCATGCATACCTCCAGGAGCATTCTGGCTGTACTTCTCCCAAGACGAATCTGTTTGTTCTTCGGGCAGTTCGTCTTCATCTGCAAGTGCTTCAAGCCCTCCTCGCGTTCAGCAAGGGAGGCGTGTCATCTGCAAACCAAAGATGCGTAAGAAGCCTTCCTCAGTCCTGATGCCCAGTGCTACTCCACAGAGTCCAGCCTCATGGATTAGCTGCTCAGTATGCAGATTAAATGAGGAGGGCCAAAGGAATTGTCTGCCAATCGTAAAGCCAGCAGTTTAAGCTGACCAGCTGCTTCAGAGGAAAAAAAAGATGAGGCTGTGTCTGTTTATTCCTGTGAGGACTCACAGCCGTGGAAACCTGATAGAGGAGTGGAGGTGAAATGAACTCCATGTCAGTGAATGTGGCTGTTCACCCTTGCCTGCTATGGTAATCCTAGAGCGATGAAGGAGGGAAGTGAAAGACCAAAGAGCCCAGGATACAGAGGGTTAAACACTCAACTGCTAGTGGAAAGGTTGGCAACTTGAACCTGCCCAGCAGCTCCAAGGGCTCTCTGAGGCCTGGCAATTTTCTTGTGGTAAGATTACAGCCTAGAAAACCCTATGGGATAGTTCTACACTGTCCCGGGGGTCCAATGTGAATATGAATCAGACATCAACCCAGAGTACCCAACAGCAATGTAAAACCAGTAGGACCTTGGCCTTGGGACTATGCCAGGCAATGGAACCGTGGAAGAAATTGTAGGATGGGTGTTGTGCAAATGGGACAAAAGACATCAAAGGAAAAGTGCCTCAGTGTCCTGTTACCCCCTGTGGGCCCTGAGAGTTAAGACCTCAGAGGGAGATTTTCTTCCCTGGGACCAGAAGAGTACGCTAACAGTGAGCTAGATTAGACCACTGACAATTCCTGAGGTGGCTTTAACCCTCTTAGGGAGGATTCATTAGGGACTTAATCTATGTGTGGGCCTTGCAAATGGATTTTGGTCATCCACTGTCATCCCTAGTCTTCTGCAAACCAGGTGCTTACAATTTAACCTCTGATATCATTCCCACCTTTGCATTTGGATTTTATTACTTACAATCCTTAGATCACACTGGCTGGTCTGCTTTTTTCATGTGGACTTAGTGGATGCCTCACTTAGATGCCTGCTTATTTGAAAACAAGCCCTCAGGACCCCAGGAGATATTCTGTCTGATAGCTGTGCATATCTGGTTTCTTCACCACGCTTTGCTATAGCACCCATATATTTAGTGATTTATTCATGAGGGTGAGTATCCATGTCATAAGAACTAGTTATTCTTAGATCAGGGCTAGAGTTAAGTGCAAGTGCCAGGTCCATTCATATATCTATGGTTCATATATGTCTCTGGTTCACCGTAGAGACATCACAGTCACTTTATATTAGAGAACATTATCATTCATCCCCCTGGGGCATAAAGTAATTCTGTTGATAGTGTCATTAATTTAATCAATGGTATATAATTTAAAGTACTACCAGAACAAAGATATTATACGAGTCTCGACCAGCCATCAACTACAATACATCACTTGTTGACTTGTACAGAATAAGCTCTTGTGATTTGACACTATTTACACAAACAATCAGGGTTGTTAATAAGACAAACCTTTCAATAGTGCTCATTCACAGCAGCAGAACCAGACCCACCAGATTAATGCATGGCATAATAAAGCAAGGAAAGCATTAAAATAGTGAGTATATGTTCATCTCCAGCCACCATTCATTGAAGGCCTTCATGATAGGACTCCAATATCTGAACCAGCGTCCAGTGATTGTCCGTGCCATGTCTTTGGACTAGCAGAGACTGTACATCTTTATGGAAGCAGTCAACCCCATCTTTCTCCTGAGGAGAGACTGGTGGGTTTGAATGGCCGACCTTGACGTTAGCAGCCCCACACCTAAACCGCAGGGCCAGCAAGCCTCATTCAAGGTTGACCAAAGGCAGCTGAGAATAATAGCATGAAAGGGTTAGTGTAGACCTAGTCTAGGCTCCCTTCCAGTGTGGATACTAGCATCTCTAGGTCCCCATGGTTGGAGCATTCTGCTGACCCTGGGCCTTGCCCACCGAGCTTGGCTGGGATAAAGAAGTGACTGTCGTTTCAGCTGGCGGAACGTCAATTTGCTCGTCTGCCTCCTTCACAAAATTTCTATGGAAATTTCTCACATGGGTTATGAAGGGCATGAAAGAATGAGGTACAGGAGAGGGAGAACAGGGAGAGACAAGGGTTCAGGAGGGAGAACAGTGAAGGAACAGTGGTGGCTGGTGACTGGGGAAGTTGGGAAAGCAGAGGACATCAGGAACAGGTCAGGCCGATCCAAAAGAGTTTCAGATAGTGTGTGGGAAAATGGAATTCACAGAGTGGACGATCCCCACAGAGGCTTTGAAGCCCCTCCCTATGTTTGTTAGTAATCATATAATGCTCACTATAAAGGGAACAGATATGAATGCTTCTTGTCCCTCCCTAACTTTTAGAAGTTTATATTGCCCTACGCCCGACGAACCTCAGTTCTAATAAATAAACACACACTGCAAAAACTTCTCTGTGCCCAGAACTATACTTGGTAGATGCGGGACTTACCAGGGGTGTATTTAGGCTTGGGGTGACATAAATGCATATAATTTAAGAAAATGAATGCAAAAATCATGCATACAGAGGTAAGTAACACACGTATATTGATTTCAAATGAAAAAAGAACTCACAGCCAATTAAATATCCAGAAAGTTGGCATATCTTTGCATATCAATATATCTCAAAATGTAGAACAATAGTGCATTTCCCTTAATTATCTTCTGTGTAAGGAGCTTTGCCCCTCCACATTCTCTTCAATCACTCCTTCATGTGGCAGTGACTTGTCAAATGATTCTCCACCGGGAGAAAAAAGGGATCATTCCGCTCTCCCTCTGACCCCTGCCTTATTGATCAAACTTTGTTTCTTAAAAGTCAGGGCACCCCATGTCATAAACACCCACTTTATCCCCTCGCATGTAAGACATGGGGTGTCACACAGAGATATGAGGTACTGCTTGTAGTGCTGCTAAGGGTTTGGACTCTACAAATGTAGTCATTCCACCACTTTGTAAAGGAGCCCTGGTAGCGTAGTGGGTCATGAGTTGGGCTGCTAATCACAAGGTCGGCGGGTTGAAACCACCTGCTGGTCCTCAGGAGAGAGATGAGGCTTTCTACTCACAGTGTCAGAAACCCACAGGGACTCAGTCCCACTCTATGAGTAGGAACTGACTTGATGTCAGTGAGGTGTTTTTGTTTGCTTGGAATGCATTTTCGTGTTTACAATGATATGGTCTGCATTGTTGAGTACACTTCATACTGGAGAGACTTTCTATTTGACGAGAGTCGGTGGAAATTAAGTCCTTCATTTTCAGCGTCATAGATCTCAGGCTCACAAGTGTCTTTCTCACAGGCTCCTTTTTGGCTCCATCAATTCCAACATCGTTTCCTTCCCCCTACCCACGTTTCTGTCACCACAGTCCCAAGACACATTCACGTCGCCACCTACCTTCTCTCTCTGCAAACCCCCCTTCCTTCTCTGTCTCCGCATTAGAACAATCAAATCCTGGGTGACCGAGATTGTCCTGGAAACCAGTCACTAGCAACTCATTAGCTGACTAAAACATCCTCAGCGCAATCTCAAGAATGTCTATGATGGAAGGGGCAGTGATGGAAAGAAGCGTGATTATTGACACAGTATCTCAGGCTGGCACAGTTTTCAAATCCGTCCCGCCACGTGAGAACATGACCAGAAAATCTCCCTGGAAAAGTCCTGGAAGGGACCAGTGAAAGCGAGGGCCCTGGGATTCGAGTCTTCCTTAGCTTCTTGGAAAATCCACCGCCTGGAGAAATAGCAATGTCTTAGAGCGATTCTTCCTCCTGCTCGCCCTGCAGCGTTTGTATCTACTCTCTCCACTCCCAACAAGCCACGACTCCCACCTTACCCTTCCCATCTGACTGGAACTCCATCCTTTGTCAAGGCTCGATGCTTTAAGGAAAGGGCTTTGGGAGGTGGTTTACATGAGGCGCTACTGCGAAACAGGTGGCACTAAAAAGGCTGTTGAAAGCGTGTCAGTAATAAAAACAAAACAACAAACTGAAACCTACTGCGAACGAGTCCATTCCAACATTTAGGGACCCTGCAGGACAGAGCAGCACTGGCCCCTTTGGTTCCTGGGGCTGTAAAACATTAAGGGAACAGAAAACCTCTTCTTTCTCTCATGGGCTGGCTTCAAACCACTGACCCAATTAGAAAACCACTACACCCTCAGAGCTTCTAGTATTGTGAATAGATAGGTTAAAATTTTGACTTAATACATTTTATAATAAATTTTCTTTGGTATAATGTACTATATCCTAAATATCCACCATCAGAGACTCGGTTAACTATTCTAATATTTTACTAGAATACTTTCCAAATATTTAGTGTAATTTTGGGGGGGAACCTATGTATATGGAGAGCCCAGGATATTTTCTTGAAAGTGTTGTCTGGAAGGCCATTGAACTTGACATTTGGGAAAGCAGCTTCTCTGGCATGATGGTGAGTTTGTTTTTGGATTGTTTGCTTTCGTCTATACTTTATGACCTGATTATGGTGTCATTGCAATAATAAACATGTAAATTGACCTTTAAGCATGTCTAATTAAGATAAGAAAAACTCTCATAACTCAGATATGCTCTCTCTTCCCGAAGCATCTTGGGAATGGAGGGTTGAGAAACAACAACTTGAAGGAAAGAAGCTCAAATGGGGAGAGAGAGAGAGAGAGAGAGAGAGAGAGAGAGAGAGAGAGAGAGAGAGAGAGAGAGAGAGAGAAATAGAATGTGGGGCATGTGTGCGTGAGCACACGTGTGTGTGATGAAGGTGCAAGCAGATCCCCTGCTTTCCATTCAAATGCCTACTTTTGCTCTGCCCTCCCCTCACTGAAATCCTGATGAAAAGTCTTCGGTTTCCACACAGAAGACACAGTCCTTCAGCCGGTTTCATAAACCACAAAGAATGGGGAGGGCCAGACAAAAGGACCCTGTCAGGAGTTGACAGGCCTATGACTAAGTGAAAGGAGAAGCTTGTCTCCTGGCCCACTCTGAGGGTCTCTGGAGATGGGGGTGAAGGGAAAGGGTCACCTCGTTCTCTTGAGTGAAACCCTATGAGAGGAAGTGTAACTGGAGTTTTGAGACACAAAAGGAAAGTGGGGCAAATGTTAATCAGTGTCTCCAGGGGGCCTTCCCTCTCAGCCCTGCCTCCCCCCAGTGCCTCTGTGAATCCAGGAAGCAGCCTCATGTCATTTTCTAAAACCACCTGTAAACACCCCCTACCCCCCACCCCCACCCTGTGTCCCACCACACAGGCATCCACAGTTCAGTCTTTCATTCATTCCCCCAGAGTCCAGCTCAGCAGAGAAAGCAACCATGTGCAGTACGAAAGGCCCTTGTCCTCTGCCCTAGGAGCCCATGGCTTCTGACAGGCTGCCTTCACAGAGCAAAAGAAGGGAAGCTGTGTTCAGATGCTCTAGAGCAGGGGTTCTCAACCTCCCTCATGCCATGACCCTTCACTACACTTCCTCATGTGGTGGTAACCCCCAACCATAAAGTTACTTTCATTGCTACTTCATCCGTGGAGTTTTGCTACGGTTGTGAATTGGGTGGCCCCTGTGAAAGCGTACTTCAACCCCCAAAGGGGTCACGACCCACAGGTTGAGAACGACTGCTCTAGACTCCCTTTCTTCCAGTAGAGACAGTGATGGGGTTTCTCTTTTGCTCTCAAGCCTTCCTGGGGGATCTGCCGACCAGGATAGTCCCCTCTCAATGTTGGGCCCCGGATGGGCTCCAGGCTTCCTTTGCCCCTGCCAACTCAAGGGCCCGCTCTTTGTGATGGTCCACCCCTTTGCTCTCACCACACAGAACTCGCTTCATGTACAGCTCCACCCAGCTATGCAGTGTGCATCCCCTTGTCCCTGTGGTTCTTAGTGGCTGTGGAGATGGAGCTGGAGCCTGGGGCATGGCAAAGCCATACACCACAGAATGAGACCCCATGCCTGCCATCAGCTGCAGGTCTGGCCATGCGGCTCTGCCAGGTTTTCACTAATTCACTTTCAGAAGTTGATCATTGGGGCTTTTTTTTGTCTCAGTCTGCCCTAGTCCAGAAGCACCACTGAGACCTGTCATAATAAAACACAAGCCCCCACTGCATCCAAGTGTTCACTGTGTATGAGGTGCCTTGGCTTGAAAAGGAACCTGGCTCTCCATAGATTCTTACCACCAAACCACCAATGTCCTCATTCCTGGTCACTGGAAGACACTATTGTTGTCTCTGCCTTTGAAGGTGTTGGGGGAGTGCATTGGGGCCAGTGGTCAATTGTGAAGTCCACTTCACTAGCACCAGTGGGGTTGGACTGTGCTCCAGAGCATTCTGTCAACTTGAATCTCAGAGGGGCCTTCCAATCACAGTAGCCCCCAATCAAATGGGGTGGGGTTATTCTGCCTGCTTCAGTCCAACAGCTCACATATATTCATTTAGGAAACAGTTACTACGTGCCTGCTCCAGGCCAAGTGCTTTACTTCTTCTGGGTAAATCAAAGGAGCCAATACAGAAAGATCCTGTCCTCCATCTGAGGGATCTTCATTTTATCCTCTAGGGACTTGGGGGACACTTGGATCTCCCAAGCACTTGTTGGTACAAGGTCACTAGGTCCTCCTGATTACCCACTCTGGTCGGGGTAGGTGAAGTGTGCTTTGGGGAGAAACCTTTTCTCTTTCTTAATCAAACTCCTTACCTTCTTCCAATGCCCCATGAAGTATATAAAGAAAATTCCTGGGTATGTGACCACATGTTCCCCCTTAGAATAGGTAGCCACATGATTATTTGCATCTGACTCCAGTCACCCTGCTCTTGGGGTATGGCATGTGTAAGTTTTTCAGAAAGTCCTGAGGTTGGGGAAAATGAGACCCAGCTTGGGTTGACCCTTGTATTAATCCCTTTGGGCTGATGAGGATTATTCTCCTACCTTTTCCCTCTTTCAACTTATTTCTAAAAGTCCTCCTCCTCTGGGCAGTTCTCTGGGTCTAAAAAGCAAGATGGCGCTCACTCTGATTTGAGTCCCTCAAGTCCACGTGGAGCCCCATCCTGCATCCTCTGGCAGCACTGAGCACAGTGCCTAAGACTGCCCTCACCAAAGTTACTTCCTTCTCTTTGGCCTGGGGCCCATGCACACATGAGGCACACTGAGAAAGACACTCTCGGGATATTAAACATCAAGTCCAAATGTGGGGAGACAAACATCCTCAAATGTGAAATTATTATTTTTTGCAAGAAAAATAGACATCGTCTTCCTTTTCCTTGGAGTTGAGGTCAGGTGTTGGCCAGTGGCTAAGGTACTGGGTTCAAGTCAGGCCCCATGCGTCTTCCAGGATAATCTGCAGAACCAATTCTTACCTGAGTCTTCGCTCGCTGCTCTCAGTTGATTCTGACTCTTAGCAACCCTGTGGGCTTCTGTCACTCTTTCTGGCCACAGAAATCCCCATCTTTCTCCCAAGTGGTGGCTGGTGGTTTCTCATTGCTGATCTGAAGGTTAGCAGCCCAATACAATGTCACCTGGGCATCTTAGGGCACCTGGAAAGATAGCCCTGCTGTTATTTTTGCCACGAATAAGACTTCTTTTCTTGTTGTTGTTCTTTTTGTCTGGTGTTCATTGTAGAAACTTTGGAAGATTCCGAATGTGCACCAACACCTACCGCAGTGCCACCAATTCCACCAGATCGTTACTACTGAGCTCCTGCACGCCCTTTCAGGTGTTCTCCTGGTCTTCCCTGTGCATGTGTGTTGACAAGAACTCACCAGCCCCTTGCACCCCCTGCTGTCCTGCTTGCCCAACTGTGTGGGCTTCTTCCTGCTGCCCCTTCTTCTCTTAAACAGACAGCACCATATCCTCATATCCTCATATGTTTTTTCTTCCTCTGAAAATATCAATGCATATAACATGGAATTGAGATCACACTGTCGTTGGTTGCTACCAGTTCAGCTCTGACTCATGTGGCCTTAGGTCGAATAGCAGGCAATGCTGCCCAGTCCTATGCCATCCTCACAAGCTCTATGTCCCGGTCTATGGTTGTAGCGTTGAGTCTTTTGAATGGCTTCTAAGGATGCTCATCTTCTAGCAGAATATCAGACAAGAGGTTGGTGTGATGTGTGCGGTTTTCATTAGCTAAGTAGACCCCAGGCCGTACTTCTTTGCCTGTGTTAGTACAAAAGCTTCCCTAACACCTGTTCTCCCTGGATAACCATGCTGGCATTTGAAATACAGATGGCATAGCATCCAGTATCATAGCAACATAGCAACCATGACAGTTCAAAAAAACTAACATGCATAATGGTGAGATCATATTATATGTAGCATATTGCACCCCACGTTTCTCATTTAATAGTAAGTCAAGAGCAGATATCTCCATTTATGCTGATCGTCACTGGCAATACGATTGCACTGTTGCATGACATCTCATCCACAATCCGACGCTGATGGAGTTAGTCATTTGTTATTTGCTTAAATGGCTCTCAAAATTACCACTACAGATATTACCACCACGAACAACCTTGTCAGTAGATTGTTGTGCACATTTCTGATTATTTTCTTCTGATTTGTTCCCAGAAAGAAAGTTACCTGGTCCCAGGGAATCTCCACGTGGACAGCTTTGCAGACACCTTGCAAATTGGGTGGGGCGGCACTGAGCGGAAGCTGGCTCGGTACAGAGGAGGCAGACCCTGGAGATGTAGCCACTCTGAGGTTGGCAACTGCTTCCTACCAGGTGGCCGCTTCCATATAGGGAACCTGAACTCACTGGGAAGATGGAAGCAAAGATCAGTAGAGGTGACCTTTAAATTCCTCCAGAAAGGGTAGGCTGGGCAATGGCAGAAAGCCTGGAACTCAGATATTGTGAGACTTAAACCCCCTGTCTCTATGCTTGAACCACCACCCATGAGGCGAGGCAAGATCTTGGAAAAATCTGGCTTAGGGGGTGGCCACAAATGCATTACTGCATGGCAACCCCTAATCACTAAAACATTCTTGGTCCCAAGAAGCCAGAGCAAAACCCGCGTCTGCTTCCTGTACTCCTCATGCGCCGCTTCTCCTGTCTAGGCTGCTCCCGGCCCAGCGTGGGGGAGGCACAGCAGCTCCCGCGAGTCCTCTCTCGACTTGCAGGGTCTGTTCAATTCATGTATGCAGCAATGAATGTCCATAAGGGACGGACCTACAGCAGGCATTGTGCAAGGTGAGAGGGATGCTGGATAAGAAACGGGCTGGACTGTGGACGCGTCCCATGGAAACTGATGGGCGGATCCCTAAAGTGCAAACATGAGGTAGGGAAAGGGAAGAGTTGAATTCGCTCCTTCCACACAGAAGAACTAGGTTTGGTTCCCAGTCAAGACCGCTCCAACTCAGTCTTCACTCATCTGTCAGTGGAGGCTAGTGTGTTGCTAGGAGGAGCATCTAGACTAAGACAGACTAGAAAGATTGTCTTGGTGATCTGCTTCTGAAAAACAGCCAATTGCACCCCGATGGGTCCCAATGGAACACTGTGTGGTCCACCACGCAGCACGGGGATGGGGCAGGACCAGACAGTGCTTTGTTCCATTGTGCATAGGGTCGAGCTTGAAGTCATTGCCGATCCAACGCAGTGAACCAACCAGTCCAGTTGCTAGTTTCTGTTTCTTGTGCGCGCTTATTCCTAGAATATCTTTTCCCAGCTGGTCAGTTGTGGGCACTTGAAAAATATTTGATGAATGAGTAAATACAGGCAGAAGGTAGTGCTCCCCAAGTCTATCACCTCAGGGTACTTCTTAAACACAGTTTTATGGAGATACAACTTACATACATTTTTATCTTATTTTAAATGTACAGATCAGTGGTATTTAGTGTACTTGTGGGGTTGTGCACACCAGCACAATCTAATTTTAGACCGTTTCCACCATCCCTAAAAGAAACCTCATGCCCATCTGCAGTCACTGCCAAGTCCCCCTTCCATCCCCTGCCCAGCCCTGGGGAAGCACTAATCTACTTTCCATCTCTATGAATTTGCCTCTTTTGGATATTTCCTATAAATGGAACCATACACTAGGCAGTGTTTTTATGTCTGACTTCTATCTCTTAGCAGAATGCGTTTCAAGTCCATCCACATTTTAGCATTTATCAGCACTCTGTTCCTTTTTATTGCCAAATAGCTTTCCGTGGTATAGACTCACCACATTTTGTTTATTTGCGCATCCATTGATGGGCATTTGGGGCGTTTCCACTCTTTGCCTATACTCAATAGTGCTGTTAAGAACATTCACATTGAAGTCTCTCCATGGACACGTCTTTTCATTTCTTGCAGGACAGACCTAGGGGTTGAAGTGTTGGGTGATAGGAAGTTACTTTTGAGCAAATATTTGCATGAGCATTTATTGAAAGAGGAGGTCGTTCGGCCAGATGGAACTCAAACATTTCTCAGGTTCATATGGAAACACCCAAGCTGTGCTGCTCCCCGTCCGCACCTTACAGAGGCAAAGTCATGGTCCGTCCCTGCTTACATCTCTCTAACTTATATACTCTCCCTCAGAGACCCCCGATTTCTCATGTTGGCTTTCCCTTTTGATAGGAAGGTTTCGGCAGGGCTGTCTTGCATGCTTTTATTTTAAAAGATCACATTTTTATTTCTCTTAGTACACATACATGTAACATGGGCTCATGGCACCGCTGTCAGAGTCCATCATCTAGACTTTAAGAATCACTACATTAGAAAATTAAAATGATCTGCAATGTCCCCGGGAGCCACTGGTGGTGCAGCTTATACCTTCGTGTTGCTAAGTGAGAAGGTGGTGGTTTGGCATTTTGATAGAAAGCCTTTGTAATCCTGCTTCCCCAAACCAGCCATCGAAAGTCCCATCCAGCACAGTTCTCCGATGCAGAGAGATTGCCATGAGTCCGTCTGACACAACTCCACAGCAGCTGTTTGCTGCTGTTGTTGTTTTCAATAATGTTCACACCGAGACCTAATCACAGTTACTATGCTGGTCCGTACCCATTCAGATTCACTGGTCCATAGATAGATAGATAGATAGATAGATAGATAGATAGATAGATAGATAGATAGATAGATAGATAGATAGATGGATGGATGGATGGATGGATGGATGGATGGATGGATGGATGGATGGATGGATGGATGGATGGATAGATGGGTACAGATATCAAGGTTGTAAATAAATATTATATTATTTTGATCCCTGTGTTTCATTTAATAGAGGAGCCCCGGTGGTGTAGTGGTTACTCTTTTGGCTGCTAACAACAAGGTCAGCAGTTCAAAACCGTCAGCCACTCCTTGGGAGAAAGATGAAGCCTTCTGCTCCTATAAAGAATGACAGTCGTTGAATTGCACATGGGCTGTTCTATCTTGCCCTGTAGGGTCACTATGAGCCAGAATCAACTGAATGGCAGTGAGTTTGGTTGGTTTTGCTTAATTATAGCCTGACCAGTTTTCTAAGTCTTTCATCTCTTGTCTGTCATATTTAGTGGGTGGTCTGTTCAGGTGCCGTTGTGTTGTTTCTGATTTATAGTGACCCTCTGCATAATAGAATGAACTACTGGCAATCCATTGTCATCCTTACAACCACTGGTGTGTTTGAACCCATTCCTGCGACCACTGGCTTCCTTTTGCCTGGACCTCTACTTTATCCAGTAGGATATCCTTCTCCGGTATCTTGTCCCTACTGAGAGCACGTTCAAAGTACTGAAGATAACGTCTGTCCATCTTCTAAGGGACACTCGGTACTTCTTCCAAGATAGAATTGCTTTTTCTTCTGACAGCTCATGGAATATTTCATATACTTTGTCCACAACATAATTAAAATGCATAATCTTCCTTATTCATTGACCTACTTTTACATGTCTGTGAGGCAGTTGAAAATTCCAGGACTTGGATTGGGTGCACGCTTAATCCTCAAATTGGTATTTAAAATTTTTTTATTGGGGGCTCGTACAATTCTGATCACAATTCATACATATATCCATTGTGTTGAGAACATATGTACATTTGTTGCCATCATCATTCTCAAAATATTTGCCTTCTACTTGAGCCCTTAATATCTGCTGCTCATTTTTCCCCTCCCTCCCCCTACCTCATGAATCCTTCATCATTCATAAATTATGATTATTTTGTCATATGTTACACTGAGCAACGTCTCCCCCTGCCTTCTTCTCTGCTGTCCATCCCCCAGGGAGGAGGCTATATGTAGATTCTTGTAATCAGTTCCCCTTTTCTACCCCACATTCCCTCCATCTTCCAGGCATCGCCACTCTCACCACTGGTCCTGAAGGACTTATCTGTCCTGGATTCCCTGTGTTTCCAGTTGCTCTCTGTACCTACGTACATCCTCTGGTCTAGCCAGATTTGGATCAAGATAGTGGAGGGAGGAAGTATTTAAGAACTAGAGGAGAGTTATATGTTTCATCGTTGCTACCCTGCATCCTGACAGGCTCATCTCCTCCCCACAACCCTTCAGTAAGGGGATGTCCGGTTGGCTACCAATGGGCTTTGAGTCTCCACTCTGTACTCACCCACATTTACAATGATGTGATTTTTTGTTCCTTGATGATTGATACCTGATCCCTTTGACGGCTGGTATCATTGTTTTTATTACTTTAGAGAAGTCTTTTGCAACAGATTTGCCCAATGCAAGACATTATTCCATTCTGAACTGCTGCTTACATGGATGTTGATTGTTGATCCAAGTGAAATGAAATTCTTGATAAATTCCATCGTTTTTCATTTACTGACCCAGTGTGTGTGTGTGTGTGTGTGTGTGTGTGTGAATCTATAGGTGTAGTCCAAACTGTTGTTGTGGTGAAATTCCCACTTGACTTTTATCAGTGGGTGTTTCAAGCCCTCTTCATTTTCACGGAAGCAAGGCTTGTCCCAAACAAACTGGAGGTTTTTAATGAGTCTTAAATGTTTATTTTTTTTAAAAATTTATTTATTTATTGGGGCTGATACAATTCTTTTCACAGTTCATACATATACATACATCAATTGTATAAAGCACATCTGTACAGTCTTTGCCCTAGTCATTTTTTTCTCTTTTCTTCTTTTACATTTTATTAGGGACTCACAACTCTTACCACAATCCATACATATACATACATCAATTGTATAAAGCACATCCATACATTCCCTGCCCCAATCATTCTCAAGGCATTTGCTCTCCACTTAAGCCCCTTGCATCAGGTCCTCTTTTTTTTTTCCCCCTCCCTCCCCATTCCCCCTCCCTCATATGCCCTTGGTAATTTATACATCGTTATTTTGTCATATCTTGCCCTATCCGGAGTCTCCCTTCCCCCCTTCTCTGCTGTGCCTCTCCCAGGGAAGAGGTCACATGTGGATCCTTGTAATCAGTTCCCCCTTTCCAACCCACTCACCCTCCACTCTCCCAGCATCGTCCCTCACACCCTTGGGCCTGAAGGTATCATCCGCCCTGGATTCCCTGTACCTCCAACCCTCATATGTACCAGTGTACAGCCTCTGTCCTATCCAGCCCTGCAAGGTAGAATTCGGATCATGGTAGTTGGGGGGAGGAAGCATCCAGGATCTGGGTGAAAGCTGTGTTCTTCATCGATACTACCTCACACCCTAATTAACTCATCTCCTCTCCTAAACCCCTCTATGAGGGGATCTCCATTGGCCGACACTTGGGCCTTGGGTCTCCACTCTGCACTTCCCCCTTCATTTAATATGATATATATATATACATATATACACATACATATATATATATACATATATACACATACATACACACACTTATATCTTTTTTTTTTTGCATGATGCCTTATACCTGGTCCCTTGGGCACCTCGTGATTGCACTGGCCGGTGTGCTTCTTCCATGTGGGCTTATTTGCTTCTGAGCGAGATGGCCGCTTGTTCACCTTCAAGCCTTTAAGACCCCAGACACTATCTCTTTTGATAGCCGGGCACCATCAGCTTTCTTCACCACATTTGCTTATGCACCCATTTGTCTTCAGCGATCCTATCATGGAGGTGTGCAGTCAATGATATGATTTTTTGTTCTTTGATGCCTGGTAACTGATCCCTTTGGGACCACTCGATCACACAGGCTGGTGTGTTCTTCCATGTGGACTTTGTTGCTTCTGAGCTAGATGGCCGCTTGTTTATCTTCAAGCCTTTAAGACCCCAGTCACTATCTCTTTTGATAGCCGGGCACCATCAGCTTTCTTCACCACATTTACTTGTTCACCCACTTTGGCTTCAGCCGTTGTGTCGGGAGAGTGAGCATCATAGAGTTCCAATTTAATAAAAGAAGGTATTCATGCATTGAGGGAGTGTTTGAGTAGAGGCCCAAGGTCCTTCCGCCACCTTAATACTTGACCTATAAATATAGACACATAGATCTATTTCCCCATCCTCCTATATATATTTGCATGTACATGTCTTTGTCTAGACCTCCATGAATGCCCTTTGACTCCTAGCTCTTTCCTCCATCTCCCTTGACCTTCCTCCTGTCCTACTACCATGCTTCATCGCCACCTGGGCTAGAGGATACCTCTTCTCTAAGCAACCTTACCCTTGATCATTTCCCACCAAGCCTGCCACTCCCCCTTCTCTACCATTTGGGGTCCCATGTTTTTCCCTTGTCCCTGGGTTTGTTAACACACAGCTGATCTTTGACAAGGGCCCCAAAAAGATCAAATGGGAAGCAGATGCCCTCTTATAACAAGTGGTGCTGGAAAAAATGGATATCAACATGCAGAAAAATGAAGCAAGACCCTTATCTCACTCCATGCACAAGAATAAACTCAAGGTGGATCACAGACCTTGAAGTTAAACCCCAAACTATTAGGGCCATCAATGAGGGAATTGGGACCAACTTGAGAACTTTGGCGCAGGGAATACACAGGCTATCAGAAATAGGGAAGGACACAAACACAGAAGAGGCACAAATCGACAAATGGGATATACTGAAGATAAAACACTTGTGTACATCTAAAGAATTCACCAAGAGAGTAATAAGAGAGTCCACAGACTGGGAAAACATCTTTAGCAATGACACATCAGACAAAGGCCTTATTACTAAAATCTACAGTACTCTGCTAGCTTCCAAAAAGAAAAAAACCAATAGCCCACTTGAAAGGTGGGCAAAGGACTTGAACAGAAGTTTCACAGGGGCAGAAATCCGAATGGCCAACAAACATATGAGAAAATGTTCCCGATCTTTAGCCATAAGAGAAATGCAAATTAAAACAACAATGAGGTACCACCTGACACCCTCAAAGGTAGCCCAATTCAAAAAATCAGAAAGCAACAAGTGTTGGAGGGGCTGTGGGGAGACAGGAATTCTTATCCACTGCTGGTGTGACTATAAGTACGTACAGCCACTATGGAAATCAATCTGGCGATACCTAAAACAGATGGAAATAGAGTTACCATATGACCCAGCAATCCCCCTACTGGGCATATACCCAGAAGAGGCAAGAAACAAACCAAGACCAGACATCTGTGCTCCAATGTTCATTGCGGCACAGTTCACAATTGCAAGGAGTTGGAAGCAACCCAAATTTCCATCAACTGACGATTGGATTAAAAAACTGTGGTATATACATACAATGGAATACTACGCATCACTAAAAAGCAGTGATGAACGTATGAGGCACATAGCAGCATGGGAAGAACTGGAGGAAATCATGCTAAGCGAAGTAAGTCAGGCACAAAAGGACAAGTACAACATGAGTCCGCTGAGGTAAGAATTAAAAAAAAAAATTTTTTTAAAGCAAAAGTGGCATAGGGAAAAAAGCTACTGTATACAAACATTTTAGGGGTGAAGACGGTGTAGTATGGAAGAGACCAGACCAAAACCAGGGATGTACATGGTAGACAATGGTGGAGGAGGTGGGGAAAGGAAAACAAAAGGATGAATACAAGGAAGAAAAGGGTAGTGGGGTCATGGGGCATTAATCCACCCAAGGGGAGGGTATTGTTTATATCTCCACAGGGAAAGTGGGACCAGACTTCAACCCAGTGTCGCAAGGTGTGAATGGAGGAGGGAATCGGTGGAGAGGTCTGGGAGGCTGGCCCCAGCACCATAAATTAAGTGGATTCCTGCCCCTCCCCCAAAAAGAATTTGTTCCAAAGGACGACATTGACTCTGCAGCTATGGGAGATGGACATATTTGATCAGAGCACACAGGAGCAGATGAAGGGGCAGGAGGAGAGAGTGGAGCACAGCCAGGCCCACCAGGCCGTGATGATGATGTTCCTGAGTAGAGCAGCCAGTCCACAGAGAGAACAACATGGCTGGCCCTACTATGAGACATGATGCCCCTCAGTGACTAAGGGCGATACAGGGGACAGCACCGGAGACACAGTGTGGGAATTGCACCTGACCTGATCCCACCACACTGAGGCAAATCACTGGGGGAGTGCAGCGGAACAGCAAGGGAATGGAGTGGCAAGGTCCCCACGGAATGCTGAAAGTGGACTTTGGGGCCAGGGCGTGGTGCCCCAACAGACTGGACTGGAAAACACTCCTAAGGGCCAGCAAACGATCCCTGAACTAACTACAAGCTTTTCTCTTGTGAACTGTTTTGTTCTGTTCTTTGTCAGTGGTTTGTTTTTGTTGTTTTGTTGTCTGGTTGTATACTGTTGCTTTGTTTTCCTCTGTCTAGTTTTCGTGCATGTTAGTGACTCCACAGGTCTGTCTGAATAGGACAGGCTGGATGAACTATCTGGAGGAAAAACAACGGGACCGACAGGAAGTGATGTTTAATTATTTTAAGGTGTATCTAATCCATGCCTCTGATACTTTTGAGTTTTGTTCCATGTTTTCCTTCCACTCTCTACCTAGTGCCTTCTAATGTGTTTGTTTTCCGAGCAGTTGATAGTGGGAGCCCGGGACCATGGAGTTCTTCTGGTCGCATGGTTGAGGAGACTGGGTTTGGGTGGTCCACTAGTCCACTGGACGGTTTCCATATATCTTCTGATTTCCGTCACTGTTCTTCCTCTGAGCACTTAGACTTCCGTGCTCCCACGCATTTCCACTGACGTGCTTCCTAGTCAGAGCGTCAGAGCGTCAGAGCAGACCGGCCTCTCTGGGCTTCTGAGACTAACTCTTTGTGGGAGTAGAAATTGTTTCCTTTCCAGAGCAGCGGGTGCTTTAAAAGTGCTAACATTGAGGTCAGTAGCCCCCATTGTGGGAGTTTCTTTAGCTCTTATAGACATGCTATCATTTTCTTTGGTTTCAACTTGAACTTGCATATTGATGGTTTGTTCTTGCCTATTGCTGGTCATTGTCGTTGTTCTGACTAATGATATTGGGCTCCTCTATCATCTCTTTCCACAGATGTAATCTAACGGATTCTCGTGTATTCCATCTGGCAAGTTCTGTGTATATAATCACTATTTATGTTGTTGGAAAAATGTATTTGCCATGAAGAAGTCGTTGGGTTTGCAAAACTCTGTCGTGTGAGCTCTGCCATCGTTCCTTTCGCTGAGGTCCTGTTTTCTAATGACCAATTCTACTCTATTTCCAACTTTGGCCTTTTAAGAGCCAGTCATTATCAGTTCATCTTGATAGATTGGTCAACTTCGGACTACACAAACTAAAATCAAAACCAAATTCACTGCCATCGATTCTATGCCAACTCATCACGATCCTACAGGACAGGGTAGCACTTTCTCTGTGAGTTTTTGAGACTGTAACTCTTTATGGGAGTGGAAAGCCCATCTTTCTCCCGAGGAGCAGCTGGTGGTTTCAAACTGCTGACCTTGCAAACAGCAGCTGACCGTGTGGCTCCTATGCCGCCAGGGCTCCAGACGTTGGTAAACACCTTCAATCTCTTCATTTTTCCTTTTAGTGGTTGGTACATAAACTGGAATAATCGTCACGTTCACCGGTCGGCTTTGTATGCGTGCGGATGTTGTGGTGCACCTTAGGGTCATTGTCACATGCAAGGCCATTCCTCCTCAGGTTGCATCCCAGCCTAGCGGGCCAGAGGGCCGTCTGTTTCAGGATGGCAAGTATCCGTGAGGACATCTATTTTTGTGTGCTCCACTTCCTGTGCACAGCCTACCCTTTTCCTAGGTCCCTAAACTTCATGCCTTCCCCACCCCGATTATTAATGGAGGCTTATAGATCTTTTTTATTTGTTCTCCTTTGGAGTCATGTCACATCAGCAAATGAGGGTCTTGGAAACTTGACCCCATTCCCCACATCATGAAGGTCGACTCTTCTTCCCCTTCTGTATTTTGAGTAACTTCCCACCTGATAGATGTGTCTTCCGGCTCTGTATCAGACAAGGCGCCATGGCAGTTCAGGAGAGGTTGACTGATACCTTTGTCTTAGAAATAGCTTCCTGTGTCCTATGTCTTAGTCTTTCTTAGATTGGAAGCCGCATTAAACCTGTTCCTGCTAGTATTTCCACTATTGGTGTCATCATTTTACAGATCAAAGCCACACACAAGCTTCTGTTGTATGATGAGCTGACATGAACAGTATGAGATTAGTATATTTCTATAGGTTACTTAAATGTATGTTTTTATTGTGGGGTATGTAATCTGTTCTAAAATGGCACGGTAGTTGCTAAAAAAATATGCTTCCATGAATATAACTCAAGTAATTTGGCAGATACTTCTCAGTATGTTTCTAGAATACGAGAAATGCTTTCATAAAGAGTATTTTGAGGTTTTTAGGCAAAATTGACAATTTCTCCTCAGAAGGTTTAGTCCAGTTTACATTTCTACCAAACATGACTCAAAACAAGTATTCCCTCTGTTTCAGTTAAAATTGGATCATATCATCAAAACAAAATGGAAATTTATCAGCAGGCAGAGAACATGGCATCTTTTGAAATCAAAGTATATTCCTCGACAATTAACTTTTCATATCTCCATAGGCTACTTAAATTTCTCCTTCTAGGCACCCATGTTCTTCTAGGAGAACATAAAGGATTGTGTTTCCCATGGCCCCTGTCTGCCGCCCTGACTAGCAGACGCACTTCCTCTTCATTCACACCTTGGGTAGAAGGCTCGTGGGATGACAGGTGGGCCCTGTTCCATCTGCCACCACAGTAAGACCATGAGGCCCACTCCCATGGCATAGGAAATATCTTTTGCTGCCCACAGACTGCCTGGTACTCATTGAGGTCAATTCAGCTAACATCTAAGCCACAAAACTCCCAACTCAGTTGGATCGAGTTTTACTACAGGAAGAATGTTCAGGACTTTGGAACCCTATGATTTTGGCATTAACACTCTGTATCGGAAGGGCCAGTGTGGGGGTGGTGGGAACCAGCTGTTCTCCCTGCCCCCACCCCTGTAGAGTCCGAGCAAAGGAAGTGAGATCAAATTATAATAGAAGCGATGCCAGTTAGACAACAGAAAGAACTTCTTGCCAAGGAAGTTCGTGGAGCACCACACATAAGAGGGTCTTTGATGGAGATGGGCCAGCGGCTTTTTAATTGGGTCCTTGCCTGAGGGTAGAGGATGGGCTTAGCCCAGACGTAAAGTGATAAGCTCTGGCTTAGCTCCTGAATGATTGGGCTTCCTGCATGCTTACCACCACCTGAAAGTTTGAGAATCCTTCTTGGGAGTGTGATCTTAGAGATGGGCCACCCTCTGGGTCTCTCCACCCATCTTAGGATAAGCAGGGCACTCTAAAATTAGAGGAGCTAATCTAAACAACAAAGGAGAAGGGAACGGAAGTTACATCTTCAAGGCCAGCTTGTTGTCAGGACATGGGCCAGGCGCTTTAAAGACTTTATTTGAATCCCTCGGGATAGCAGATGAGAAGACAGGGGTGTGGCTGTTACTGTACAACAGAGCTGGGAGCAGCCACCGAGCATGTTGTGATTCCACCGTCCTCTTCATTGATCCACATTCCTATGGGAGGAATTGTGCAGTAGGAGGTGAGGGTGTTTACGAGTATAAACTATAAAACCAAAAGCACAACTTGATTCGGACTCATAGAGGCCCTATAAGGGTTCCCTACGTGTCCAATACCATGCTAAACATTGCAACACTTACGTTGACTTCATTATATTCTAACCATGGTACGACCTGTTCTTTCCTGCTAGATACAGACAGGGCTATTATGCTTGTGGTCCTTTAGCAGTTCTTTTGCTAAAATAAAAAAAAAATCAAGAGAGCAGAGTTAAAGCAACGTGGAAAAATAAGGAATCCTGGGAATCAACAATCCGCAGGCTTGGGATGCTGAGGGACTTCACCAATGCTCCATCCTCTGTGGTCTCTGGGCATTTCACAATCCCTTTCCACACATGTGGTGCTTTTTTCTAACTAATGGTTTAGCCAAAGTGCTGGAAGGAATGAGTCCGTGGTGGGTCATATTGGGGCCTCATACAACTCTTACCACAATCCATCCATCCATCGTGTCAAGCATATTTGTACATTTGTTGCCACCATCATTCTCAAAACATTTGCTTTCTACTTGAGCCCTTGGTATCAGCTCTTCATCCCCCCCCACCAATGAACCCTTGATAATTTAGAAATTATTATTATTTTGTCATGTCTTACATTTCTGACGTCTCCTTTCACCCACATTTCTGTTGTCCATCCCCTAGGGAGGGGGTTATATGGAGATCCTTGTGATCAGTTCACCCTTTCTACCCCACCTTCCTGACAACCTCCCAATATTGCCACTTTCAACTCTGGTCCTGAGGGGGTACATCTCTCCTGGATTCCCTGTGTTTCAAGTTCCTATATGTACCAGTGTACAGATTTACACTGGTTTAGCCAGATTTGTAAGGTAGAATTAGGATCATGATAGTGGGGGGAGGAAGCATTTAAGAACTAGAGGAAAGTTGTATCTTCCATCCTGGATACACTGCACCCTGACTGGCTCATCTCCTCCCCTCCTATTCATGCTCACTTTCCATCCCATTTTATGAAATTGTCTTCATGAAGCGTGCCACCGTTGGGAGACCAGTAACATTGAGACATTGGACCTAGTCCTAGTACCAATAAAATAAATCTTGGGCTTCCATTCCATCTGGCTTACAGTTGTCTCCTGTGTCCACAGAGATGCTGCCTTGCATGGGAATGGAGATTGCTGTCAAGCGGGGCCCAGCTGTCCTCCAAGACACCAAGCCATCTGGGACTGATGGAAAAGGTCTGGTCTCAAACCTCGGTGCCTCCCGTGCGTTCTGGCTCCCTGTCCTCTTGCTTTCTGGGGCCTGCAGGGCCGCCGGCAACAATGAAGTCCTCTTCCCTGGTTTCAAAGTAGAAGTCACAGCCTGTCCTAAGGCACAGTCCCCATAACCTCCCGAGAGGGCACGGCAGGAATGTAAGAAGACCTATTTCCTTACATTTTGGAGCCATGACCTGGTGGATCCTTATAATCAATTATGTTAAAGAACAGTCGGCTCTGTGTTGCGGCTGCATGTTGGGAGGCCTTAGGCCTTCGCCTAACTCTGGCACCTCCTTAGTGTGTGACCCTAATCCTTTGCAATCACTAGGCGTTTCCCCCTTCCCTGCCAACACTGAACTGCTGTGGAGTTTGTCTTTCAGCTTTCCACACATTGCCAGGTAACTCCTTAACCACGAGCCACACGTCCCTGACTCTATGTGGGGATCACAAACAGCTTCCCAACATTTTAAAAAATGTAATGACACACCTGCAGAGTGGGACAAACAGAGGAGGCCATTTGCAGGTAAGGGTGGGACTGGGGCACTTTTGTGGCAGAGAAGAGGTGAGCAGTCCCTTGGGAGCCACTGAAGCACACCGACTGGAGCAGCTCCCGGCAGTACACAAGTCAACTGAAATGTATGACAGCTCAAGACAGCGCTGAGCAGCTCAAGGATGACGGGACATGTCTCCCGTGTGCTTAGACCGCAGGGTGGCAGCGGTTCAGAGATAGGGGAAACACCGGGGAGGTTTTCCTGGAGGACTGGCATCAGCTGAGACCCTGTAGACTTGAACCTCATTAACATTGAAGCCGGAAGCTGAGAGCCTAGAAGTCAGAGCCCACCTGGAGCATTACCTGCCCTGTTGTGAGTCCATCCTGGAATCATCCTCTCCTCTCCCAAGTGGTGCCGGTGGGTGGGGCCTGCCAAACTACATTCACACTGATGGCGGAGCAGGGGTGGGTGGTTTCTGATGAGCCCTAGATACGGAAAGCCCAGGACAACTTCCCGAGTATAGGAAATGTTCCCCAGGTGGGCCCATTAGTGAGTTCCAAGTGCTTAGAGTTGTGCCTGCCATATAATCGGAACTGGTTCGTTACTGAGCCAAGGAGGGAGGGATGACAGCGTACCCTTCCGACCGGGGCAAGATGACGATGACTTAGGAACTGGTGGTGAGTGAACCTCACCTTGGAAACTGGATGACCCCAGCGGGAGTCGCGAGGCTGGAAGCTAGACTAGGAAGAAGGCACGATGGACGAGCAAGACGGTCAGAGGACTGCGAGAGAACACGACAGAACCACCTTCTCAAAAGACTACCCACTGGCTTCCCTTTAGGACCCAAAGCAGGGAGGCAGGTGAGGCAGGGGCAAGGGGGACTCGTGTGGGAGACCCCTTTGCATCTTTATTTCTTCAGGGGAGCTAGAACTCTGGAGATTCTCTCTGATTGGTGACCTCAGGCCCAGGGGGGGACCCTGTCCCAGCCACTGCCTCTGGGGCTCTAATCACCACCCAACCCCCCAGAAGACAGGATCCTGAGCAGGAGGGGGAGGATTGCAAGGAGCCCCATTCTTCAGCTGACTGATGAGCATGCTGTTTCAGAGTTTTGAGTTTAGACACATTTCTGACCCTTATTTCTCTGTGCATTTTTTTTAATGCTCCTCTTTCCTCTTTGGGCTAGAGAGTAATTTCAATAGTGAGCAAGGTTACCTGGAATAGGTACCAGAATGGCTGTGTTTTCTGTGCGAATCAGAGAAGGCGAGCTTCAAGCCCCAAATGAAAGAGAGTGTGTAGGAGATTGGGGGGTCTCACGGTCTACCCTTTTCTCAGTAGCCTGTCCCCTCTCCACCCCTGGGCATTTTCCCTTTGAACAATTCCCTTCTCATCTACCTTATCAACCTCCTGCTTTTCCTGCTCATTCCTTCAGACAAGGAGAATAAGAAGCTCCATTCAGCAGGATATGGTTCCTGCTTCCACCCAAGAAGTCCACGGATGGAACCAGGACTAGCGAATCTCTTTTTGGGGCTCCAACAGGCTGGTCTGGATGAGGCATAGCCTTCACCTGCCCAGGAGTGTGGCCTTTCACTTCAGAGAGAATGTGCGGACTTCTCTAGACGCTGAAGACACAATGAAGGTATCTTCATTGGACTGGTGTTTAACAAATGACGAGAACCTTTTCAAAGAACAAGATGGAAAGGGGCACTCCATGACTGTAATAATATTGAACGCTGGTTCTCCCTTCTCTCCGTACTGCATAACAATTTTGAAAGAAAGGTGTTATCTCTATTTGATAGATAAAAGCAAACAACGACAAGAACCAAACGAGGCTCAAAGAGGCCCAAGGGTTTGCTCAGACGTCATAGCAGTCAGTGGGACTTGGCTTCCAAGATTATCTGAGTCCCAAGCCGGCACTCTCCCTAATCTTCCAGGAGGAGGACATAGGAGCGCTCCAAAGTTCACATCCCCCTGGTGCTGCTCACAGGACTTGGATGTGGCACTGGGATCGAGGGGGTTGGACTCGGTGTCAACCCAGGAACGCTGACACCATCCTCCAGCGGTCTTCAACCAAACCCGGAGTGTCCCTAGAATGGTGCAGGAAACCCCGAGGGAGGCTTTGAGAAGAACAAGTGAAGATGATGGATGGAAAGACAGATACAAATAGGCACCGAGGGAGCTCAGGTGGGACTGTTGGTTGAGCTCAGGTGGAAAAAGGTCTGGCTTTGCCCGGTGCACAGCCTGGAAGTAGGTGAAGGGCTCGTGAGCGAACCAGTGGTTTTTAGTTGCTTCAGGGAAAGTGAGGCGAGGGCTGTCATGCCAATTTAGGGCACAGAGGGTGGACAGCAGCTCCCTTCCTGGGAGGCCTGTGGCATTTCAACAACCCAGTCCCAGGGAGGCTAGTTGGGAGGCAGAGGGAGAAGGAAAAACAAGAAAAAGCAAAAAACTTCTGAAGTCTGTTCGCAAGCTTGGAATTCAAGAACCGGTCAGGGTCACAGAGGAGATGGATTTAGTTAGCCCCGTTCTGATGGAATGAAGTTGCTAGGCGTTCTTTTAATGACATCAGGTGCCCAGACGTGACAGCAATAAATGGAGGAGAATATTTAGGTAAACAAAAGAAATATAAATAGTGGGGAGAGAGTAAACTAAATATAAACTCTCAGTTCCAAGTCCCTGTGAGAACAGCCAACGCTATTTTCAGAGGTGTGTGTGTGTGTGTGTGTACAAGTACATGTGCAGTGTTATTTATAGCCGGAAGGTTGTCTGTCAACTCTGACAGGCCACCGGCTGGTTTAGCTGGTGTGCAGTCCAGCTCAGGCTGAAGTGGGCTATTGTCCTCTCACCCCTGCAGGGTAGAAAACAACAGAGAACAACAACAAAATAGACTTTTCTCTCCCACATGCATGCGTGTTTACATACATTCTCTCACTTCAACCGGATGCCTTCTGGACCATCACGCCCCATATCCATGTATTCTTTAAGATTCAGCCAGGTGGCTTCTTCCTATGCTTCACCAAACCAAGCCCAGTGCCGTCGAGCGGAGTCCAGCACATAGTGACCCCAGAGGGCAGTTAGAACTGCCCCATAGGGTTTCCAAGCTTGTCATCTTCACAGCCATGGACTCCCGCATTTTTCTCCCACCAGGCCACTTGTGAATTTGAACCACTGACTTTTCGGTCAGCAGTCCAGCACTGAAGCACTTTGCCACTACCATGCTCCTGTATATTCTGCTTAGGGATCATTTTCAGGATTCTGGGATTCAGCCCCAGGCAGGAGGACCTGCCATTCCTCTGTGCTCTTTTAACGCACTGGAGACACCCATCATGGCACACACTGACACCTTTTCCCTTGGACACTTTTCCTACTCCTCTGACTATATTCGGCACCCCTGGAGGGCCCAGTTAAGGCTCAGCCAGATCTGTGCGCTCGGCATACAGCAGGCACTGACCTTTGCTTTGTTCACTCAGTCAATCTCCGGTGGCTTGGATTATTGCAGCAAAGGCATTTGTTAGACACGGGCAAGTCTTTATTTGTTTCAGTGCTAAGTGTTCTGGGAGACTGGGCTATGCCTGAGTGCTTCATTAGAGGTCCAGGGAATGACAGCAGCAATCACCAAATCCTGTTCAGGCCTCTCAGGAGTTTGGTCTCCCTTTCAGGACAGATCCCAATGATTATTGGATCATGAATTGTACCCATGTTTCCTCTGCTTCCAAGTGATTCTTTCTAGGATAGGCTTTGGCTATCCCTAGGACACATTGCAGTGTATGTCCTAACCAATGGCGAGAATTACCGACACGACAAGACATTCCTGTTTTTGTTTTTTGAGTGGGGGTGGAGGGGGTGCATCTTTCCTTTGCATGCATCCCAGAAGGGGGCAGCACCTCCCTGATGTTTCTTTCATCAGACAGCACAGCCCTATCCAGCAATCTGAAAAAGGAAGAGTAGATTCAATGTAGCAGTTGAATTGTCTCTAGCATCTGCCATTCAGATTCATGGGGCAATGGGAACAAGGCGGCTAGTTCACCATTATTTCCCCCACATCTCCAGGTTGCAACTAGGTCTCTGTGGCCTGAGGACAGGGTCTCATCAGAAGCTATCAGAAGGCTCCAGTCCTGGGTGTTAGAGAACGATCAAGGTTGTCAGGAAAGGGCTCACTGAATAGAACACGCCGCGGTGGCCTTCCCTTGTGTTTCTGGCAATAGGAAGGTACCTTGTGGCATCTGGGGTGGAACCAGAGAGGGCAAGTGGCTGGGCTGCTCACTCTCTCGTCGGAACTAGGATGGCCTAAGTTCACCTGGTACCTGGCAAGCGCTCTCTTCATCACTTTCACTTCCAAAGTCAACAGAAGTATCAGGATTTCCTTCCAACCAACATCCGAGACCATACTTGGTGCCAGTTCTCACCTGTTAAGTGATGGTGTGGCAGTGTGTGTATGTGTGTGTGTGTGTGCGTGCATGTGTGTGCGCGCGTGTGTGTGTGTTTGTGTGTATCTTAGGCCATTGACTCCTTTTAATTTTTTGCTTTCACAGGAGGGCAGGTGAGGAAGACCTTGTGGATGGAAACAATTGCTCCCCCTCAGTGTTCTGGTGTCTGGGACATGTGGTAGGTACAACACTGAGACAGAGAGGAGTGGGGGAAAGTGCCCTTTCTCTTGCTTCAGGTTGTCACAATTACATAGCTATTAGCAGTAAACTAAGATGCAGGAAGAAGAAGTAGGTGTCTTTCAAGTTTGAGCTGTCAGGCTTATCCAAAGGACCAGAAGTTGGTGGAAGAGAGAGGGCAGGGAGAGAGATGAGGAGGAAACATATCCGGGTGAGACTTGTATGGTATCCTAGGGGCAGTGGCCTAGAGAAGTAAAGGGATGGATTGACCAACTGAAGGACACCACCAGTCTATCCCAAATTCCTGAACTTTGTTCTTGCAACAAGTGAAATGGATGCTAAGCCCAGAAACCATCACACGAAGCGTGGGGAAGCGCCCAGTCAGCCCCCACCTCCATTGAGCAGTAGGCCAGTCTCAAGGCACAATGTACCCTGTGCCAGGCAAGTCATCGATGGCATTTGTTCTCTCTCTCTCTCTCTCTCTCTCTCTCTCTCTCTCTTTCTCTCTCTTTCTCATCTCTCTTGGTACCTCCTGGCTGGAGGCCTGCATGTGTGCTGGGAAACCATCAGCATTGCTTTCAAGCCTCACAAGGCGAGTGGTGTGCCCAGATTGCATTTTGATACACATTTATTTACCTTCTATTGCTCTTCCGATCAGCATTCACTGTGCATTTCCTGGCCTTTGTGGTTTGTCAGCTTGTCTCCACGTTGCTTTAGCTCCATTGGTGTGTGTGTGTGTGTGTGTGTGTGTGTGTGTGTGTGTGTGTGTGTGTGAATTATGAGAGTTAAAAGCTTCCAAACCTCTGGCATGCTGGAACAGTTCCCGAATCTGGGTCTGTTGCGAACTGCTGTCATCGCAATTTATATCAAAAACATCTCTTGCCCCTAGGACATGATTGTGTGTTTGGAAAACATTCTGTCCGGGATTGCTTGTGTAGATACTTAGGAGAGACCTTCTTCCATTCTGTCCAGAGTGTTTTGGGGGTGGGGGGTGGGGGACAGAAAATCTAGCAGTGCTGCAAGATGTAGACTTTTCAGCTCTGCATTTACCCTATTTGATTATGGAGATGAACTTGGTCCTCTTGAGGTATCCACCAGCAATCTGCTGAGTGACCTTGGACAAGTCAATGTCTTCCTAGAAGACCCAATCTCAGCAGCCTCCTCTGGTGGCTCTAGAAAAAGAAAGGAAATACATTTTTCTTTCCAATACCAAACCTAACCCAACCCATTGAGAGCAAGTTGGTTTCAATTCTAGAACCCTAGCTGCCAATCTTCCCAGGAGCACGCAAGGCAAGCTGGTGCTTCTCCCTCAGACTTCTGTAGCTGGTGGGTTTGAAATGTTGACATGCAGGTTGCAGTCTACCGCCTCAACTGAGCAATCTATACATGTTGCTATCATCTATACATGGAGAAAAGTATTAAAGTCTAAGCTTCAGCTTAAAGGATAAACTCAATAGGAGAAGAGAGTCAAGGAGTGACTCTTCTTTAGACTTTAAATGGTAGAGATGAGCCCACAAGAAAATATTGCCATGTTGGATAAACAGCTGCCTATGGTATCTCTTCTCTGAGAAATGGTGAGGTGTACAAGGGAGGACTTTGGGGACAGGACATACCACTGCTGGCTGAAATAAGACAGCTTCTCCAACAGCCGTGTCCCCCCAGACTATGGTAGGGGCCTCAACCCGATGGCAGAGTTCCTGGATGTGCCTAGAGCCCAGTAGGGAGTCTGTAAACATGTGGGATGTGAGTGGACAATGGAACTGTCCCTGGTCTTGGCAGATGCCATTTAGAAGGCATCTGGAGTGCAGGCCAGGGAGCTGGGCCTGGTGGAATGAGCATCATTCTTCTGGCTGATGGTGAAGGTGACACTTAATGTGAGCTCAATCCCTTGGGGGGCCTCCTGTTTAATGGTCCCTCAGTCCTTGATGGGAAAGCTTACCCCAGCGACATGGAGGAAGACGTGCAACCATATTCCAAAATTCAACCATTTTCCAAAATAGCCCGTTTGAATTTCAATGCAAATCACCTCCTTTATTATATTGGGTCTTTCAAAACATGGACAAAATATGTTTGAAGTCTTTTTTTTTTTTTTGCTTCTTTAATTTCTTCCATCAGTGTTTTGCAGCATGCAGATCATATGCATATTTTGTTGCTCGGATACTTACATATTTAATTTTTGGAGTTATTTAAAATGCAATATGTATTTTAAGTTTGTTTTCTATGTGTTGATTGCTGCTATCTATAAATGCTATTACATTTTTGTGGGTGCTCACCCTGTACCCAATGATTCACTCATTTGTTCTTACAGGATTCACTTATTAGTTCTAAGAACCTTTAGTTGATATCTTGAGGTTTTCTATGTAGACAATCACTTCAACTGTGAGTAGAGGTGATTGTATTTCTCTCCAATTGAGATAAGCTTAAACAATATTTCTGTTCTTATTGTAATGACTTGCAGTCCTAATATGGTGTCGGATAGGAATACTGATAGTGAAAGTGCCTTACTCTTGATCTTAGCGGGAACTGTTCTTACTCTTGATCTTAGAGGGAAGTCCTGCAGCATGAAGTACAATGTTGACCCAATAGAATTTTTCATATGTATTCTCCCTGTAGAAATTTTCTTTTATATCTAGTTTGCTAATAGGTTTTGCTATGGGTGAATGTGAAATGTTGCAATATATATCCCTCCCTGCATCCATCAATACTACCTTGTGATTTTTCATCTTGGGACTTGAAGGGATGGATTATGTTTTCGAATATTTCACCATCTTTGAATTCCCAGGAAAACTCCATTTTGCCATAGTGCACTTTCCTTTTTTATCTCCACACTTATGTTCCACTTGCTTGGAGAGAGATTCCGTCTGTTACCTTCCAACAAGGTTGGCTCTGAAAAGTGTGAACTTTTTGACCTGGGCGCCATTCCCTGAAACTATGGATGTAAGAGTTTCCTGAAATTGCTTTCCAAGAGATTCCCATCCATTCGTAGGCAAAGGTTCCCTTTAATTCCCAAGGTGAGGGACTGTATTAATTAATTTTTTATTTCTTTAAAAACCATTTTGCTAGTGGCTAATTCAACTCTTATCACAATCCACACACATCATTTGTGAAAGCACACTTGTACATTCATTTCCCTCATCATTCTCAAAACATTTGCTCTCCACCTAAGCCCCTGGTACCAGCTCCTCATTTTTTCCCATTCCTCCCTGGTCCCCCCTCCCTAATGAATCTTTGATAATTTATAAATTGTTATTTTGTCATATCTTGCACTGTCCAACGTCTCCCTTCACCCACTTTTCTGTTGTCCGTCCCCCAGGGAGGAGGTTATAGGTAGATCTTTGTAATCGTTTGCCCCTTTCCAACCCACCCTCCTTCCACCGTCCCAATATCGCCACTCACACTACTGGTTCTGAAGAGATCATCCACCCTGGATTCCCTGTGTTTCCAGTTCTTATCGGTACCAGTTTACATCTTGTGCTCTAGCCAAATTTGTAAGGTAGAATTGCCATCATGATAGTGGGGGGCGGGGGAGGGGGGCGGGGAGGAAGCATTTATGAACGCGAGGAAAGTTGTATGTTTCATCATTTCTACATCGCACCCTGACAGGCTTATCTCCTCCATGCGATGCTTCTGTAAGGGGATGTCCAGTTGCCTACAGATAGGTTTTGGGTCTCCACTCTACACTAACCCCTTCATTCACAACGATATGATTTTTTGTTCTGATGATACCTGATCCCTTCAACACCTCGTGATCACACAGGCTAGTGTGCTTCTTCCATGTGGGCTTTGTTGCTTCTGAGCTAGATAGCTGCTTGTTTACCTTCAAGCCTTTAAGACCCCAGATGCTGTATCTTTTGATAGCTGGGCACCATCAGCTTTCTTTGCCACGTTTGCTTATGCACCCATTTGCCTTCAGCAATTTTATCAGGGAGGTGAGCACACAATGATATGACTTTTTGCTCTTTGATGCCTGATAACTGAACCATTCGCCACCTCATGATCACGCAGGCTGGTCTGATTCTTCTATGCGGGCTTTGTTGCTTCTGAGCTATATGGTTGCTTGTTTACCTTCAAGCTTTTAAGACCCCAGACGCTATAACTTTTGATAGCCGGGCACCATCAGCTTTCTTCACCACATTTGCTTATTCACCTGCTTTGTTTTCAGTGATTGTGTCATGAAGGTGAACATCATAGAATGCCAATTTAATAGAAGAAAGTATTCTTGCATTGAGGGAGTACTTGAGTGGAGGCCCAATGTCCTGCTACATTAATACTAAACCTATACATATATGCACATAGATCTATTTCCCCATCCTCATATATAAATCTTTTTACATATGTACATGCCTTTATTTAGACCTGTATAAATGCCCTTTTCCTCCCAGTTCTTTCTTTTATTTCTTTGACTTTCCTCTTGTCCTACTATTATGCTCAGTCTTCATTTGAGTTTCAGTAATTTCTCTTGGTAACATTTCCCTTGATCATGTCCTACCAGGCCTCCCACACCTTCCTCACCACTGATTTGGATCACTTTTTGTTCCCTTGTCCCTGGGTTTGTTAACAACACTACCTTTCTCCCCCTCCCATCTCCCATGGCCCCTCAGAACTATCAGTCCTGTTGTTTTCTCCTTATTTAGACAGACTTGCAGAGATAATAACATGTACAAAAACAAGACAGAATAAAACCAAGCAACAATATCCAACAAAACAACAACAAACCAATGACAAACAACAAAACACAATAAGAAAGAAAAGCATGTAGTTAGTTCAATGACTGCTTGTTGGCCTTTAGGAGTGTTTTCCAGTCTAGTCCGTTCGGGCACCAAGACCAGGCCACAAAGTCCACCTTCAGCATTCCCTGGGGACCTCACTGCTCCATTCCCTTGCTGTTCTGTTGCAC
The DNA here is from genome assembly GCF_050624435.1 of Tenrec ecaudatus. Lineage (NCBI taxonomy): Eukaryota > Metazoa > Chordata > Mammalia > Afrosoricida > Tenrecidae > Tenrec > Tenrec ecaudatus. Next base: position 128,665,477 of record NC_134535.1, on the reverse strand, counting down.
CCCTTAGTGTTTAGACTCGGTGTGGCGGGATCAGTTTGGGCACAATTCCTACACTCTGTCTACAGGGCTATGGGGCTCTGGGGAAGTGAGGGGCATCGTTTCTCATAGTTCAGCAGACCATGTGGTCCTCTCTGTGCACTGGCTGTTCTGAGTAGGAACATTGTCCTCAAGGCCTGGTGGGCCAGGATGTGCTCTATTCTCTCCTCTTCCCCCTTCATCTGATCCCATGTGCGCCAATCTGATATCTCCCTCTCCCAGAGCTGCAGATTCAGTGCTGTCCTCTGAAATAAATTCTTCTGGTGGGGTGGGGGAGCAGGTGTTCACATAATTGGGATTGGGGCCAGCCCCTCACACCTCTCCACTGGTACCCTATTCCACACGGGCATGTTGCATTCACATCTTGGAGCTCTGGGTTGAGTCTGGTCTCTCTTACCCTATGGAGATATAAACAATACCCACCTTGGGTGAGTTAGTGCCCTGTGACCCTGATACCCATTTCTTTATCATTATTTTGCTTCCTTTCCCCAGCTCATTTTTAGTTGTCTACCATATGTATCCCTGGATTTGGTGTGGTCCCTGCCATACTACCTGGTCCTCACCCCAGTAATGTTTGCATACAGTAGCTTTTTCCCTATGTCCCTTTTGAATTTTCTTTTTAAAGCTTAACTCAGCAGACGCATGCTGTACTTGTCCTTTTGTGCTTGATTTACTTTGCTTAGCATGATTTCCTCTTGTTCTTCCCATGAAGCAATGTGCTTCATATGTTCATCACTGCTTTTCAGCGATGCATAATACTCCATTGTATGTATGTATCACAGCTTTTTAATCCACTCGTCAGTTGATGGAAATTTCGGTTGTTTCCAACTCCTGGTGATTGTGAACTGTGCCACAATGAACATGGGTGCACAGATGTCTGGCCTTGGTTTGTTTCTTGCCTCTTCTGGGTATATGCCCAGTATGGGGATTGCTAGGTTGTACGGTAGCTCAATTTCCATCTGTTTTAGGTATCGCCAGATTGATTTCCATAGTGGTCGTCCATACTTACAGGTCCACTAGCAGTGGATGAGAGTTCCTGTCTCCCCACAGCCCCTCCAACACGTCTTGCTTTCTGAATTTTTGAATTGGGCTATTGTTGAGGGTGTTAGGTGGTACCTCATTGTTGTTTTAATTTGCAATTATCTTATGGCTAAAAATTGAGAACATTTTCTCATATATTTGTTGGCCATCCAGATTTCTGCCCCTGTGAAACTTCTGTTCAGGTCCTTTACCCACCTTCACAGTGGGCAACTAGTTTTTTTTTTTCTTATTGGAAGCTAGCAGAGTCTTGTAGATTTTAGTAATAAGGCTTTTGTCTGATGTGTCATTGCTAAAAATGTTTTCCCTGTCCGTGGATTCTTTCAATGTACGCAGGTGTTTTATTCAGTATATCCCATTTGTCAGTTTGTGCCTCCTCTGTGTTTGTGTCCTTCCCTATTTCTGATAGCCTATGTATTCCCTGTGCCAAAGTTCTCAAATTGGTCACAATTCCCTCATTGATGGCCCTAATATTTTGGGGTTTAACTTCAAGGTCTTTGATCCACGTTGAGTTTATTCTTCTGGATGGAGTGAGATAAGGGTCTTGTACAGCATCTGCTTCCCATTGAATATTTTTGAGCCCTTATCAAAGATCAGTTGTCTGTATGCTGATGATTTTATTTCTGCATTTTCAGTTCTTTTCCATTGGTCTGAGTATCTGTTATTGTACCAATACCATGCGGTTTTGACAACCGTGGCTGCATAGTAAGGGCTAAAGTCAGGTAAGGCAGAACTGACATCTTTACTATAATGAATCTTCTAATCCACAAGCATGGGATATTCTTCCATTTGTTGAGTCACTCTTGGTTTCTTGTAATAGTGTTCTCTGGTTTTCCCCATAGAGATCTTTTGTTCTTTTAGTCAGCTTTATCCCTAGATATTTCAGTTTGTGTTTGGCTGTTGTGAAGGGTACCACCTTTTTGATCTCCTCTTCTGTAGTCTTATCTCATGTATATAGCAGTCTGATGGACTTTTGTTTGTTGATCTTGTATCCTACCACTCTGCCAAACTCCTCTATTGCTTCCAGTACTCCCCTTGTGGAGCTTTTGGGATTTTCCATATATGAAATCATATCATCTGCAAATAACGATAGTTTCATCTCTTCATTCCCCAGATGAATATTTTTGATGTCTTTTCGTTGCCTTATACTGTTAGCTAAAACCTCCAGCATGATATTAAATAAGAGTGGGGACAAGAAGCATCCTTGTCTGGTCCCCTTTTTCAGTGGGACTGTATTCATCTTTTCTCCATTGACTACCACGTTGACTGTTGGTTTTTCACATATAGCTTGTATTGTCTTGAGAAATTTTCCTTCCATCCTATCTTCTCAAGTGTCTTAAACAGGAATTGGTGTTGGATGTTGTCACATGCTTTTTCTGCATCTATTGATATTATCATGTGGTTCTTATAGTTTTTCATGTCAATGTAGCAAATGATATTAATGGTCTTTCATATGTTGAGCCATCCCTGCATCCCTGGTCTGAATCCCACTTGGTCATGTTGAATTATTTGTTTTATATACTTTTGTATTCTATTGGCCAATATTTTGTTAAGGATTTTTACATAGATGTTCATTAGGGATATTGTTCGGTAGTTCTCGATTCTTGTGGGATCCTTGCCCAGTTTTGGTATAAGAGTTATGCTAGCTTCATAGAAGGAGTTGGGGAGTTTGCCACCTTTTTCTATGTTTTGGAACAGTTTCTGTAGGATTGGTGTTAGTTCTTCCCTAAATGCTTGGTAGAATTCTTCAGTGAAGCCATCTGGTCCAGGGGATTTTTTTGTTGGTAATCCCTTGATACCTTTGTCTATTTCTTCTATTGCTATGGGTCTGTTGAGATTCTTGACATCCCTTGGGGCCAGTCTAGGGAGGGATTCTTTTTCCAAGAATCTGTCCATGTCTTCCAAGTTGTTGAATTAATTGGAATACAATCCTTCATAGTACTGTGTAATTACCCTTTTGATTTCATTAGGGTCTGTTGTAATGTCTCCTCTTTAGTCCCACATTCTTGATATTGAAATTTGTTCCCTCCTTTCTTTGGTTAGGTTTGCCAGTGGTTTGTCAATTCTGTTTATCCATTCAAAGAATCAATCTTTAGAAGCATTAATTTTTTCCATAGTGTTCTATTTTCCTTCTCCTGAATTTCAGCCCTGATTTTTATAATTTCTTTTCTTCTGCTATTTGTAGGATTGTCTTGCTTACTCTGCTCTAGTTGCCGTAAATTTTGTGCCATGATATTAATCATGAATCTCTCTTCTTTTCTCAGGTGTGCATATATTGCTATGAAACTTACTCTGATAACTGCCTTCTTTGCTGTGTCCCATAAGTTTTGGTACATCATGTTCTCATTCTCATTGGTTTCTAGAAATTTGCTGATTTCATCTCTGATCTGTGCCAGTATGCACTCCTTTTGCAGTAGAGAGTTATTTATCCTCCAATTGTTTGCTCTCATTTTATTCGTCTTCCTTTTGTTGATTTCCAGTTATGGTACAGTGGTCAGAGAAAGAGTTCTGTATGATATCAATGTGCTCAGATTTATGTAGATTCACCTTATGCCCTTGCATGTGCTCTATCTTTGAATATGTACCATGTGAGCTTAAAAAGAATGTGCTTTTTTGGTATTTGGTGGAAAAGCTCTGTAAATATCAGGTCAACTTGCCTAATAGTAGTGGTTAGATCTCTAGCCTCCCTGTTGAATTTCTTTTCCTGTGATTTATCTTTCTCAGAGAATAGTTAGTTGAAGTCACTCATTATAATTGTTGAGTATGTGATTTCTTTTTTCATGTTTCATTGATGTATTCAGAGGAATATATGTTTACAATGCTTAGTGGTTCTTTGTCTACCAATTCTCTTGAGCATTATATAGTGTCCCTCCTTATTTCTTTTTATGGTTTATACTTTGAGGTCAATTTTATCTGAGATAAGGATTGCAACTGCTGCTTTCTTTGAATTGCTTTTTGCTCGGTATGCCTTTCTCCAGTCTTTGATTCTCAGCCTATTTTTGTATGTAGCCTTGAGATATGTCTCCTGTAGGCAGCAGATTGATGGGTTGTGTTTTCTAAGCCAGCCTGTTATTCTCAGTCTTTAAATGCCTGAGTTCAGGCTATTGATATTCAGGGTTATTATCTCCATCTGTGGACTCTGTGATGTCATCTTATACCCTTTGTGTTGGTTGTTCTCCTCCCTTACTTCCTTTTTAGTGTGTTGTGCATGTGTGTGTGTGTGTACTATACTTCTTTCCATCCTTAAGCCAATGCTATCTTGGAGTCTGTTTTCTCTTTGTTGCACTCTGGGTGAGGTTGTTCTATGTGTCAGTCTCTTATTTATGCTTGGAGAGTGTTGTTTTCTGCCCATACTGTGTCGGCAAGGATCTTTTAAAGGGCTTCTTCTAATATATTCTTTGAATTTTTCCTTGTCTGGGAAGACTCTTACTTCTCCATCTATCTTCATTGATAATTTTTCTGGGTAAAGTATTCTTTGGTTTGTGTTGTTTTCTTTCAATTTTTGGAAGATGTTACTCCACTTTCTATTTTCCTTCATAGTTTCTGCAGAAAAGTCTGAGCATATTCTTATGTGGGGACCTTTATATGTGATTGCTTGTTTTTCCCTAGTTGCTCTCATGATTTTCTCCTTTTCCTGAAAGTTAGATAGTTTAACTATTATGTGCCTTGGTGACTTCTTGTGGAATCCAGTATAGCTGGTGTTCTTTCAGTGTCATGAATGGTTGCCTGATGTTCATTCATTAAGCTGGGGAAATTTTCCTCCAAGAATTCTCTCATTATTGTTGCAGATGACTTCTTTGTTGCGTCTTCCACCAGAGAGCCAATAATTCTAATGTTCCTCTTAATAGCATCAGACATTGCTCTTAGGTTTTCTTCAGTTTCTCTGATGATCTTATGAGATTTTTGTTCATGTTTGTTCAAGTCTGCTTGATGTCCTCCAAGTCAATGGTGTGCTTCTCTGTGTCCTCCACTTGATTCTTGTGTACAGTGTGTCTGCTACAGGTTTTTGTTATCTCCCCACTAAGCTCTTGTATTTCCCTTTGGTGTTTGGACTTTATTTCCCTTATCACTTCGTCCTTTTTTCCTTTATTGTTTCCTTCATATCCTATATGATTCCAAGCAGCATTCTGAAACTTTCTTTTTGTGGCAGTTCAATGTCTGCTTCTTCTATGAATGTCATTATGTTCATGACATCTTCTGCCATTGCCTTTTGTTGCTCCTGCTTTTTTGTGTGTGTGGAGGTCTTTGGGACTGATGTCTGTTTGTGTTGCGCTGTTTTAGAGGAGCCAGGTGTCATTTTCCAGGGTGGAAGAACACTGGCTCTCTCTGGGAGACTTGTAGGAATGCTTCTTCGAACCTCCTACAGCTAATTTCACTATGAAAATTAACCTACCACTTTATCCTCCTGTGGCTTCCCTTTCAGGGAGTGCCCCAGAAGGCTGGTGGGTTGCCTAATTTTGTGTAGATCATCACGAATGCTAGGCGGAATTGCCTTGGTCAGGTAGATCACTGTAGAGGTGGGGTAGAGGTTCCTGAAGTAGCTTGGAACATTGACAAGTGTTTGCCGAGCTGCCTTAGGGCTTGTGAGGCACTAAGGTAGGCAAGAGAAAGTTCCCTCAGTCACATGGGACAGCAGAGGAAAAATAGGAGCTTCCCCAGCCACACATGCAGGAATTCCCTGGTAAGAAGTTGGGCATCGCATCGTATCCCCTGGTGGAGGTTGGCAGGGCTTTCCCTAGCCTCGGGCTACCTGCACAGGGTGGAGCTCACCTAACTGGGTGGGAGGTAGGATAAGGGGAGTGGTCTGGAGGTTGGCAGTGGAGTGTGAGAGAACAGGGAATAGACAAAAATGAGGAAAAAATTAAAAAGTAAGCTGGCGGAGACTGTGGGGGGATAGACAGATGAGAGGGAAACAAAAGTAAAAATGTAGTTGAGCCCCAATCCCTGCTAGTGGAGCTGCAACTGTTTAGTCCCTGCTCCAATGTGGCGGCAAGCCATGGCTGTGTTGAGATAAAGCCCCTGTGCAGGCTCCAAATGGTCTCAGCTCCAGCCCAGACAGTGGTGGAGCTAAGGTCAAGCCCTAGCCAGCCTCCTCTGTGGCAAGTCAAAAGCCCCAGCCCCTAAAAACCTGTTGGTCTATGCCTACTTATCTGTATGATGCTCCTCCTATTGTCCGGCTGTGTTGAATTTCCCTTTTAGTAACTCTCCTGGGCTGGATTCTGCAGAGTCCCTCTGGTATGAGTCACTCCGTCACCATCTTCCCAGAAGTCCATTATTTAAATGCCAAATAACTACTTTAATAAAAAAACTGATTTATTTAATTTATATTTATTGAGATCCTAATATAAGACACTCTGTTCAATACTCGGTATGCTGTGTCGAGCAGAAATACAATCCTGTCTTCATTATAGTTTAATGGGTTAACACACTGTCAAACAGATGCAGAAAACAAATGCTCATGGGAGAGCGGGGCTGGTGGACCTGAATTGCCATTTTATGGCATGTGTAATTTATCTTCATCAGGTCATATACAATTTCATATTTACCCACCCAGACTTTAGTGGTACTGTCAGGTAAGCACTGAACCTCTAATTCCAACATCAGCAGTTTAAATCCACTAGCTACTCCTCAGGAGAAAGATGAAGCTCTTTGCTCCCATAAAGATTTACAACCTTGGAAACACTATGTAAGCTCTCCATGAGTCTGAATCAATGGGCAGTGAGTGAATTTTTTTTCCCTTTTAATGATAGGATATAAAGAGTTAGCTACAAGCTGGCTGTACATTGTATTAGAATTTTAACTCCCAGCTGATGGTAAGCAATTGTGTTAGACAGGGTTCTCTAGAGAGACAAAACCAGATTGCTAGTATATATATATATATATCACAAGAAATGAACTGTTAGATTATATACACAAATAGGTAGATATATAATATAAGAAATGAATAATTAAATCATAAAGCAGTACAAATGGCTCAGTGCACCTCACTCCCCTGAAAGAGTTGTGAGAGACTGGAAATCCTTTTAGTCTTGAGGGCTGCCAGTTGGTCCTCTGTAGAGAGAGCTAGGCTATATAAGCATAGACAGCAAACAGCAAGGCAGGTCACCAACTGTCAGTCCCCAGCTCCAGAGTTGTACATTCCAATCATGTGGACTTAAAGGGACCTCATCTTACAGCGACCCAGTCCAGCAGCTAGGCATCGCACAGGTAGTGTAGCCTATAAATTGAGGTACAGAACAAGCAAGGCAGCCGCACACTGGTCCAATGACCAAAGAGTGAGAGGCAAGAAAGGTGAGGCTCACTGAGCAATTTATCTCTCCGCCCTTCAATTAATTCCACTTGTGTTTGTCGGTTAGGCTGGCACAATTAACTATCTCAGCAATAAAAAGATGATGTCCCCATAACTATATGAAGTGGATTCATTTCCTTTTCCAGAATGTCTTCTCTTGAGAGGATGTTCTGGAAGTAAAAAGACTAGGTATCTTGAAAAACTACAATAAAATAGAGAGAGAGAGAGAGAGAGAGAGAGACAGAGAGAGAGAGAGAGAGAGAGAGAGAGAGAGAGAGAGAGAGAGAGAGAAGAGGGAGGTTTTCAGGCTATTTGGACTCTAAAAATTCCACATCCTCCCACTTACTAAAAGACCTCAAGTTCCTAAGCAAAGGAGAAAGGATATGAGGAATATACAGAAAATTGGGTGAAAACGTAACTGGGGAAAGGAGAATCACTGATGTACCTTGGCACTCAAAACCAAGTGTAAGCCTAGCCAAGTCACCTAAAGATTTAGGAATGGAAGTCTCCGAACTTCTAAGAGAAAAGTAGATTTCTACCATGTTGGGACTAGAAGTATCTCTAGAGGTGAGCTGGTCCACCCCCATCCTTTGTCGAATAGGAAATTTAGACTCCAAGAGAGAAAATGTATCTACGCAAGTCTTCTAGCTAGATGGTAACTGAACTGGCATTCAAACTCAGGACTTGTCAAAGTCCTTTAAGTGCTCTTTCAACCATATCTCCTCGATGGGGAGATTGAAATCTAAAAGTAGGGACAGACTCATAAAATTACGGAAAAATGTTAATGAACACCAACCAATGTAGCTGGAAAAGTAATCACTTCTAATGTTGGGGAGAAAAATGAGGCTTTCCACTCCTCTACAGAATTATCCTCTTGGAACCGCACAGTTTTGCTTTGTCTTATGGGGTCATTATGACTTAAAATTGACTTGATGATCGTTACTTTGGTGAGTTTAAAGTTGCAGATTTTCCATTACACACATACATCTTTTTGTCAGGATCATGATACTAACCAAGGTCTACTCAGTACATGGCTTTCTTAATGATTCAGTCTTCCCAAGAATTCTATCAAATAAGTGCTAAAGGTGTTTCTGGATGATAGATGTGAAATATAAGGCACAAGGGGCTTGAATAAACTGCCTAAAGTTTCCCAAGCACTCAATGGTAAAAAGTGGAATTCAAATCAAGGTGATCTCATTTCAAAGCCAATGACTGAACCCATTGCTAACACATTTTCATGCAGACGGAATCCCAGAGGGGCGTCTTTGTCTTAATTCCTCACAAAAAGAATTCCACAGTTGCTAGAGTGGAATTCATTGCCACCACCAGCAAACTGGTACCTGCCATTGAAAGACACGAGCATCCTCAGGCCTTTGAGGTGGGTCTTGGAAGGAAAAAAAAAGCCTGCAGGCTGTCTTTGAAAGAAAAGTTCTGGTAGTTCAAAACACCACTCAGGCTGAAAAGAATGCTGACCACTGACCCCAATTAGCAACGCCTCCTTCTCCCATTTACTCTGCTGCCCCTGGCAAGGTGCCAGGATCCATAAAGCTTATCCACTCCCAATTCTTTTATAATTCTACTCTGCTGTTGTTAGCCTTCTGGGCATTATCCAGTGCCCATAAAGTATATTAAATTAATTTCTGCTGCCTCCATTGACATTTACAGTTGAAAAGTGATTCTGTGACAGGGCAAAGCAGTTGTCGGGAAAAATGCAAAGTTAATATTGAAGGGAGAGGTGAATACTGGGTACTTCTGGTTACAGAGAGTATGATCCTATTCAATTCTGTGAACAGTAGCATCCGTGATCAAGTAGGATGGGATTTCCCGCCCTAGGAGTTGGGGGATGACCCATCAAAAGGCTTTCTTAGAGGGGGATGGACTTTGGAGATTTTCTTCTTGATTTCTGACCCTGTTGAGCACCGATTGAATGGATTTCTTCACATGTCCTTCATTGCAGTCCATGGAGAATATTAAAGAGGAGAGTAGTTTAAATGAGAGGTCAACCCCCGTATTTCTCACATTCACCTTGGGCATTTGTTATTTTGGGCTTTCCAGTGTCATCTATCTGATTTTTGTTTTATAGAGTTCAGTGTTTGGGGCTCGTCCCTTCTGAACTCATCCTGACTAAGAGGAATGAATATGGAAGTGTGGAGGTGGGAGAGGTCGTGGGATACCCACTTGAATTGTCAGCACGGATAGTTGACATAGCTGTAATACTTATCATTTCTAATTTTTTCTACATTTCAAAGTATTTTTATACGTGCTATTTATACATCTATTGAACATTTATCAAATGCTTTCTATGTACCAGATCTAGACACGTAGGATACAGGAGTAATAAAAACCAAACAAACAAAACTTATATATAGCCACATAAATTTATATATAGGAGAGGTTATCTCAAAAGATTCTCAAGATAACTTGTCAGAGAGCCTAGACCAACATGAATTAGTCTCATTGTACAGATGCAGAAACCAAGGCTCAGAAAATGAATGTCTGACCTGAGAATCCACAGCTAGATGATGACAAGACCCTGGAAAATTCTGTCCATCTGAATCCTCCTTCATTACTCTTTCGATTATTCCATCGGGCATGAATCTACACAGTGAAGATTGGAGGGAATTCCATGGAAGCATTTTAGTCCTCGCTTTCCATCTCCTGCCTTCTGTGTAAGCTCCTCATGAGACTGCATGTCAGCAGAAGCAGTGTCCCCAGGTTTCTAAGGATCCTATCCATTCCCATAAAGTAGGGATCTCATGATCTTAAGCTTTGTTACATTTTTAATTAAAAATTTGATTGTTTCCCATATTTTAAATTTTCAAGTGAAATGAAGTGTCTTGTATGGACCTGAAGATAATTCACGATGCTCGCCATCTCTAAGCCCATTGGCAGACTTCTAGATCCAGTCCTGAACAGTGTTGTCTTGGTTGGGAGGCAGAATGTTATGAAAAATGGCTAACTCTTATTTTTTTCCTTCCTATTTCTGTTTGCCTTACATAGTGGAAATGGCTGTTTTACTTCTCAGCCCAACATTTAACATCTAAAACAAGAGTTAAGGAGTAACCGTGGAAGCAGTTGGTAGGTTCACAGGAAGAACTCCATGATTTGTAGTGCGAATTGAATTTTGGCAAGCACCCGTCTACGAAAACAGTCTTTGGAAAAAGAAAATGGAAGAAGAAATGTTCAGAAACAGGATAAGATTTGAAGCAAAACCCAGAGTCAGTCTCAGTTCTTCTGCTTAGTCGTTATCTTGTTTAAAACTCTCACAACACTCCCTTCAAAAATGCTAATACTTTGAAGGGGTTTTGTGAGACTGAAATGATAGAACGTGTACAAAGAGAGTTTTCTCAACTACAGAATGTCACATACATGTTAGTTATTGGTGCGAGGCTTGTTATTGCTATTGGGGGATATGGGAGAATAAGACTGTGTCTTAAATTTGTAGGATATTTTATTGTAGTCTGTTGAACTTTTTTTGGTCTCCTGTCTCTAGAATGTTGAACATGTGTGTCTGTGGGTCCTCCTTTTTCTATCCTACTGTAAGAAGCACACCTAGGCCATTTCTTATGCAGGAGTGTATTCAAGATCTAAAATGTATCCATCGGCCAACAGAGCTTGTTTTGTTTACCCAGTACCCTCAGTCCTGGTAACCAGGATCAACCCACGGAGTTGCTTCTGACTCACAGTGGCCCTGTAGGACGGAGCAGGACTGTCCCACATTATTTCCGAGGCTGTCATCATTGCAGACGTTCACTGCCACATCCTTCCCCCAAGGAGCAGCAGCTGGTGAGTTCGAACCATTGACTCTTTGGTTAGTAATGGAGTGCTTAGTCACTGGGGCACCAGGAGTCTGTATCCAGAACAGTGATTTTCGTAGAGCATGCATTCCAATTTAGGTGTTGGTGAGTGAAAAAACATCTAGAACTAGTTTAAAAGCCTACAAGAGAAAGAAATCAAGAAGAATTTTTGTATAAACATGCAAATATTGAAACTATATGTGAAGAAGAGTTATTTAGACCGGTGCTACAGAAAACAGCGGAAGGCTTTGCCCTGAGTAATGTGACTTGACCTTTAAGGAGGAGACTCCTTTGATGTCTTCCAGGTATCATTGTTCCTTCAATGCCTCTCTCTACCCCTGGACTTTTCCTGAAATCAGAAAACCTCCGATCTGAAAGAGTCTTATAGTCATTCATTGCCCTCACGTCAGCTCTGAGTCACGGCGACTCGTGGCAGCAGAATGAGATACTGCCTGGGGCTGTGCCATCTCTCCAGCGATTGGTATAATGTGCAAATGCATCGTTGCAGCTCTTCCATCCTTGGAGTGGCTCCCACCCCACGGGGCTAATTTTCTTGCCTTTTGTAGGACACTGTGCTGTTGGACTCCGTGGGGTCTCCCTCCTTCAATTTGGAAGTGGATTGCCCAGTGTCGCATCTCAGTCTGGCTCCGTCAGGAAGCTCCATGGAAACTGATACGCCATATATGATATTGCTGGTATTGAAAATACTGGTGGGATCGTTTCCAGCATCATAGCAAAACACACGCCACTATAGTATTGACAACTGGCAGATGGGTAGAGACGCAATGTTCTGGCATTTCAACACTTCAAAGTCCCTTAGCCTCCAACTTGGCTAACCCTTTGTACACACAAATGAGAACATATCAGGGGCGGGAAGTGCTTTCCCCAAGGCCACCCAGAGGTGGAGCAGAAATTGTACCCCTGCCCTCCAGATTCCTAGGGGAGGGTTCTTTGCACTGTGTGAAAATTCCTAATGGAAGAAACATTACCTTATTTGAAAGATAAATGCTTATTATTGCTTGCTTGGTGTTTTTCCTCATGCTGCCTCATTGAGTGGTGTGGCGAAAAGAAGTAAGTTAGTTTTAAAATTGAGGGGATAGGTTTGATTCTAGGGGAGTGCTAGATAGCTTAGTGATTTTATCAAGAAATGATTGGCATTCCTAAGCATACCTTGGAATAAAACATCATGGAGACCATCCCTTCATCTAGCTCATGTGTGTTTGCCTTTCCTTCTTGAAACTGTCAAATTGACATAATTAGCTAAGCTGTTAACTAAATAAATCATTGGATGGAGCCTAGTGAATTTTTTTTTTTTTTACTGAGATATAATTGCTCCATCACGTTGCATCCTGCAGGAAGAACTGTCAACACCATGCAATACAGACATGGCAGACGATTCTGTTTGAGAGGCAATCCTCTCTTCCTGCACATCCAATATGGCTGGCAGGCTACAGCGCAGCTGTCAGAGCGTAAGTGAGAAAACCACTCATTATTACTAGGGTTGTAATTACACGTGGCTTGTGAAGCCTGCAACAGCTGATGGGATGTAGGCTGCTGATCTAGAGATGAACTTCGGTCCAGGAGGACCTCAAGCAGAATGTGCCAGTTTGAAGTTCTTTTAGTGGAGGACTGAGCGCTTTTCTTGAGGGTAGAATCCTCTTTTCTAGAGGATTGAGGACTCTTCTTGAGAAAAGCTTCTGGGTGGTGCACATGCTTTATACTCCACAACTAATGTAAAGATTGGTTGTTCAAATGCAGCCGGCCTGCTGCAGAAGAACACTAATCTGCTTCTGCAAAGATTAAAGCCAAGGAAATCCCATGGAGTGGTTCTACTCCGATACATGGGGTCACAGTGAGTTCAAATTAAGTCCATGGCAGTGCGTTTCTGTTTTGTTTTGTTTGTAGGAGTATTTGTGTGTGTGTGCACGCGTGCACGTGCCTGCGTGCTCAGAGACAGGGACATGGGTCTATTCATCTCTGACAATCTTGTGTCTCCTTTGACATTCTGTGTAGACACACTTACTGCCATAGTTTTATTTTTAAGAATATTCATTTATTTGTAAGCTAAGAACAAGGACATGCTCTCTCTCTTGGTCTATGGGGCCTGTAGCAAGTCCATCTGATAAGTACACAGAAATGTGCCTTGTTTTATAACAGGAGATTTGCTTGCCATCCTAGCTTCTCTGTATTCTACAGAATAAAGGGGGGGGGTGGTCAAAGGCTGAAGATCTGTTGGAGGAAAGGCTTAATATCAAGTGAACCCTTTTTGAGTTTTGACAGCTAACAAAATACACTGAAAAATCAAGTCTGTGTGATCAGTCTGTCAAGGAATTCACAATGCTGCTGCATTGCTGTCTTGGTGAATAGAGTGTTCTTCCCCGTACTTGGTTTAATTAGAAACATAGCTAATATTCAGTAACTTGCAAAAGAGATGGATTATTTAATTAGGGTCATGTTTACACCTCTATTGTCAACTATAATAATTCACTTAACCCAAGGTCTCTTTAGCTTATTGCAATCATTATTGCTTGGCTGGAGTTGTATAATTACGGATGAGGAATTCATATGTGAGCCTATCTATTTCAGGTGGAGGCCAGCCTGTCACCGTATTTTCATATAAAGAAAATTCCCCTTCGACAATTGTTGTACTCTTCAGTCCTCTTTTATTCAGAGCTGCAAACTGAGGCCAGTCAATGAGTTTCCCAATCTCTCTCCCTGGCTACTGACATGGAACCCAAATCAAGAACAAGAATGTTGATCATATCTGGTCCTCATAAAACATTTTCTAATTTTCTGAGGGGTTTTGTGATGAGCAGTTCATATGATAGGATGTGATACAAATCTAGCTTGGACACATAAAGAAGGGAAGCTTAAGGCCCTGTAGACATAGGATGATCAGGTTAAGGAGGTGTGCTGGACAAGGGCCATTCTTCTGGTTCAGTTTCTATGGTATTTTGAGGAGGCTTCAACCACAGATTTGGAGATGAGAGCGGGCGATAGAGTGAAAGATAGAGATAGAAATGAAGATGATAGAACTAGAGAAGGGGGTGATAGAGACAGATAGAGATGCTAAAGTTAGTAGGGACAAAGAGATGATAGAGATACATGCAGAAGGAGAGATGGGGATGGTAACTGAGTAAAGAGAGAATGAGAGAGGACATAAATGCGAGGGAAGCTATCTTTCTTGCCTGGGGACTATCTTGTTCCCTTGTCTTATGATGGGGGTGACCATATCAGACAGAGTGCCCTTAAGGAAAGATCAGAGTAGACATGTAGGTCTAGTAAAGCCGTAACAGAGGTTGAGGGGAGGCACTCAGGAACTCCACACACCACTCCTAAGTCCTGAGCATTGCTGTCAGGAGGCCACAGGAAGTTGACCTCTTTGCTTTTCCTACTTCAAAGAAGCAACATTTGATAATTTGGCCCTGAGAGTTTCCACTCCCATCCCCCAAACAATTTGGACCATGTTTAGTGAAAGCTATACTTCTTTAGCTGTTTCACCTATCAGTTTGAATGATCATTTCCTGCAGAACTAATCTAACCAAGGTCTAATTTCCTTTTTAAGCCTTGGCCAAGGGATCACAGAGAATCGGAAAGATGGTTTGACCAAAGGATGGCATTAAGGTAGGAGTTAATGCTTGGGAAGGTGAGTTACCTGCTTGTGCAATTGACAAAGGTATTCAGTACTTTTCAGAGTCTTCTTTCACACACACCAACTTCATGTGATGTTGGAGTCACCCAGGCATGCATGGCTTATCACATAGCTCTGCGAAGATAAAATGTCAAGCTAACCATTTTCAAGCTTACTGCCATGAGCAATTTTCTGACCCGCCCTTCAGAGTAACTTTGGGTCATAATGTAACCGGGTCCCAGAGTAGAGTTGCTTGTGCAACCGCCTGCGCCACGTCAGGGATCATCCCTCTCTGGGAGGTTCACTCAACCGGCAGTTTTTCCTGACATGTGGTAAATTTTTTGTAACTGCACAGTAGTCTTTAAAAATGTGGCCTCTAAATTCAAAACAGGATCACAAAATCTTTTTCTTTGTAATAGATGATAGGCGTGTCCGCTTTGCCATCATTCTGGAATGGGTTTCCCTGGTGTAAGCCTTGATTGTTTCATGAGGTCCTTGGTTGATTTTGTTTGTGAGACAGATTTAGCTCCCACGGTCTCATATGTATATTCTTCACCAAAGCATCTAGGGCAATCATCTATTTGTATTCAGTAGATCCCCTTTTATATGATTTTACTAATGCAGCGGCCCAGCATGATTTCCTGTGATGCAATGTGATGACTGAGTTTCTCATAGGCTAACTGTTGGCTAGAGCTGGATGTAACATTGAGGAGAGACAGTGAAGCTGTCCTGCTGTCCCTCTAAGTTAAAAAGTGCACCACTTTTCAGTTTTCTTTCTAATAAAATAGACAGAAAATAAAGAAATACACCCCACACACAATTTTTCCCAATTAAAGCTTCATTCCAGTTATCTGGGAATGAATTGATTTGCTCCAGTAAAGAGAACACGTGTAAATGGACAGCATAAATAAGGTCAAGTTTTTTTTTATTTTAACATTTTATTAGGGGCTCATACAACTCTTATCACAATCCATACATATACATACATCAATTGTATAAAGCACATCTGTACATTCTTTGCCCTCATCATTTTCAAAGCATTTGCTCTCCACTTAAGCCCTTTGCATCAGGACCTCTTTTTTTCCCCTCCCTCCCCGCTGCCCCCTCCCTCATGAGCCCTTGATAATTTATAGATTATTATTTTGTCATATCTTGCCCTATCTGACATCTCCCTTTACCCTCTTCTCTGTTGTCCATCCCCCAGGGAGGAGGTCACATGTAGATCCTTGTAATCGGTTCCTCCTTTCCAACCCACTCACCCTCTACTCTCCCAGTATCGCCCCTTACACCCCTGGTCCTGAAGGTATCATCCACCCTGGATTCCCTGTGCCTCCAGTTCCTATATACACCGGTGTACAACCTCTGCTCTGTCTAGTCTTGCAAGATAGAATTCAGATCATGGTAGTTGTGGGGAGGAAGCATTTAGGAATCAGAAGAAAGTTGTATTCTTTATCGGTGCTATATCGCACCCTGACTGACTCATCTCCTCCCCTTGACCCCTCTGTGTGTGGATCTCCAGTGGCTGACAAATGGGCTTTGAGTCTCCACTCTGCACTTCCCCCTTCATTCACTATGGTAAGATTATTTTTTCTAATGATGCCTTATACCTGATCCCTTCGACACCATGATCGCACAGGCTGGTGTGCTTCTTCCATGTGGGCTTTGTTGCTTCTGAGCTAGATGACCGCTTGTTCACCTTCAAGCCTTTAAGACCCCAGACACTATCGGTTTTGATAGCCAGAAACCATCAGCTTTCTTCGCCACATTTGCTTATGCACTCGTTTGTCCTCAGCGATCGTATCATGGAGGTGTGCACCCAATGATATGATTTTTTGTTCTTTGATGACTGATAACTGATCCCTTCGGAACCACGTGATCACACAGGCTGGTGTGTTCTTCCATGTGGACTTTGTTGCTTCTGAGCTAGATGGCCGCTTGTTTGTCTTCAAGCCTTTAAGACCCCAGACACTATCTCTTTTGATAGCTGGGCACCATCAGCTTTCTTCACCACATTTACTTGTTCACCCGCTTTGGCTTCAGCAGTTGTGTCGGAAGGGTGAGCATCATAGAATGCCAATTTAATAGAAGAAAGTATTCATACATTGAGGGAGTGCTTGAGTAGAGACCCAAGGTCCTTCCGCCACCTTAATACTAAACCTATAAATATAGACACATAGATCTATTTCCCCATCCTCATATATATATTTGTATGTACATGTCTTTGTCTAGACCTCAAGTTTTTAATAATAGGCAATCATATATTTTTCAAAATAACCATTTTTTCCTTCACTAACTCACACTTTTGAATTATATAAGAACCTGCTTGTGGTAGTTGGGTTTATTGTGCCAATTTGGCCAATGAGAACATGTAGGTGGAGTTCGGTTGGGTCATAGCTTCATTGGAGGACAATGAAAATAAATAAGCTAGCCAACATCCCATCTTGCTCTTGCTCCCGGTGATCAGACCAGTGTGCTGTTGCTTTAGCTAGTTCCTGCCTCATCCTATGTGCTCCACTCCCTGTAGACCAAGCCAACCTGTGGATTGTATCCCTGGAGCTTGAGATTCCTTCAAGACCTGCTTCACCATGGTGCTGGTGTGTATACTACTTGAGCTTGATGTTGATGGATCCTGTCACCATGCTTGAGTTCTAGATCTCATCAGGGCCTACCTCGCTAAACTCCCAAGCTGCTGACTGTTGCTGATTCACCCAACTGCCTCCACCCTACTGCCTGCTGCCTGTGGACAGACTCTGCCTGCCTTGCCTGAGGGAAGACTGCTGTCTGCTTCCATGACCTTGGACATGGCAGCCCACGTGAGTTGAAGGACTTCCAGTATATGAACTATTCCATGAAAGTGAGTTGAACTGAGCCCTCTGTATGGCTGTGTGGACTAATCACCTGTTATATTCCTTCTTGCTACATATGCATGTCCTCATGTATATAATCATAAATGTCCTGGCTTTGTTTCTCTAGAGAACCCTACCTAACACAGGGCTGGAATGATCATCTTTCATCTTTTACGTCTTTGCAAGTGCTGCAATTTCTGAGATGACTATAGGGACACCATATTGTTCACGGTCAAGAATTTTGTGAGAAGCGAGCTCCACTTGGCATTTCCTCACATTTAATACTGTCTATGATAAGCTCTTACTCCATAGTTGGAGGGAGAAGAAAACCAAAATTTCCTATTGGTTAACATTTCAACTATTGTCTCAGAAACTGGGGGAATACATATTGAATAGGTTTGGTCTCCTGAAAAGGTGACAGTGAGGCCAAATGGATCCCAAATCCTATGGACTCTTCCCTCCCCCACTTAATGGATACATTCCTTTTTGGTGACGACTGAAAATGGAAATAAGTATGCTGCATATTATATTAATCTCGGGCTTTCCTTAAGGCCAATCAACTTCACTGGAGGGACTCTAGGTTGGTAAAATGTTTCATGTGGGGAACTGGGGTCATGACTTTCTTGGTGGAGCTTAAATACAAAGTCCATCCATCAGACCTGGAGTTTGTAAGTCACCTAAATCAAGGTGTACTTTTAGAAATCACCCATCGGTGACCTAATAATGAATGAGTTGTCATTTAAAATCCCAATAGTTGCCATCATTAACAACAAAGCTGACTGTGCTGCCCAGGATGGTTATGAGAATAACCATCTCCTCCCTGTCTCCGGTGACTAAGAGCTGCTAGTTGGCTTTTACCACACTGGAATCTGTCCAAAATGATTGAAATTGAAACGAGCACCTCACTATAAGTGTCTCTCATCTGATTCCTGCTCAAAGAAAACAAATTCCAAGGCATTTATAAAAGATACTAGAATTCTACTTAGTGTATCTGTTACTATGTTAGTGACAGGGACTTTTTAAAGTTTTAAAATGAAGGCATGCATGTGCATTCCCACATGAAAAACCTGCCATAGCATTCCCATTTCTTAGATTATTCATGTGTGTGTGTATGTGTGTAACCAAAGTGTTAATGGCATATAAACTTTACTTCACTTGAGGTACAATTTAGCATATCAAGCAAAGACAATTTTGCTTGATTAGAATCAGGCTCAAAATCTAAAGTCAGCAAATAGAATCCAAAATAGAAAGTATGGAAATCGATATCAACCTATGAATATAAATCTAAAAGATATATTTTCCTTTTAATGTAGGTCTCTCACAATCTACCCCTTTTTCATATCATTTAGACAAAGCTAATGTAAATTAGAAAATGTAGGTAAGACTTCTCATTCTGAATTTGACTTTGTAATTGACTCTTGAAATTATGTTATAGCTTATAGGTCTAGGTCTGAAATAATTATGGGAAATTGAGGTGGGACATGAGGAGAATTGCTGCCTCAAAGGGTTACATAGTCTTCAGACAAAGCTTCGCAGCCTTATCAGACAAGGGAGAAGGACATGCTTCTGTTATGGGTGTAGGAGTCACTCCAAATGCTTTCAATGCTGTCCTATAGCCCCTGTCCAATCTCAAGTTCCTAGTCATTCTTAATGAGTGTTCTGACTTTGACGCGAGAGGCCTAATGAGGCTGTGAAT
The DNA here is from genome assembly GCF_050624435.1 of Tenrec ecaudatus. Taxonomy (NCBI): domain Eukaryota; kingdom Metazoa; phylum Chordata; class Mammalia; order Afrosoricida; family Tenrecidae; genus Tenrec; species Tenrec ecaudatus. The sequence continues at coordinate 128,646,144 of NC_134535.1, read as the reverse complement.
TTAACTGTTGTAAATTGGAAGCTCATAGGATCAAAGCGTGAAATTGATTTTATCTTAGTCTATGCCTGAAAGACATACTTTCCTTTTCTTTTTTTTAAAACAAGGTCATAGAAAATCTTTGGACTTCATTAAGGCTTCGCATAATTTCTGCTCCTTGATCTTGTCCTTTATGCAACATGTCGACAGCCAGAGCAGTGCATATGCTTTTATTTCTTCCATACTTTTTATGAACAGTGGCCACTCAATTTCCCAATGGCTTGACTCCAATGAACAACATCTTCTAGGTAACCCTAAGTAATTACTGATTTCAATGTTACCAGCCAGGAACTGTCAAATGGCTATTACTTAATATTAATTAAAACAAAACAATAAAACCCAGCTCACTGCCTTTGAGTCATTTCCCACGCACAGTGACCTTACAGGACAGAGTAAAACTGCCCGTGTGGGTTTCAAGACTGTGATCTTCACAGGAAGGAGTAGGAACCCTGTCTTTTTCTCTGGGAGCAGCTGACCTTGCACTTAGCAGCCCAATGCATGACTGCCACACTCTCAGCTTTCTGTGAGGATTAAAACTCAATGGATGTCAACAACCTTGCTAACACATGAAGAATCCAATGGAAAGTGAATGATTGCAGATGCCGTTAGGACGGTTAAAATTTAACAACTTACCATTTAATTTCTTTTTTGACACATTTTAAATTTGTTCTAGTTTTTTATATTTTTGCTATCTTTATTTTACTGTCTCATTTTAAAAAATCATTTCTTTCTTTCTTCTTGAACTCCTTGATATCAGCTCCCCTTTGACCTCTCTGTCTCCCAGCATAACCCCCAGGAACCCTATTCTTTAAAAAAAAATACTTTTGAATCTTTTTTATTTTTTTGCCATATCTTATACAATCCATTATATCCATTCACATACACTTCTGGATATTGAGTGTGATTATGTGTTATCAATGCTTTCACTTCCCCATTACTCCCTTCCCCCCACCCTCTCTCTTCCTGTACCCTCAGAGAACCATTACTCCTGTTACTGTTTCTGAATGGTTATCTATCTTGAATTTTTACTTTCTTTTTGATTGAGGGGTTTTCTCTGTTTTACTTTGTTGTTGTTGTTAGTTTATTTTTGTTTGTTTTTAATGTTTTTCTGTATATGAAATCCAGGATAGGTTAATCTATGGAGACAGGAACTGGATTAATGGTTTATTGGGAGTATGGGGGAAATGGGGAGCTAATAACAATGACAATATGATCAAAGAAATGTTATAAAGTTGATTGAGAGGCTAATTATATAACTTCTTAATTATGATTGAGGTATTAAATTGTACAATATGTGAATTCTGTGCTAATACAACTGTTTAAAAATAATGATTAAAAAATTAAAAAAAGAAAAATCCTCACAACTGGACCAATAAATTTGTAGCATGATGATAAGCAGAGAAAACATTGCAGTTCTAATGGATGTCATCTTGATTGGATTCACAATCAATTCTCATGGAAGCAGCAGTCAACTGATCAAATGGCACATTACATTGGGTAAATCTGCTACATAAAACCTCTTTACAGCTTTGAGAAGCAAGGGTGTTACTTTGAGAACTAAAGTGCATGTGACCCAAGCCATGGTATTTTTTAATTGCCTCATTTGCATGTGGAAGTAGGACATTGACTGAGGAAACCAAAGAAGTATTTGATTTATGGTGCTGGCTAAGAATACTGAAAGTACCATGGACTGTGAAAGAACAAACACATCTGTCTTGGAAGAAGTACAGCCAGCATGCTCTTTCGAGGCAAGGATTACAAGACTTCATTCTCACAACATGCTTCAGACATGTTAACAATTACTGGAGAAGGACACCATGCTTGGTAAAGTAGAGGCTCAGAGAAAAAGAGGAAGGCCCTTGAGAAGATGGATTGACACAGTGGCTGCAACAGTGAGCTCAAACATAAGAACAATTGTGAGAATAGCACAGGTGTGGGCAGTGTTTTGTTCTGTTCGACATGGTGTCCCTATGGGTGAGAACCGAATTGATGGCACCGAAGAATAATAGCAATATTAATTAGATTTTCCCCCTACTATAAACAGATTGGCCTTTTGAGAACAAGAATTCATTTGCCTTGAAAGATAATCCCATCAGACTTCTGGAACCAGAGCATGGCCTCCTCTTTTCTGGCTCAGTGTCTGACCCCAACGCACCCTGCCCTGCCCTCCTTGTCTGAAATGCTGAGTCCTGGCCTTCCCAACACCACGTAGAAGTCCAGGATTTCCAGACCAATTCCAGGGTTGTATTCAACCCCCAGATCAATGTGTTCCTGGATCCCCAAACCAACATTTCTGGTTGTCTGAGATGTTACTTTTCTTAACTCAGACTCCTGAACCTTTAGACCTTTCTCCAAGATTTCCTCGGCCGAGAGCATGGATTAAACAATGGACAGAAATGCTTTCATTTCTCCCAGTGCCAAAGGATCTGATGGCGTATCTGCTTTGGAGAACACAGGAGTCTGGCCTGTGAGCTGTTCCAACACCTCAGCTGCCTGGGCCAGTCGGTCTCCATCCTCCCCATGCAGGTGTTGAGGCAGAGCTTGACAAGAAGTCCCTGCATGGGTTCTCTTTTCCATCTTGATCCTGTGCCTTGACAGAGAACGGGAAGAGCATTCACTACGTTTTCATTGACTTTACCTCCAACTCAATCTGGTAACAATGCTTCAATTTCACCCCAGGTTCTCGGGTACCACTGTGTGGTACCAACTCTGCATTATTTAAAGTTTGGGTTATAAATAGCAAAACACAACTCAATATATTTAAGTATAAAATGCATTTTCTTAAGGAAAGGTGCCAGAGACAGGGTTAACTTTATGGGTGTGTGTCTAGTGAGTCACACAGGAAATCATCCTCAGAACAGCCCCAGGCTTTGGATTTACTGCTTTACAGTCAGTGCTTTGAGATTGCCATGAATTGTATCTTACAATTTGCGCATTGTAAGTGAAGTCCAATGGGACACTGGTGCAGGTACCAAAATGTAGAACTTACTTCTTGCCTTCTCTCCGTTGACTGCCCATTGCTTATCCCATGATGCCCTAGCTTTACCTCATCTCCCCTTCCTGCCTCCTCAGCCACACAGAAAGGCCACCAGGTCACATTACCTAGGGCCCTCTGAATCCCCAGTCACCCTGGGTCCTAGTCAGGGCTTGAGTATAAGCACAGGAAGGGGTGCAGTGAGCTGCATGCTCCTTATAGAGTATTGGGCAAGGTATCACAGAAGCCATCCTTGTTCCAGGCTGGCAGCACCATCACATGTTCAAAAAGTATTACGCCACACTAATTCAAGAACTAAGGATTTCCTGAAGTGCAAAGCCTGTGAATTTGTGCACATGCCCACCAGAGGCAGATATTAGCCTTCTTACCTGCAGCTGAGGTATGGCAAATTGATCTAGAGGTTGGCAGGAGGGAGAGCCAAGCAAAGAGTAGACTGGGCTCACTCACTCCATGAATACTTCCATGCGTGAGGTAGGGCAGCATTAAATAGGAACAAAAAAACCAAAGCTGAGACCAATAAAGAGACTATAGAAAATAATTGTTTATTTTATTGTCTTTCATTTATTTTTTTGTCTCCCCCCTGCCCCACCACCCCATTTGCCCCTTTTCCAGGTGAGGCTCAAGGGGCCTTTCTTGTCTTTTAACAGCAACATTTCCATATATTTTTAAAATCATTTTATTAGGGGCTCATGCAACTCTTATCACAATCCATAGATACATCATTTGTGTAAAGCACATTTGTACATTCATTGCCCTCTTCATTCTCAAAATATTTGCTCTCCACTTAGGCTCCTGGCTTGAGCTCCTCATTTTCCCCCCACCCTCCCTGTTCCCCCTCCCTCCTGACCCCTTGCTAATTTATAAATTATTATTTTTTTATGTATTACACTGTCCGATGTCTCCCTTCACCTACTTTTCTGTTGTCCATCCCCCAGGGAGGAGATTATGAATAGATCCTTATAATCAGTGTGCCACTTCCACCCCACCCTTCCTCTACCCTCCCAGTATAACCACTCTCACCACTCTTCCTGAAGGGATCATCTGCCCTGGATTCCCTGAGTTTCCATTTCCTATCTGTACCAGTGTACATCCTCTGTCTAGCCAGATTTGTAAGGTAGAATTGGGATCATGATAGTGGGGTTGGGAGGAAACCTTTAGGAACTAGAGCAAAGTTGTATGTTTCATTATTGCTACATCACACCCTGACTGACTCATCTCCTCCACGCGATGCTTCTTTAAGAGAGTGTCCAATTGCCTACAGATGGGCTTTGGAACTCTACTCTGCACTCCCCCTTATTCACAATGATATGATTTTTTGTTCTGATAATTCCTGAAACTTGATCCCTTCAATACCTCGTGATCGCATAGGCTGGTGTTCTTCTTCCATGTGGGCTTTGTTGCTTCTGAGCTAGATGGCCGCTTGTTTACCTTCAAGTCTTTAAGACCCCAGACACTGTATCTTTTGATAGCCGGGCACCATCAGCTTTCTTCACCACATTTGCCTATGCACCCATTTGTCTTCAGTGATTGTATCAGGGTGGTGAGCACACAAAGATATGATTTTTTGTTCTTTGATGCCTGATAACGGATCCCTTCAGCACCTTGTGATCACACAGGCTGGTGTGCTTCTTCCATGTGGACCCCATTGCCTCTGAGCCATATGACCCCTTGTTTACCTTCATGCCTTTAAGATCTCAGATGCTATATCCCTCGATAGCTAGGCACCATCAGCTTTCTTCACCACATTTTAAGTCCTGTATTTCCATCTTACTCTGGGCTCTGATCACAGAATTTCCACAGCATAAGAACCAGTGTTAGCAAGCAGACAGGAGCAAGGAAGGTAGGTGGCGAATTTACTCCCAAAGGTCTTGTTAGGAGGGTGCTATCCCCCTACTACTATGTTGTTCATATCTACAGGTTTGTCTCTGCTTCTGCCCCTGCTGGGCCCCCACCACTGCCTCCTTCTAGGAAGAACCCCCACAGCTGTGGTTGTCAGTTTCTGATTTCAGATTCAAGGTCAGACAGGAGCATCGGTGTAAGAGAGCTTGATCACAAACTATGCTGTTGTTTCCTGAGCTGGTTTCAATCATGGAAACTGGGGTCCTGCCTCGTAGATGTCTTGGGATTTACCCAAAATAAGAAATACACTGACATGTTGGGCATCTCTAAATAGGAAATGTCCAGTCTAGATCAACAATGGCAAACAGAAATGCCTGCTCTTGGCAGAGCAGTCTAATAAATTCATGCATTGTAACTGGATTGCTGCCCAGATTTAAAACTCTAAAAATGTTCCTTTAGGCTAAAAATTACTTCATCAAAGCTCTGTCTTTTTTCACGTGGTTTCTCTATTCCTCTCTGACCACTAATACCCCCCCTTTCATCTTGGATCCAGTGGGAGAAAAATGCCTAACAAAACTCAAAACCATACCAGAGAGCAGTCTTACTCTGAAGATCCAGGTGGGAATCGAGGACTGTGACTCTTTGCCATGCTCAGGTGTGAAACTGAGCTCACCCCTGTGATAGAATGAACAGTCACTTAGGATCAAAAGTGCAGCATTCACAGCACCCTTCATATCAGCATGATATGCTCTGGAATTCCCACTAAGTGAACAGGACTCTACCTTAGATACACAGAAGCAGATGAAAGGAGCTGAAATACTCTGAAATCCCAGTCAGAGAAGAACACACAACAATGATCCCAAGTCTACGGATGAGGAAGTCATTGGACGCGGTTCTAGAACTACCATATGCCCCACGGAGACCCTTTATAACGTCTTTCAAAAACACACAATGACGCCTTTAAAGTGAACCAGAGATGTATCTAAACCGTAGCTATATGAGTGGATCTTGAGTTTGAGCTTAAATGCAGCCCTAATCCAAGGACAATTAGGTCTTGTGGTGTGACCTTGATCAATGCCTGCCCGCATGAAAGGATCAGGGCAGATATGAATGCTACGGCAAAGTGTGGGGATGAAAGCAAATGGTGTCTGGAGTCTTAATGACTTGTCTTGAAACAAGCAGCCATCTAAGGGAGGTACCAACTAAGCCCGTATGGAAGAAGCGCGCCACCAGTGTGATCCAGGAATTGTAAATAATAAACGCCAAACCTGAGGAGGGAATGGTAGGAGAGTCCAAATTCTGAACACCAGGTTTCAGAGGCTATGAATGATAGTGCAAGCTCAAATCCCATTGGCAAGGTCCTTCCTCCGATTAAGCCTCAGGTGAAGCCCCTCTGACCAGGGAGGGGAGAATCTTGTTACCAGCCAGAGTACATTGTAGGGACATTACTGCAGTTGGAGTTATGTCCTAAGGTAACACCTTGTCATTGATCTCCTTGTCTTTGTCCAATGTAAAATTATTCCAGTTTTTAATAGTTTCTATTTTGTTTTCAATGGAGGGTTTTCTGTTTCATTCTGTTATTGTTCTTGGGCGGTTTGTGTTTCGTTTTCACTTGGCATGTATTTCCGTATATGAAACCCAGGATAGGTAAACTGGTAGAGACAACAATTGGACTAATAGTTTCAAAGGAACATGACAGGGGAGGTGAGGTGGGTGAAAAATAGAAAGTTAGCAACAAGAATTACAGGACAAAGAAACACCCTGGATCTGATGGTGGTGATGGTGGCACAACTCTTGTGAATGCGATTCGCCAATTGGATGTCTGATATGTGCATTGTACGGGGGTGAAACTGTTAAAAACAAATCAACTAAATACATTTTTAATGTGCAGTGTTCACTCAAGAATACAGTTCAGAAGGATAGGAAAGAAGGAGGAACAGAAACAGCAGACAGACAGGAGGAGGAGCTGGATCAGTGGTAGCACATTGAGGGGATTGCCAACAAAATGATTGTACATTGTTGAATGTAAACTTGATGATCTGCTCTGTAAACTGTCACCTAATTCACAATGAAAATTGTGTGTGTGTGTGTGTGTTTTCTCTCTTCTGTCCCTAAGGCTCTATTCAAAGGCAATGACCTTCTCTGGTTTCCTTCCCCACCAGAGAACATAGACCTACATTATAAGCATATTTGAGGGCTCTTGTAGTAGTCAATCCCAGGAAATTGACCCCATCCCCAGCCTCAGAATTGATGGCCCTTGGGAGATTAAAAGAACCCCAAGGCATGCTTAAGATGTAAATCTTATCCACAAGTCCCATTTAAATCCGTTCACCTCTTAGGAAGTATATATGATGGCTTGTTCCTAGACCTATCTTCTAATTCTCTGGGACCCACTTGTCTTTCCAGGTATAGCTACATCTAAACCTGGTGCAAGTCTTGCCTACATTCTGTTACTCTAGGTTACTATGCTCCCCCCCATCCCCTGCCATCTCCCCATCCTCCTTATTACTGGACTCTGCCTGCCTTTCAGGACCACACTGCCATGATGGGAACAGTGGGAGGTGTCCTCAGTAGACTACAGGCTCCATGAGGGCAGATCCTCATCTGATTGTGCACGACTGGATACTCGGGGTCTAGCCAGAACCTTACCATTGGAGGCACTGAGTACACAGAGATGGGACGAATGACTGAATGGATCTGTACTGAGTGTTCAGTCCCTCAGGTAGCCCCTGGGTTAATCCAATCGGAAGAAGCTTTACCCGTGCCACCCTCTGGACATATCTGAGTATGGACCACTACTGAACACAAAGTTAAATCCTGTCTTGTCACCGCACGCCTTTCCTTACCCGCTCCCAGTAGTATCTCGGGCTTTGGGAAAACACCCAAGAGGAACTATCTCCTCAGGGTCCCAGAGAGACTTTTGCAAACTGCCCAAAGAGTGCCACAAGGGATCAGGTGGAAGGCTGCTGTACCTGTGCCTCCTTGGGCCTTGGGCCTTCCCTCCTCCCTCCCCAGACACCCCTCTTCCAGAGTGTGAGGGAAATGTGTGTGTGAGCATGCTCTTCCCACTGTCTGGATTTTCATTCCTGTTTCTGCCTTTCGCCACATCCTATAATCCCCTTTATCTCTAAATAGATTTGATGTAGGCGTCTAACAAATTGGCACGAACCCTGGGTTTTGCTGTTTTGTTCTTTTCTCCTTCAGAGATTTTTAGGTTTCCTGCATGTCTTTTTGTTTTGTTTTGTTTTCCTGTGCTGTGTGTCAGGCCCCATCCTGCAAGATATCCCTGAGGTAGGGATGGGGAGGGGCAATGGGTAGGTGGGGGAGCAGGTGGAAAAACTAGTTAACTCTTTCAATACCTGGGGTTCAGCATCAAGAAATTATTGCCTGTCTACCTGGCAGGCAGGGAGACCTGGTGGTGTAATGGGTAGCATCTACCTGGCATGCAGGGAGACCTGGTGGTGTAATGGGTAGCGTCTTCCTGGCAGGCAGGGAGACTTGGTGGTGTAATGGGTAGCAGCACCAGCAGTTCAAAATGATCAGCTGCTCCATGAGAGAAAGACAAGGCTTTCTACTTCTCTAAAGAGTTATTTTCTCAGAAGCTCTCAGGGATGGTTCCACCCTGTTCTGTAGGGCCACGGTGAGCCAGGATTGAATAGATGGTGATGAGTTTGGCTTTGGACCTGTCAGGCAGCACATATGGGATACCTGTCATGACATCGTTACAGCCATTAATTCAAGCATCGGTGATGGATCTTGCCTGCCTTATTACAGGCATTTATTTCCTACCAAGCTCAATACAATGTCTGAGCTGAGGTGTGGGGACCAAGCTAAACGTCTTAATTGTTTAGGTTTCCTCTAATTAATATGTGATCCACCTTCTTGGGGTTTCCCTTCCAGCAGGAATTAAAAAAAACCCAGAATGTTTATTTTTAAATGTAAAGAGAGATAATATATAAATGTCATTGGGGAAAAAACAACACACAAAAAACTCCACCAAAGTACACAAGGAATACCAGTGCCAGGTTCTCTACTTCCTCGACCCTTCAGACTTCACAGATGCTTGCTGTAAGCATTTCTTGTGTGTCCATCCAGATAAAAGGAACCTTGAGGCACAATCATGAGCTTTTTAATTGACACAAATGGAATCCCAGAGGACATTCTGAAGCTGACATGTATCACTCTAAAATATTTACATTTCTTTTGCGTGGTAAAACATATATAACGCTGAAGTTGGCATTTTGACCATCTTTAAGTGTTAAATTCAGTGACATCACTTCATAGTGTTTTGGCACCATCAGCACTGTTGCTGTAACTTGTTTTCCTCACTTCAAACACAAATTCAATGTCCATTAAGCAATAACACCTCTTTCCCCCTCACCCATCCTAGGCCCTAGGTCGCTAATAATCACTGATGGACATCAATCTCTACAATATTTTATATGGGGAGGGTCATATACTATTTGTCCTTGTATGATTGATTTATGGAAGCTTGGTGGTATAGTGGTTACACACTGGGCTGTGTTTACCTAACCTCAAGATCAGCAGTTTGAAACCACCAGCCTTTCCAAGGGAGTATGTGATAGTTAGGTTTATTGTACCAACCAGGCCAATAGGAACATGTGGATGGAGTTTAATCAGGTGGCAACTTGATTGGGGGCAACAAGATAAATGAATTTCTAATGCTCACCCCCATTCCCTCTTCCTCTTTAGTGATCAGACCAGTGTGCTTTTGCTTAAGCTAATTCTTTGTCTCAACTGTGTGCTGCACTACCTGTGGGCCAAGCCAACCTGTGGATCCTGTTGCTAGAGTTTGAGGCTCCTTTGAGACCTGCTTTGCCACACTGCTGCCAAGTACATTGCTGGAGCTTGGGGCGGGTGGATCCCATGTATCACTTGAGTTTGAGATGCATCCTAGGCTGCTTCCCCTAAGCTCCTGTGCCACTAACTGTTGCTTATCCACCAAATTGTCTGCTACCTGTGGGCAGACTCTGCCTGTCTTGTCTGAGAGAAGACTCCTCTGTCTGTTTCCTTGATCTTGGACTGGCAGCCCATGTGAGTTGAAGGACTTTCAGTATTAACTGTACCACGAAAGTGAGTTGAACTGAGCCCTCTGTACTGCTGTGTAGACTAATTAGCTGTTACATTCCTTCTCGTTGTAGAGGCCTATCCTTTTATATCTATAATCATAAGTGTCCTGGTTTTGTTTCTCTAGAGAATTCTGCCGAACACAGAGTCAGGCCAGGTTTTCAACTAAGATAAGGAGTTACAATTTCAGAAATCTCAGGGGCAGTTTTACCCTGTCCTAACGGAGCCCTGGTCTCCTTTAGGTTCTATTTGGCCTGCGGTCAACAAGGTTAGCAGATCAAAACTGCCAGCTGTCCTGCAGAAGAAATATCAGGCTTTCAACTCCCATAAAGAGTTCCAGTCTTGGAAGTTCACAGGAGCAAGATTTACCCCATCCTGTGGGGTTGCCGTTGACTTGATGGCAGTAAGTATGGTTTTGGTATGACTGACTTATTTCACTCAATAAAAAACAGTGACTTTCGTTAATATAAAAATTTAAATAGCAATAGATAGTGGTTACTATCAGCTGCATAAAATATTTACATCAGGGTTCTATAACACATGAGATATAAAGTAACACAAATGCCTAGTTAACAGTCTAATGTCCTTCTGACTACATGGCATGCTTTTATAGGAAGACAAACAAACTTGTCTTCATATCTTGCTGAGACTATTAATTAAGCCAGAACCTTCCTGTCCAGTGAGCACTGGAGTGGACTTTCCTCTCATTGGCCTTGGGCTTATCATGGAGCAAATGTTTCTAGAGCAAGGCCACTTTTCCTTCTTCTTCTCTCAGTTCTAGGTTCCAAATATCCAGGTACCAGTTTTGAAATGGAGACAGGGAGGTCTATGAGACACTGACCTCCGGGCATTCCAGTGATAAGGATGATATAGTTGCTATGTAGGAGAAGTAGGAGTATAGACATTTTCCAATTTGAAGTTTAGTCTTAGAATTTCAACTTCGAACTTGTTCTAGGATCAATTTGGGGATCAAACAAAAAATTAGAGAGAAGGAGCATAAAATAAGTAAAATCTTAGGCCCAATAACTGATTTTCCTGCTGGAGTGTCTTACACCCTGTGAACGAGCAGCGTATCCAGAACTGAAGCAACCTCTTCCCGTCTTCTTGCTGGCAAGACTGACGCTGGATGTCCTGAGCTGAGAGGCGGGCAAGGAAGAACATGATTTTGATTTCAGAATAGCTCAAGTTCATTGCTGTATAGGATAGAGACTGGAGAGGCTACTTTTGATCCATATTCTTGTTCATCTCCAGCTGTTTCAGCCTCTCAACCTTCTGCAATGGCTACTTTCCTCATACCGCCCATCACCCCTTTGTTCAAGTTGGTCTTCAAAAGAAAAGGTACTTTTCTCTCTCTCACCGGGGCATCCTGGACTCAAACGATGGATGATGCTAAGACTGGCTACAGAGCTGTAGAACTTCGTGAGTACAAAACCAAAGCAAGTCCAGGGAGAGGAGACAGTCCCACACCGACGGCCTTCTCCCAAAATGCACATTGTGGTTTGTAATGAAAGGCAAAGTGATTTCGCTGTGACACACCGTAAAACTCACCAACACAGTTAGATGAGACCTGCTGGAGCTGGAAGGGTACTAGGATGATTTAGCTTCCCGGGTTGGGAAGCCACTGTCCTCAGACAAAGGAACTGGCATGGGACATTTGTCAACTTCTGTCATTAATCCTTTCTGCACCACCATCTGCGCAAAGTCATGACTCTGTAAGGGAGGAAACAAGGACCTGGAAAGATGTACAGACTAACAGAAGACAGGATGCGATAAAGAACAGTGTTTTCCAAACTTTATGGCTTCATTCATCCCTTCATTTAACGAATAGTGACCTGCAGATACTGATCTAGATGCTGACTTTCAATGGTGAAGGAATAGATGTATTCCTTGCCCTTATGAAACTTACAGTCTTGTGGGAACCCAGAGCAAAAAGTTATAATCAGGTTAAATGGACGGAGAAATCAGAGAGTAGCCAACAGAGTATGTGGAGGATCTCATTTAGACAAGGGGGCAGTGGTGACTCAGTGGTAGAAATCTCGTCTTCTTTGTAGAAGGCATGGGTTTAATTGCTCATCAATGTACCTCAAGCACAGCCAACACCCATCAGTCAACAAAAACTTGCACATGGCTGTGATGCTGAGCAGGCTTTAGTGGCTCTCTTAGACTAAGGGTAGCTCAAAGGAAAAGTCTGGGAAGCTACTTCTAAAAATCAACCAGTGAAGCCCATGTGGAACACAATGATGCACAGCAAAGCAGGTCATGTGGATGGGACAGGGCCAGACGCCATATTGTTCTGCTGAGTGTGGGGTGCCGTGAATTGGGGAACAAGTTGATGGGAACTAGCAATAACACAACAACAATTTAGATTAAGGGGTCACAGGTCCTTTGAAGAAGTGATGCTAATTCGTGATCAGAGAGTGTGTAGGCGTTGTGCAGAGTAGAGAAAGCACATTCCAGGCAAAGACAAGAAAAGAAAGAGTAAGGTCCTGAAGATGAAAAGTTTGAAAAACTGAAGAAAGGGTGGTAGGGCACAGCCAGTCTCTAAAAGTCTAAAATTAATTAAGTCATGCTGCTACAGAACAAATAGGATGCTTTCTTCAACCAAGATATTTCAAATTCTTTCAGGAGCCTTATCTGTGTTTTTAAAAATTCACTTTTTCTTTAGTGGATATTTAAATGTCTAGTAACTTTGAAGGTGATTAATAGATAGTGACAGAAGAATGGTTGACTGAAAAACCTCTCGCTGTACTAAGTTCTACGAGCCCTTGCGGTATAGTAGTTGTGTGTTGGACTGCAATCTACATGGTCTGAAGTTCAATACCACCAGAAGCTCTGAGGGAGAAAGACTGGGCTTTCTACTCCCGTAAGCAGTTAGTCTTGGAAACCCATAGGTGCGTTACTGTGAGTCAGCACTGACTTGATAGCAGTGAGTTTGGGTGGGTTATTTATTATTATTATTTTGGTATATTAAGTTCTGAAGAATGTAAATTGGAACTGAATGAGATAGTCTCTACTCACCAGAAACTCAGTTTCTTTCCTATGAATTATTTCTTGGGGACAATAAGGTCAGAAACAGTTTCACTGTCCACAATAACTTCATTCAAGCTGCACTCTAATTTTATTTGAGGATTAGATGTCTCTTGGTCTTAAAATTATAAAGATGAAAAGAACAACATTGAAATAGTCATTTAATCACCAAGCAATTACCCTGAGCTCTACAGATGGGAAGTGGCTTGCCTACGGCCCCACAGCTAATAACAACATGTTTCCTAACCCAAAGTCAAACAAAGCAAAACAAACTCACTGCCATTGAGTTGATTCTGACTCAGGGTGAACCAGTAAGACAGAGTCGAACTGCCCCTCTCAGTTTCTGAGACTAAAACGGTATAGAAGTAAAAAGACTGCTGACCTTCATGGCCCACAGACCACTGGGGGCCGTGAAGTTGACAGGATCCAAATCCTCTCCTATTAGCTTAGTGATTGGTGACAAGCTTATCTTCACCTAAATTTCCTATTTTTAAAAATGTGAGTGAAATATTTATCTACAAGTGTTGTATGGATTAAATGAGATATTGTGTATTCAGCAAAATGGATTTTGGTTTCCTTCCTTCCTTGCTGCGATAACTCACTCCAAATGCATAGCAAACCCACAGAGTAGACAGAGTGGACTGTCCAATAAGATTTTTCTTGGCTATAACCTTTACAGAAGACTATTGATGACCAGATCTTTCTGCCAGGGAGTTAATCTTTACTCCAACTCACTGTCATCGATTCCACTCAGACTCAAAGCAGCTATAAGAAAGACTGGAACTGCCCCTGAAGGCTTCTAGCACTATCATCTTCCCCAGAGAAGAAAGCTTCCTCTTTCTCCTAAGGAGCAGCTAGTGGTTTCGAACTCTTGACCTTGTGGTTAGCAGCCCAATACATAACCCACTACTGTTGCCATCAAGTTGGTTCTGACTCATAGCAACCCTATATACAACAGAGTAAAATACTACCGTGTCCTGCAGTATCCTCACAATTGTTCCCATGTGTGAATCCATGTAGCAGCCACTGTGTTAATCCATCTCGTCAAGGTTTCTCCACTTTTTCACTGCCCTGCCACTTTAGCAAGCATGATGTCCTTTACCAGGAACTGATCTCTCCTGAAAACGTGTCCAAAGTACATGAGACAAAGTGTCACCATCCTTGCCTCTAAGGAGTATTCTGGTTGTACTTCTTCCAAGACAGATTTGTTTGTTCTTTCAGCTGTCTACTTCAGTATTCTTTGTCAACACCATACTTCAAATGCTTCATTTCTTCTTCAGTTTTCCATATTCAATGTCCAACTTTCACATGCATGAGGCAATTCAAAAGGCCACAGCTTGGCTTAGGTGCACCTTAGTCTTCAAGGTAGCCTTCTTGGTCTTTAATGTGTGAAAGAGGTCTTGCGCTGTCCATTTACTCAACGCAATGTATCATTGAATCTCTTGATTGCTGCTCCCAAGGGCATTGATTATGAATCCAAGCAACATGAAATCCACTTCAATCTTCTTTTCCACTTATCATCACGTCACCTATTGGTCCAAATAGTGAAGATTGTTGGTTTCTTTACATTGAGTTGCAATCCATTCTGAAGGCTGCAATCCTGATCTTCATCAACAAGTGTTTCAAGTCTTCCTCACTTTCAGCAAGCAAGCTGTGTCATCCACCTCTGGAAGGCTGTTAATAAACCCTCTTCCAATCCTGACACAGCTTTCTTCTTCATATAGTTGAGCTTCTCTGATTTATTTGGTCAGAATACAGATCAAATAAGCATGGTGAGAGGATACAACCTGGATGCAAGCCTTTCTTGATTGTAAATGCAGTATCCTCTGTTCTGTTCACACAACCGCCTCTTGATCCATGTACAAGTTCTACATGAACACAGTGATACGTTCTGGACTTGCCATTCTTCTCCAGGTTATCTATAATTTATTATGGTCCACACTTTTGAACAACTTTGCATAGCCAACAAACCACAAATAAACATCTTCCTGGTATTCTCTGCTTTCAGCCAAGATCTGTCTGACATCAACAATGGTGTTCCTTGTCTTGCGTCCTTGTCGGAGTCTGACCGGAAGTTCTGGCGATTCTGGCTGTCAATGTACTGCAATCATTCTTGGATGATTTTCAGCAACATTTTACTTGCATGTGATATTAAAGATATTGTTCAATAATTTGAGCATTCTGGTGGGTCAGCTTTCTTTGGTATGAATACAAATATGGGTCTTTCTGGTCAGTTGGCCAGGTAGTTGAATTTTTTGAAGTAGAATTCAGAGTGAGGGCTTCCAGTGCCTCATCAGCTTGTTAAGAGACTTTTTAGTTGATATTCCATCAATGCCTGGAACCTTGTTTTCGGCGAATGCCAAAATCAGTGCAACTTGGATTTCTTCCTTCAGTAACTTTGGTTCTTGGTTCTTGACATGGTTGAATGCCAACTAGTTCTTTTCGGTACAATGACTCTGTGTATCTTTCCATCTTCTTTTGATGCTTCCAGCCTCAGTCAATATTTTGCCATATAATTTTTCACTTTGAGTGATTCTGTTGGTATTTGAAATACATAGCTTCCAGCATCACAGCAACATACAAGCCACCAGAGCAGAGGTCCTGAATCTTTGGGTCGCGACCCCTTTGGGGGTCGAACACCCCTTTCACAGGGGTCGCCTGATTCATAACAGTAGCAAAATGACAGTTATGAAGCAGCAACGAAAATGATTTTATGGTTGGGGCGTCACCACAACATGAGGAACTGTATTAAAGGTCGCGGCATTAGGAAGGCTGAGAACCACTGTACCAGAGTATGATACACAGACAGACAAGCGGTGAGGGGGCTACTCAAATCAAATGAAGTCAAACTCACTGTCATTGAGTCATTTCTGACCCATAGTGACCCTACAGGTCAGGGTAGAATTGCCCCTGTGGATTTCTGAAGTTAGAACTTTTTTATGGCAGTAGAAAGTCTCTTCTTTCTCCCATGGAATAGCTGGTGGTTTTGAACTTATAGCCTTGTGGTTATATCTTCAACTCATAATGACTATGCCACCAGGGCTCTGGAGGGAGCTACTAGGTGGTTTCAAATAGCCAACCTTTAGCAGCAGCCAAATGCTTAACCAGGACACCACCAGAATTCCTTCGGGTAGAACATAACCAGGTTCATTTCTTGGGCTGGTAGATTTCCCCACTCATTTTATTTAAAACAATTCAGTGCAGTTAATTAAAGGTTGTTTTATTTTGTTGTTTTATTTTAACCCAATTTCTTAGATATCTATGGATTTCTCAACTCTTCAAGTCACCATTTAAACTCCGTTATTGATGTATCTCCTATTCTTATGCTTTTCTGGGGGGAGGCAAAGTATTCCCTTTTCTGTAGTCCAACTGGTTCTTTCCTTTGGGAAATTCAATGCTCTTCAACAGTTTTTCAAAGAGCATTTTGCTTCAGCAAATTGACTGTATTGCAGCAGGACTCTATGGTGCTCTGGGCCATAACATTCTAGAAATGGTACGTTTCCTTTATTACGAAGAGAAAAAACGGACATTTCTGGAGAAACACGAAGCCTTTGAACTTATGTGTCTATCAAAGAGAGAATTCTATCATTTTACAATTAGCTTCATATTTAGTAGAATGATTTCATGCTGAAATTTTTTTGATGACTCTTGGTTCTTGGTTTCTGTTTCTACCTTGAGTTGATTCATCATAACCTCTATATTTTGATATGTGTGAAGACCCTAAGTGATTCAGCCACTAAAACTCTGCTTTCTCTGGTATCTAATATAGGACTAAATGGATATTTCTCTGCTTGGCTCTTAGAGCATTAAGTTCACTGTCTCTTTTTTCTCCCAAGCAGTGTGTTTGGATCATTAAGTGGACTTTTGGCCTTAGAATGTTAAGTATAGTATTCTAGAAATGTTTGAGTCCTGACTGCTAAGAACAGGGCTTCACGTAATTGTGCTTAGAAGTTTTTAGATCTAACATATATATTCCCAATCCTGGTGATGGCCTGCCAGTTATATCCCACATACCATTTCTTCTGCATGCTCCATCACATAGAGATCTCCAAAGCAACTGCTGTCATCTCTCACGTAAGATAATTGGTTCCAATCTCCATTTAGTTAATTTTATTTCCAGGAAAGGAGCTTGACTCACAGCAGGGAATGACCTTGCCTGAAAGATGAGGCTGATAGCAAAGCAAGCCAAGGAAGAGTTGTTTGGGGGATACTCAATGCCAGTGATTTTGGTTACAGTCTGTTCTTGTTGACTTATACGAACACTTGTGTGACTATAGCTGGGAGTAGGGGCTGCAGAAGAGTTATTAAATCGTGGATGAAAGCAGTTTATTCAAGACATAGCCTTGCTTAGCCAGCCTCAGATTACATGCTGTTTACAGCCTTAACATCCTTGTTAAAATGGGCTTTCATGAGCAATTTAATTTATCCACTGTCTCCAGGTAGAATTATAGGTAATATGGACCAAATCTGTGGGCATTTCTTTTGTTCTTAAAGACACGCAGAGAAAGTACACCATAATCATTCTTGTTGATCTGCTAGTCTCCAACAAGTCTATTGTAAAGTACATCTGGGTTGTTTCTTTTATCCCTCTTGGAACAACATTGCCTATTCTATTTTGTTCTTGGCATAAATGAAAACATCTGGCGACAGGCCACCTTTCAAATTATATATATATAATATATATATTATATATATATATAAATATGTAATACCTTTCACCCTACTTTCAGTTTTGTGTTAGTGATGTTGAAAAGTTACAATATTTTCTAACCCTTCTGTGATCTTGTCCTCTTCCCCGCACGTTTTCTACAGAAGATTCAACCATATTCTGAGGGAATTTGTCATATGTTCTCTTCAGAAGCTCATTGCTTCTGCTTAACATTTTAAATAGGTTCTCTAGTCTGCTGCCCCCCAGCTACGTTTTGATAGCTGACATTTCCCAGCCCCTAGACTTTCCTCCTGCTCCTCCTTAATTTACAGTGTTTAGGGAGAGTTGCCCCCCTTTCAGCACTCACCAGGGCTGTCACCCTTAGTCCCTTGCAGGTTGTTGTGAAGGAGTGAATTATTTCTCCAGTCACACCTGTCTTTCCTAGAAACAGGGATTATGCTGTTCTTGGTAAACCCCAACCAGTGGGCATTGCAATTACTCCATGTTGTCACCAAAGAGGCTACCTTTTCGTATACCAGTATCAGTTGCTACAGCTCTGACTTAACTAGTATTACTAAACATCTACTTTGTCCATGAAGACATTCAAGAGTCTTGGATTCTTGGGACAACTCACAATGATTGGCAGAGGTTGCATGAAGTAGTGTTGAGATAGATTCTGTGACAGTATCCTAATTTCAATGGGAGTGTGCATCGTGACTGGTTTCAGGGATCTACTTTGCCATCCTTATTTTGAAGTCTTTCCAACGAATGTAGAAGTGTTCTTGGAAAAAAGTGGAACACACAGCTTATGGATCTTGCTACACCAAGTGCAAGCATGTATCCGCCTTGTTGACATAGGCTAGTGAACATTGTTGTTTAATGTCTTTAAGAGAATATGGTCAGGGAGATGATTAAAGCGCTTTGCCAACCATTCCGCTCCCATGGAGGGAAAGAAGTTCCTTCTGTGAGAGAAGGACTGGGAGATGTGCTGTGTGAATTTGTGAACCACTCAGTGAGCCCATCACTCTTTCCCCAAATTTCTGATGATTGAATATTTTATTGAAGTTTTGATCTCTGCCTTCCTCAGAGCCAAGTTACTGTACACTCAAGCTACCCAAATGAAATTTGGGAACGCTTTCTAGCAAAGACTCAAATTGTCTTCAATATGAATACCCCACAGTTAGGCAGTCCTCCTTGAACCATCCTTCTCTAGCAGTGGGTTGTGACTTCATTTTTCTGTATTTTTATTTCCCATTTTTATCTTTTCCTGTTTCTTTCTTTTATTAAAAATCATTTTATTGAGAGCTCTAACAAGTCTGATGATAATACATCATTCGATTATATTAAGCACACTAGTACACATGTTGCCACCAACATTTGTAAAACATTTTCTTTCTATTTGAGCCATTGGTATCAGCTCCTCTTTTCCCTCTCCCTCCCTCCCCTTCGCACCCTTTTGAATCCTTGATCAATTATATATTATTGGTGTTATTTCATGTCTTACACTGTCTGTTGTCACCCTTCACCCACACTTCTGTTAGCCATCCTTTTGGGGGGTAGGCTTTATATCAACCCCCAAACCATCCCCTAACCTCCCCCATGATCCCGCTACCCTCATGATATCACTACTCCCACAACTGTTCTTGAGGGTTTTATCTGTCCTGAATTCCATGTGTCAAGAGCTCTCATCTATACCAATGTGTGTACATAGCCAGATTTTTAAGGCAGAACTGGTTCATGGTATTGGGGGGAAGAAGCATTCAGGAACTAGAGGAATGATGTGTGTTTCGTTAGTGCTATACTGCATCCTGGTTGAATTGCCCCTTCCTTGTAACCCTTCTGTGGGGGGATATCCAATTGTCTACAGATGGGCTTTGGGTCTCCACTATAACCCCCCTCATTCACATAGTTTTAAATGTTTTTGTGTGCATTTTTTGATACCTGATACTTGATCCCGTCAACACCTCATGATCACACAGGCAGGTGTATTTATTCCATGTGAGCTTATTTGCTTCCCTGCTAGATGGCTGTATGTTTAGCTTCAAGCCTTTAAGATCCCAGATGCTATATCTTTTGATCACCAGGCACCATCCACTTTCTTCACCACATTTGTTTATACACCCATTTTATCTTCAGTGATTGTGTCAGGAAGGTGAGTATCAAAGAGTGCCAGATTATTAGAACAAAGTGTTCTTGTGTTAAGGGAGGCCTTGAGTAGGGGCCCAAAGTCCGTCTGCTATCTTATTACTTTAACATATAAATATGTGTACATTGGCCTCTATCCCAGTGGTTCTCAACCTTCCTAATGCTGCAACTCTTTCATATAGTTCCTCATGTTGTAGTGACACTCCCAACCATAAAATTATTTTCATTGCCATTTCATAACTGTCATTTTGCTACTGTTATGAATTGGGTGACCCTTGTGAAAGGGTCATTCAAACCCCAAAGGGGCCGTGGCCCACAGGTTGAAAACAGCTGCTCTATCCCTTTCATTATAAATTAATATACTCACATATATACATGCCTATAGCTATACCTCTATAAATGGCTTTTTCTTCCTACTTCTTTTCACCTTTGCCCTGTCCCACTATCATGCTCACTCCCCACTAGGCTCTCAGTAATTCCTCTTGGATACAATGCACTTGGACAAAACCATCAGGCCTCCTCGCCATCATTTTTAGATCTCTTGTTGTTCCCTCATCCCTGAGTTTATTGGCTCCCCGCTCCCCCTCCCTGCTCCATACTCTCCCATGTCCCTCCAGGACCACTGTTCCCATTGTTTTCTCCTTGGAATTGTTCATCCTGCCTATCCAATATAGATAGACATAGGGTGAAAGAAAGAAAAAACTTTCAATTGCTATTTTTTCCCACTTAGCAGTTGACTTCCAATGTCTTCCCTTTCACTATCACCATCAATCCAGGAAAAATCACTATCAGCACACAATCCCGCATCCAAGCTTCCCTTTCATTTTAACAGATGTAGCAGCTACTTAAGGGTGAAGCAGAATGTGCTGGTAGTTAGCAAAATGCCAAGAGACCATTGTTAACTGTTGGCCCAATTCCTCCTCAAATGAGCAAATGATTGAGTCAACATTAGTTAGCTCATTCTGTGCCTAATTCTCTGTTGAGTCTTTTGAGGGAATTGAAAGAAAATGGGAACCTGGGCTCTATGTGAAGGAAAAATAGCTGTCTAAACAGAATCCCGGGACAGGGGGGCATAGGCGATTTAAGAATTCTTGTTACCATTTTGAATGGATAAATGTTAGTATAGCTTACATTTTAGGACTTGGGTTCTCCTCTGGATCAGTGGTGTGTCCCTGAACACATTAATTCACCTTTAAGTGCCTCAGTTAGGAAACTAAAATAATATTAACCAAAATATCAAACCTATTACTGTTGAATCAATTCCAATTTCTAGAGACCCTATAAGGCAGTCACAGAGCTGCCCCAAAGGGTTTTCAAGGCGGTAGGATTGATGGACGCAGACTGGCACATCTCTTGTCTACAGAGCCACTGGGTGGGTGTGTGAATTCCCAAACTTTTGGTTCGCAGTCAAATACTTAATTGCTACATCATTAGGACTCCTTGAAATAATATTGGGCTTATGTTATGGAATAGAGGGTCAGTGAGACAGAGGAGACCCTCCCAAGATGGAATGACACCATGGCTGTGACCATGGGCTCAAGCCTGACAATTGTGAGAATGTCACCGAACCAAGGAGTACTTTCTTCTGTTGTCCATAGTTGGAACTGACTTGTCATCACTTGACAACAGAAACGAATATTATCAGGATATTGTGAGAAATAATGCAAGCCTGAGCTATAGCTTTACACTCTATCAACACAAATGTTCAATAGATACTAATAGTAGTAGTCAGATAACTCTCATGTCAACCCAAATAACTCGTTATGACTTGCAAAATATAAAGTCAGATATTGATATTGGCAGCTAATGTTAATATGAACAAGCTAAATTCAGAAGTGAGCACATTGCTTCATGTGAGCTATGAACTACTGAACATGACTGCCATAGAATCAATTCAGAATTTATTCAGAAGCTATACTTTCAAAGACCCAGGCTGGTGCAAACAATTGACATGCTCAGCTGCTAACCTGGGACACCTCAGGAAAAAAGATGGGTGCCCTCCTTCTGAAAACATCATCCACTGAAAACCTGAGGAACACAGTTCTTCACCAACACATGAGGGTTCACTCTGAGGCAGAACAGACTCCTTGGGGATGGTTTAGTTTATGTTTGGATATTTTCGCAAGAGACTCCAACACATTTCAAAGCAAAGCCCAGCATTAGACATTTGGTCATCATCATTTCTGTAGGTAAGACCCCTCATAGGTTCTTTAAATTAAGCATGTCGGTGCCCAAATGGGAGACTTCAATCCTGTATCTGATATAGAGGATTGGCTCATCCAGGAACTTTTTTGGATGGAACATGTGGTGGTCTTGAAAGATTGCAATTCCCTGGAGCAATAGAATCAATCTCTCTCTCTCTCTCTCTCTCTCTCTCTCTCTCTCTCTCCTCTGTCTCTGTCTCTGTCTCTCTTTCAGTCTAGGTGGTTTCTCCACATTTTTTAGCAAATGGGACTTGTCAAGCTGCCAAGTAACCCTCAAAAAGGGTTTCCCCTTGAAAGGATGTGCACCACCAAAGGGAAGGAAGGAATTAGTCAGAAACCACAAAGCAATTAATGGCTGAATCATCTAGAATGAAGTATTGCCTACCAGGTGCTCCACTTGATTCTAGCTCAGAAAATAGCACATGGCAACTGCTTTGGTTGGTTGAAAGGGCCCAAACTCAGTGTTAGAGTGTGTGTGTGTGTGTGTGTGTGTGTGTGTGATTGTGTGTACATGTATGTGTGGATCTGAGAGGAGGGAAGAAGGGGGAGAGAGAGAGAATATGAAATTTCATTTACATTTGTGACATTAATATTTCCTTAATGGAGAAAGTACTCTTTAGCTCTGAAAGGACTAACAACAGTCACTGTATCTTCATACTGAGAAAGAAACGCCTGGATAGGTAGTTGTCCCAGTCATAGACTCGTTCAGCCACCTGCCTGTGTAAAGACCAAGAGTCAGATATAAATGTTTCCTTTAGCTGGATGACTCTGAATTCCCTTAGCATGAGTGCCCTTACCACCCATGGAAGGAATCTTCTCATAGAACCCCCTGGAACTGCCAACTCTCCTCCTGTGAAGTCTCATCCCTCCCACCGGCAGATGAGGCCGCCTGACTGAGGAACTCTGCAAGAAGGCACTTGCCACAAGAATGTCAGACTTCCTCCAGGCTAATAGCTTGGTAAACCCCAAACAGCAGGCTTTGGGACATGCCTTCTGCTTCTGAGGGGCATGATCCTCATGTCAGACCCCATTGTCCAGTCCCAGCTTTCCAGTCTGTCCCCCAGGATGGTGTCCAACTTGATTAGGATTTGCAGACTCCACTGAGCAACAAGGTACTCCACTGATTTTGAAAACAAAATCTCTGACTCATTCTAGCTGCGCGCGTGCATGTGTGTGTGTGTGTGCGCGCGCATGCCAAGTGTGAACCAAGGAAGCATATTTCACCAAAGTAAGGTCTAGGATGTTGTCAGCAAACCATATTGTCTCCAGTTTTCAACTCCAAATTCTATGTTATGAAAATTACATGTGATAAGGCCTCCCACCTATTTTATACTTTACTTATTCTTCAATGGGCTAGAACAAAGAATCTTGGCTTCATTTCCTTTCCAAACCACAAGCACTGCAGTCTGAAAACATTTACCAGGCTCTCTGACAAATAACATTCAAGACAAGTTCTTTAAGAAGAAAGATCGAGTTAACCTCAATCAATAGCTCATCTCTCTGAGAGAATCTCAAGACTCATGGAAAGAGGCCTGCCAAAGATGAATTTTCAGAGATTGCTAACCTAGACCATTCATGGTGGGAAGGACTCTACTGAGGCCAGAGCCACAGCTTAGGCTAGTGACTTTTTAAACCAACAGTGGTGCGGTGTGTCGTGGGGGAAATACCATGAGACAGTGGGATTGTGGGAGTTCCCTGTGAAAACCAGGAGAGTCTAGCTAGGGATGAGGCGGGAAAGTGGCAGATGCGGAACCAACTTACAGGACTAGAAAGTGTATCACTCCTCTGTAGAAAGAGAAGGCAGGGGACCGAGAGGAATGGCTGAAGTGTGGGCCAGTTCTGCTGGTTGAGACTGACGGTGAAGAGGAGAGTGGTGGATGGGAAGCTACGCTGAAGCTTTATTCTGGAAGTATTGGGAGACCACGAAGACCAAAGCCAAATGAATGCGGGTCTGTTAGTCAGCCCTGTGCCCCATCCAGGGCAGACTTTTCAAGGTGGTCCTGAGTGGCTAGAGGAGCTGAGTAAGTTTTCACTCAAGTCTCTTCCAGAGGCAACCTGGATGAGGCAGGGCATAGGCCGTGGGGTACAATTTTGTCATTATACACACGACACATTTCTTTAAAGTCCACTCATACTTTTGTAATGTCATATTTTTGGTCCTTGTCATAGGAGAGATTCAAGTAGGGAAAGAGATTTCTGTTATCAGACCACTTTGGTATCATGGTAGAAATTGGGAAAATGTGAACCAGCAATTAGAAAGACGTAGAACACAGTTTCTTCTGAGTGAGATTTTCCAGGCAATGGCAACTGCATCCTTGTTGGACACAGTCCTGGGAGGAGAGGGAGCGGGAGGGGAGCTCACTTGCTGGAATAACGTGGAGCATCATTGGCATTGAGTAGGGAAACGATTTCTGCTTTACAACGGAACGAAGGAAGGAAAGGACATTTCACTCAGATTCTGAGGTCTGAGTTGAACAATAAAATGATTCAAGATTTTTGTCCCCCTGATTGTGAAGCAAGACTTGGGAGACCAGAAGCCACTTGCCACTAGAGGGGGTGCTACCTCCACCCACCTGATACAGGTGGGTCCTGGAGACTCTCCCTAGGTAAAATACATGTGAATGCTAAAGTGATTGCTTATCAAAGACTTTCTGAATACAAAGGCTCACCAACCTCCAATAGTGTATTTATGGGATGAGGAAGAGGAGCTGGGAAGAACCAATCTCCCAATGACTCAGGAAAACTTGCTGGGAAAGGCAGTGAGCTAGTCAGGAATTTTCCAGAATGCCCACCGTTTTCGGTAGAAACTGTGTGGGTTCTCTTTTAATGGAAGCTACCAGACTCAGCAGGGATCAGATCGGATCTGATGCAAAGCCAGCTCTGCAGGGCAGCTCCCTGTGTCCCCAAAGGGAATTCTGGTCACACTTGACCCTGCTGGTTAAGTTAGGTTTCTGGCATGGTTAACCTCGGTTTTTGCTTCTCAACGCTGAAAGAATTCACGCGGCAGAAGCTCTTTGGTAAATCCAAGTAACTTTATGAGGGAACGGGAAGTTTCAGGTAGTACAGTCTCAGATCCTACATTCTATTTCTCGACAGCGAGACTGAAGATGGTCGCTTCAGGGGAGCATGGGAAGACCATGTGAAAGGAGTGTGCCGGAACCAGAGAGCGGCACCAAAGTGCAGAGCAAGAACAGAGCAAAAGGGTGAAGGCCCTTGCTCCTGCCTTACTCCCTGCTACCCTACTGGAGGGGGCGTGGGAGAGGCTATTGGCTCATCCTGGTGGCTGAGTTCAGGCACCTGCGACTGGAATGTTGCTGGGGTCTAGTCGGCCAGCCTAGGTTGCCCTTCACCTGGGCCTAGGTGACTTGTGACTTTGGTCTGAGCATGCCCAGCTTTGGATCGTCGCCGTAGGTGTCTACTGTGTGCCTGATTACCCTGTGACCCCTGTATTGTGGCCTGGCCAGCTAATCGTCATATAGCGGGAGGCATTCGCTGGAGACAACCCAACCCCCTTTACCCCCAATGTTTCCACCTTTCCATTTGAAACGAGGAGTTCACCACGCAGGCTCCCTGGAGACCTCGGTGGAACCGGCCGTGAGAAGGGAGAACTGCTCACAGAAAGAGGGAGAGGGAGCCAGAAGCTGCCTGTCAGAGGCCACGGGGAGCAGGGATGGATTGAAGCTGGTGCTCCAGGGTGGGGCCTCCCAGCTCCCTCCTGGCTGGGTGGGAGGTGACGGGCTGGTGATGCTGTGAGGGGGTCAGCACCTCTGGGCAGTCGCTTAGCCACGCTATCACAGCCTTGTGCTCTTCTCCCTAGGACCCCCCTCTCCCCCCCGCCCCTACTGATTTCACCTAAACCACCCTTACCCCAAGTGACACCCCCACCCCACCCCCACGCTTCATTAGAGAGGAGAGAGACTCAGCAGAGTCCTCTCCTCCCTGCTGCTCAGCCCCTGATGATGCACGCACCCTCCCTCCGGGACTGGGGTGCTTCGTTAGCGGGGTGCCCCACACGCTGACGTGTTGTGTAAAGGCACCCCGTGATCATCCTGGCGCACCGCAGACAGGACGAGCTGGCTTCGGAGCAGGGAAGGGAAAGGCCCGCTTGTTGAGAGCCCTGGCGTGCCCGTGATGGATTGCATCTCCACACGGGGCTGCAGCGGTGGTTTCCGCCGTGCCCAAGGTTCATCCCCAGGTCTCCCGGCACTTTAGCAAATGAACTGCTGTAACTCAGCCTGTCCCCGTTGCACTAATATGGCCGCCGGCTTCCTCATTCCCCCTAGAAGGAAGAGAGGGGTTTCTGGCTGCCAGTGCTTTACAAAAGGGAAGACTGGTGTCTGGGTCTTCTGGACAGGAGTGGGGACTGGGGACGGGGACACTGCGAACCCCCATGAGTGCGGCTGGAGGGCTGTGCTCTGAGTGGCAGACGGACTCAGCAGGGCCTGGATTCTGTCTCCCGGTGAGCACTGAGCATGAACGCTGGTCTTTGTAATCTGGTGGATCTAATTTTCCTGATGGGCTGCGGGGGAGGGGAGCAGAGGCGTGGCTGTCTCTCTCCTGCCCGCTACACCATCCCTGCTCTGAAAGTGGAAAACCAATGGCCCCTATGACTGACGGTAAGGGGGTCCGCATGCATCACTTCTGACTAATTGGACGTTCTCCTCTTACCAAACCAAACGAACCCACTGCCACTGAGTCCGCTTTGACTCACGGAGATTCCAAGGCTGCACATCTTTATAGGAACCGACATTCTCATCTTTCTCCTGCGAAGCAGCTGGTGGGTTCAAACCAACAACCTCACAGTTCCACGGTTTCAGCAAGGTTCCTACACCAAAGGTAAACGGCCTTAAAAAAGGATGAATCTCTATAATCATTTTGTGAGTCAGTAGAATGCCCAGGGGCTTAGCTGGGAGATTATTCTGCTTCACGTGGCTTCAGCTGGAGTCAGGCAAGGATATTTATCCAGAAGGTGGGCTGGCATGGAAAGTGTACAGTGAGATCCCTCACATGATGGGAGTCTTGGCAGAGACAGCGGAAAGACCAGGGCCCGGAGCCTCAGCCATCTCCATGCCTCTCAGGGACTCTCCACATGGTACCTCTAGAGCAATGTTTCCCAAAGTGCTTGAGATCACCGCCTGGGGAGCACTAGAATGGGGGTGGGGGGTGGGGTGGGGTTGCCAAAGCAGATACCTACATTTAATCTTGAATGATGGGATATAGTACAAAAGTTTTTACTGAAAGTGAGTAGACAAGGAAGTTTGAAAACCTTTCTTAGACATTTTACAGGGCAGCTTAGGTCTCAGAGACCAAAGCCATTGCTTCCAGGCCTGGTAAAGACTAGTCTCCAAAGTCTCCACAGAAGAATTTCGAAGCTACGCTGGTCAAGGCATTAGGTTTCTGGGATGGATTTCCTCTGTTCTTGCTTCTCATTGCTGTAAGAATTCACGCAGCAGAAGCAGTTCTGTAAATCCAAGTCACTTGTTTGAGGGAAAGGGGGGTTAGGGGAATACAGTCTCAGAATTCACGATCTCTGGAAAGCAAGCATGGCCGCATGGTAGGGTCTGTGTGGAGAGTTTGCAGCTGAAAGTGGCCACTTCAGGGGATCACGAAAAAGTACGTGGAAGAAGTACAGGAACAAGAGGAGAACTTAGAACCAAAAGAATGCCTAAACTGAAAAAGGAAAGAGAGAGAGAGAGAGAGAGAGAGAGAGAGCGCCCCCTAAGAGGGCCTGCATGGGCCCACTGCACCCACGGAGAGATCACACTCAGTGTCCTGCAAGAGAGAGTGGCCTGCCCTCAGCCTGTGCTTTTTATCCCCTCCGAATCCCACCTGCGTTCAGGCACACCTGTGACATAATGTTGCTGGTGCCTACTATGTATGCCCTGGTTGACCTTCGACCTTGGTCTGAGCACACCCAGCTTTGGATAGTCCCCATACATGTCTCTATGTGCCTGTTTTTTTCCCAACCCCTTTGTTGTGGAATGGGCAGCTAATTTTTGTTAAGCTTAGGCATTGGGTGGAGACAACCCCCTTCACCTCTCATCTTCCTATCTTTCAAAAGT
Source organism: Tenrec ecaudatus (assembly GCF_050624435.1). Lineage (NCBI taxonomy): Eukaryota > Metazoa > Chordata > Mammalia > Afrosoricida > Tenrecidae > Tenrec > Tenrec ecaudatus. The sequence continues at coordinate 128,618,100 of NC_134535.1, read as the reverse complement.
GGTCCCAGGTCACTCAGATTCAAACATTGTCCGATAGGACAACTAACATGTAAACTGAAGACATCTTTAATCTGCCAAAAGGGTCAATTTATTGACTGGAGATTATGAAATGGCCAGAGAAGAAAGACAGGATGTTCACACAGCCCATACAATGACTGAATAGACGCTTAAGTTTGGGGTCTGAGACAAGAGCACAGCATGAAGTCTGGGGTGCTGGGGTGCACATACTTGAAGGAGAAGATATAGCCAATAGCAGAAAACCCATCAGAAAGCCAGCCTAGGCTGGGAGGTCCACCACGAGCACACAGAAGCCCAGCTTCAAGTTGCCAGGCCTTTTAGACTAGCTAAGTGCCCTTTGGATTTCTTTCCCAATGTATCTCCCTTGAAGTGTATCCACCTCTCTTCTGTGCTAAGAATACTGCCACATTCCTTCCCTATCACCTCCTCTCCCTTGCCAGCGTCTGCCTAGCTACCAGGAAGAGCAAGGTTTATGTTCTCTCTGTGTTTTCACCTTATCTCCGTTCTTCCTATCAGACCACTAATTAGGTCTGGGGATTTGACTGTTATTTGTTTTATTTTACTTTTTATATTTCCCTGGGATGTAGAATTACTTTTGGAGAATGTCATATAACCTGATCCATAAAGCCTTTTTTCAAAGAAATTATACTATATGTATTTTTTTCCTTTCACCCACTCAACACATGTTGACTGAGCATGTGAGGTGTATGGTACGGGATTTTCCTTGTCTGCTTGGCTATGAGGTCTCCCAGGGCTATCCCGGTATTCTCAGAACTTCAGCCTTAGTGCCAAGTGTGGTTGAGCTCAGAAGACGGGTGAAGGTAAAGAACGTGCTGGGGCAAAACCTTAGGCCCTAGATTTTAGGGACATTTTATGAAACACGAGGATCTCATTGGCTGAACTACCCTGGCAGATGGTAGAAGGAGACTGCTTCTGTTTGTTATTTCAGGCACCAGAAAGAACGCTAAACCAGACACACCTAGAGAAAAATTTCTGACAGGTATACTTGGTTCACCGTGGGCATAAGGAAAGGCCTTTCTGCCACAGGCCTAGCACTGCCTCACCTTGGGCATCCTTTCAGTTGTCAGGTGAACATGGCCCAGGGGCATCTTGGCAGTTGCATTCTAAAGACTTCCAAAGTTCCCTGAAAACTCCCTCTTCAACCACAGATTCTTGCAAATTATTCAAATAGGATGCAAATGCATGGTCTGCTCTGAGCAGCCGTCAGCGTTCGTATTTCCAGCATGAGAAGGCCTACCATCAGTTCACTCGGAGTTCAGTGCAAGCTGTGCCTGTCCCTGACATTTGTTCATTCTTCATGCAGGTAACATTTTGAAGCTTTTAAAAAAGAAGTCGTCTTTGCACTTCATTCCCTACTGCTCTTCAGAGCAATTCTGGAAAAAAGAAAGAACGAACTATTTCAGACATTTGCTGCATGTGTGATACCTGGAACATGGCTACCTCATTTCCCATCACCTCAGTTTCTAAATGGACTCCTCCAATCCCTCTCTTTGGCAAACCATTGTTCATTTCTTTCCTGATGATTCAGGGGTAGAAATTGCCTACTTGACTCGGGGGATTAGACTTTCAAAGCAAAGCAGACTCTGTCAGATGGTTGGGCTTGCTTGCTGTTGGAATGAACAGTGGGAGATCAAACTCGGCTGATGACAAGGTGCTTGTGAATGAAGAGGGAGAGCGGTGAGCTTTCCTGGGCCTTAATGTCCTCCTTTCACAGTGGGACTCGCAGGTCCATTCACTCCCTGGCAGAGCACATAGCTCAGAGTCCCACCTTCTCTGCACCCGGGACCTGCCTGAAAGAAAGGCCAAGGGGGTATGCCTTGTGCACTGGCTGCAGGTACCTTGAAGATTCAGCTCAAACTTTCATTTCATGATCTCATAATGTGTACATGTATGGATATGCACGCACACATATGCATACACACAGAAAGATCCATAGTTTCTGCTGAGAAAATCTCTACTGATGGCAACTCTACGCACAACATGGCCCCGTGCTGCATCATCCTCATGCTCGCTAGCATTTTCGGTCTATCACTGTGGCTGTGGTGCCAGTCTATGTCCCTGCGAGCCTCCCTCACCGTTGCCGGCCCACTCCTTCACCAAATAGGATGTAGTCCTCTCCTGGCAGCATCTCCAAAGCAAGGAAACCAGACAACATTCTGTTGTGATTGATAACAATTTTTTATTGGCTCAATTTTTATTGGCTCATTCCAGTACATTTTAGTCTGGAAGGTCCGCATTCCGTGTGGCCTTGCTGGTATTTGAACTGCAGGCGTCTTCCAGCACCACAGCAACAAGCATGCTACCATAGCTGCACACCGATAGATCATGAGAATGTGGCAGATTGACGGAGATGCACCGTGGAAAAGAGACCCAGGAGGACGAGGAGGAAAGAGTTTATTACAGTTGGCTGGACTCAGCAGAATAACTTCCAAAGTCTGAGTCCTGGATTTCATAGTTACGAGGTTTATAAAGGTTATATTCACACGGCAGGACAGTGACAAAGCATTTTCTTACAAGGCCAGTGTGTCAGTCTGGATAGACTAGAGGCACAAATTCAGACACTCATGTGTGTATAAAAAAGAGCTTTAGGAAAAAGAGCAATTGTATATTGAGAAAACATCCCAGCTCTGTCCAGATCAAGTCCATAAGTCCAATATTAGCCCACATGGCCTATGCCAGTCCGTAAATTCCTCTTCAGAGTCCTGCAACACATGCAATGACACCAAATGCAGGAAGATCACAGGCCAGTGGGTGGAAAGTCTAGTGGATCCAGTGGCAGTGGCAGCATCTCAGCGCTGGTATGGTTCTCCATGTGGCTCCTTCAGCTCCAGGTCTCTGGCTCCATCAGCGTAGCTCCATGTGTCTTATCAACAGGAATGTGTGGCAGGGAGACAAGCAGCTCCAAATGAGGTCATCAAGCTGCAACCTGATTGACAGGCTAGACTCCACCCCCTGGCAAGTTGACAAGAGGTTATGTAACTGCTACAGTCATGGTCCAGTTCTTCTAAGTGGAGATCACCATGCCAGCTCTCCAAATGGGTCACTCTTCTTACATCCACCTTCTTGCAATACCCTTACCACACAGAGTAGATTTTTAGCAACCACAAGAGTTAATGTTTAGCAACCCCCTACATTCCCCACTTTGATGCTATATTATTTCTTTTTTTTTTTTTTACACTGTCCAAATCCAGCAAGTGTGTCATGGCTCCTAAAAGTTATGTAACTTTCCTTCTTTCTTTCTTTTCAATTATGGGCTCATACAACTCTTATCACAGCCCATACAGACATCAGTCATGTAAAACACATTTGTACATTCATTGCCCTCATCATTCTCAAAACATTTGCTCTCCACTTAAGCCCCTGGCATCAGGTCCTCATTTTTCCCCTCCCTCCCCACTTCCCCCTCCCTCATCAACCCTCGATAATTTATAAATTATTATTTTGTCATATCTTGCTCTGTCCAACATCTCCCTTCACCCACTTTCTTTATCTGTCCACCAGGGAGGAGGCCACGTGCAGATCCTTGTAATTGGTTCCCCCTTTCCACCCACCCTCCCTGTACCCTCCCAGTATCGCCCCTCACACCCCTGGTTCTGAAGGGATCATCCACCCTGGATTCCCTGTGTTTCCAGTTCCTATCTGTACCAGTGTACAGATTTGTAAGGTAGAATTGGGATCATGATAGTGGTGGGGGAGGGGGGAGGAAGCATTTCAGAAGTAGAGGAAAGTTGTATTTTTCATCGTTGCTGCATCGCATCCTGACTGGCTCATCTGCTCCCCAAGCCCCTTCTGTAAGGGGGTGTCCAGTGGCCTACAAATGGGCTTTGGGTCTCCACTCCACACTCCCTGCCTCATTCACTGTGGTAAGATTTTTTTGTTCTGATGATGCCTGATACCTGATGATGATGCCTTTGACACCTCGTGATCGCACCGACTGGTGTGCTTCTTCCATGTGGGCAGTGTTGCTTCTGAGCTAGATGGCTGCTTGTTTACCTTCAAGCCTTTAAGACCTCAGGTGTTATATCTTTTGATAGCCAGTCACCATCAGCTTTCTTCGCCACATCTGCTTATGCACCCATTTGTCTTCAGCGATTGTATCAGGGAGGTGAGCACACAATGATAGGAGTTTTTGTTCTTTGATGCCTGATAACTGATCCCTTCGACACCCCGTGATCACACAGGCTGGTGTGCTTCTTCCATGTGGGTTTGTTGCTTCTGAGTTAGATGTATGCTTGTTTGCCTTCAAGCCTGTAAGACCCCAGACATTATAGCTCTTGATAGCTGGGCACCATCAGCTTTCTTCACCACATTTGCTTATTCACCTGCTTTGTCTTCAGCGGTTGTGTTGGGAAGGTGAGCATCAAAGAATGCCAATTTAATAGAAGAAAGTATTCTTGCATTGAGGGAGTACTTGAGTGGAGGCCCAATGTCCTTCAGCTACCTAAATACTAAATCTATAAATACATGCACATAGATCTATTTCCCCATGCTCATATATAAATATATTTACATATGTACATGTCTTTATCTAGACTTCTATAAGTGTCCTTTGCCTCCCAGCTCTTTCATCTATTTCCTTTTACTTTCCTCCTGTCCCACTATCATGCTCAGTCCCCACCAGGGTTTCAGCAATTCCTCTTGGTTACATTACCCTTGATCATGCCCTACCAGGCCTCCCACATCCTCCTCATCACCAATTTGGGTCACTTGTTGTTCCCTTGTCCCTGGGTTTGTTAATACCACTACCTTCCCCCCCTCCCCCTCTCCCATGTCCCCCTAGAACTGTCAATCGCGTTGTTTTCTCCTCCAGATTGTTCATCCAGCCTATCTTATTTAGACAGACCTGCGGAGATAATAACATGCACAAAAACAAGACAGAGCAAAACCAAGCAATAATATACAGCAAAACAACAACAACAAATGAATGACAAAAAACAAAACAAGAAAGCAAAGCTTGTAGTTAGTTCAAGGATTGTTTGTTGGCCTTTAGGAGTGTTTTCCAGTCCAGTCAGTTGGAGCACCATGCCCTGGCCCCAAAGTCTACCTTCAGCATTCCCTGGGGACCTCGCCGCTCCATTCCCTTGCTATTCTGTTGCACCCCTTAGTGTTTTGCCTCAGTGTGGCGGGATCCTGTACAGCATTATCATTTCACTCAGGTGGGGACTCACTCACAGGTAGGGGAGTATATTTCAACATGTGGCACTTACCACTTTGGCTGCTAGGTAGACTTAGCAAAGCTACAGGTAGGGTGAAAGACTGCAGGGGTATCATACCAATGAGTTCCTCTGGCTTCAGCCATGTGTAGACCAGGCTGCACTAGAGAGACTGGAGCCGGGCAGGTTGTTGGGGCTCACAGATGTATGAAAGGTTATCTTGAGCAGATTCTCAGAGTCTGGCTGGCTGTTACACTTTTCAGGGGTGCAGGTCACTTTTGCTCAGGAGTGTTGGATCTGGGGGACAACACAGCAGCTAGGCTAGTGAGAATTATGGGAGAGAACCTTTTCCACTTGGGTTCTAAGAAACTGTTTTCCAATCTTTGACCTGCACATGTTCTCCTGGAGGAAGGGAGTGTGCTGTCAGGCTTAACCCTCTGGGAAACCTAGACTCAGTCCATTGGTGGGTTGCTTTAAACACTCATCCTAAAGCTATTATCTGTTTGGAATGGGGTAGAGCGCCAATATGGTGTATTTTTCCTTTGATGCTGGGATGATGGGTGGTGGCCTGTCCCAGGGGACCTCAAAGGGGAAAGCCAGGTGGCCTTACCTTAGAGGGTGTCCCTTTTATGTGCAGGGGAGAAATTTGCCAGATGTTTACCCTATTTTGATGAATTTCTTGATACAGATGGGCTAAAACAGGCTTTAAAGTTCTGTTCATCCGGCCTATGTTCCCTGGACTCTGAGAATGATAGGCAGAGCTTAGCAGAGAGCTTGCAGGGTTCATGCACTGAAGGCTGGGTCATTATCAGAAGTGACGACCAGATGTGGACCATCTCAGTGAATGATTCAGGAGAGCTCAGCCAAACTTCTCCTGCCTTTTCGGTTCTAGTTGGGAAGGCTTCTACCCACTCAGAGTAGGTGCACACAATTACTAACATGTATTTATAGCCTCCAACTCTGGGCATTTATATGAAGCCAGTCAGGTTGTTTTGGAAAGACACTACCCCTGTTCTTATATTCCGAGATGTGCCATGGCGACTAAACGGGGTTCTTTGGGGGGTTTGTTTTTTGCACATAACACACAGCTCTGATGAAGTGCCAAATAAAACTGTGAAGGCAAAACAAAACAAAACTCATAGTTTCTGGTAATCTGGAGGCTAAGGCAGTGAGGCATGGTATATAAAAATGCTTGTTGAGACTTTCAATGGTGGTATTTTCCCCTAGGTATGCGCTTTCATAAAATTGTTTTACTATACCTGAGCTGAGATGCTTGGACCCTATGGCAGTTACAGAATGTCAACCTGCAAAGGGGTGGAGTTTAGCCTGGCAACCAGTTCACAGCCATAGTGAACGCATAGTCTTCTTCTGAAGATTCAGGTAACTTTTATATTCCTCCCTGGAGGCAGGAGACACTCTGCTTCATCTTCCTGCTGACAGGCCACATGGGGCTACACTGATGCAGCCAGAGCCCTGGAGGAGCCACATGGAGACCCATGCCAGTGCTGAGATGCTTCCACCTCCACTGGATCCACAAGACTTCCCAGCCTCCATCCTGTGAGCTTCCTGCATTCAGCATCATTGCCTGGCTGTGTGAGTCTAAAGAGGAATTTATGGACTAGTATTGACATATGGGATAATATTGGACTTACAGACTTGATCTGGACTGGGCCGGGACATTTTCTTAATACACGAGTACTTTTATATATATAAAGCTCTTTCTTATACACTTATGAGTGTCTATGAATTTGTTTCTCTAGTCTACCTAGACTAACACAGGCACGACAATCTTCTGGGCCTGAAGTATGTGCCACCCTCTGAAGGTAGGCATAGCTGCTGCTGTTGCTGCTGCTGCTTCTTCTTCTTCTTCTTCTTCTTCTTCTTCTTCTTCTTCTTCTTCTTCTTCTTCTTCTTCTTCGCTTCCTCCTTCTCCTCCTCCGTCTTCTTCTGTAATGCAATCGTTTCGACTCCACTTTGAGGGGGAACTGGGAACAAAGGCTCTCGCACACATAATGGAGGATATTTCTGGGCTACTTTTTTGCTTCTATGTCTGCTTTTTGCTTTCCTTAAAGTATCCTTTCTGATGGCCTTAGCAATTCATGACAGGCACCTTTTTAGGTGCCCCAACGGCTTCAAGCAAATTTAAGATGTCTGAACTGCAATACACATGGTCGACAGTTTGAAACCACCAGCTGCTCTATGGGAGAAAGACTGAGCTTTCTACTCCCATAAACAGTTACAGTCACAGAAACATACAGGGGTCACTATGAGTCAACATTGACTCAATGGCAGTGAGTTTGGTTTTTGGTTTGGGGATTGTGTTGCTTTTTTCTTCTGACGTCATTAATAGTCATTCTCTCTAGTGGCTATCATGGGCGTGGGAGTTGGTAAAGACGTATTTCAAGTCAGTGTATATATGGCCTTTTAGTCCTGCTCCTAGCTGTAGTGACCTGTATAAGGCCTATAAGCTCTGCCTTTTGGGCTGAGCTATCTTTTGCCAGGGGTTGAGCTGTGGTGGTCTGTATAAGGGTAAATGCAGCATATCCAGCGTATTGAACACCCTTTGGAGAAAACCGCTTCCATCCATATCATAAGTTATGTCTGCCTTGGGTGAGGGAACATCTTTTAGATCTGGCCTGCTGGAGTATACTTCATCCACTGTTGGGATGCATTCAAGGTTCACTGTGCTGGGCTGTAAAAGCAGAAGGGTTGCAGGGTTTTGGGCCTGAGATGTTTCAAGATGAACTTGAGGATTTTCACCTGCCAATTTGGTACTTTACCATGAGGTTGTTTGTGAACCGATGGTTCCTTTTGTACTGCATTACGGTGATTACTGTGTGGGAAGATGATACGAGGTTCCTGGCCCAAGGTTAGTTTATCAGCTTGGGCGAGCAGGAGATGACGCCGCACTGATGGCCCATAGCAGCGGAGCCACCCTTGGCTACTGTATCCAACTGCTTGGAAAGATATGCTATGGGCTCATGTCAGTAGCCAAGTAGCTGGGCCAGTCCTCCCATTGATATCCCTTTTCAGTCATGAACATACAAATAAAAGTATTTTTCTACATTCGGCAGTCCTAGGCTGGGACAGCGAACAAAGTCTTTCTGATATTTTAAAAGGCCTGTTGTTGAGCTGGGCCCCACCACAGAGGGTCTTTTTCATCCCCCTTTGTGGCTTCATACAGAGGCCTGTCCATGATGACAAAGATGGGGATCCAGATCATGCAGAAGACGGCTGCTCCTAGGAAATCTTGCATTTCTTGGTGGTCTGTTGGTTCAGGGATCACACAGAATGTTGACTTGTGGCTCTGGTCTTCGGATATCTGAAATCCTAGCCAGTTTACTCACTGGGCACAGATTTGGGCCTTGCTTCGGGGCACTGGGTATGCAGGCACCCACAGGAGATGCAACAAGTCTAGATTAGCTTTCTGATGCTCTAGTTTGGAGATGGCACCGGTTAGTAGGTTGTCCACGTACCACAAGAGGACTTGCTCAAGGGAAGCTTCAAAGGCTTAAGCTTCTTGGCTTAAGACTGTTCCCAAGAGGGTAGGGGCATTTTGAAGCTCTCTCAGGTCACTTGTTGTTTTCTGCCAGTTTTATCTTCCCACTGGAAGGCAAACAGGGTCTGCCTAACTTAGGCTAGGTGGAGGAAGAAGAAACAATCTTTTAGATCCAGGAAGGTGAAATGAATTGCTTCCCTGGGGATTATTTGAGCAGCACGCAGGGCGTTGGTTCCCGTGGGTGTAAGGTAACGATGGTCTTGCTAACTGTGCACAGGTCAGTATTCCGAGGAGCTGGGCTTCTTGACAGAGAGGAGAAGAGTATTCCATGGGGACTGACATGAGTGGAGGATGCCATCCTGCAGTAAACTGCCAGTATGCCACCATTGAGTAGCATTGCCTCTAGCCTTATGAGAGAGTCATGGTATTGTGGATCAAGACTCACTGGGTCCCTCAGGGCAACTCAGATACTCACACACACACTCTTCTCACTTTTCAGATTCAGGTTCAACTACAATTACAGTTTCACAGTTGCAGTCACAGGCCTATGGCCTGGGTGGCCAAATAGTCAGGGGCACTTTTGTCTGGGAAATGATCAGTCTCCCCTTCCTCCCAAAGAAGGTCCCATTCCTCCCAAAGGAACCCTCCAAAGAGGCTTTACCGGGCAGACTTACAGAGCTCTGCTCTCTCTCATCCTCACCTCCCAGGGGGTTCAATTTCATGGAAACTCAAGACTGTTCAGGCTGAGGGGACACTGGTCTTCCCTGTTAACAGACTACCTGGCCCACACAGGCCTTGTGTGCTAGTTATTAAGGTGAAATGTGTCCTCCTTTTCCTGGCCAATGCAATGTGTGCTCCTTTTCCCAGCCAAATGCACCAGAAATGTAGCAGATGGACAGAGCTGCCCCATGGAAAAGAGACCGGGGAGGATGAGGAGGACTTTTTTTTTATAGCTGGTTGAACTCCCTGGAATAATTTTCAAATGTTGAGCCCCAGGCTTCATAGTCACAAAGCTGTGTAGATTGCATTCAAGGGGTGGGACGGTAACAAGGCGTTTTCTTAAAAGGTCAGGGGCCAGAGACTCAAGTGGAGAGGGCCGGTCAGCTCTCAGGATGGGTGACTCCGCTTACATTTGCCTTCTTGCACTACTCTTACCACACTGCACAACCAAAACCAGACTCACTGCTATTAAGTCAATGCTAACTCATAGCGACCCCCCTGTCGGTTCTGAGGCTGTAATTGTTTACAGGAATAGACAGGTCAGCCTTTATCCCACAGAGCTGCTGGTGGTTTCAAACTGCTGACCATGTGATGACAGCCCAACGCATAACCAGTACACCACCAGGTTTCCCCCTTACCACACAGTCAGAGTTAATTCTTAGCAACACCCAGAGTTAATTTTTAGCAACCCCCCCCCACGTTAGTATACAAACAAACCTCCCTAACTACATAAACACACATACTCACACCAAAAAAACAAACTCACTGCCATCAACTCAGTGCTGACTTATAGAGACCCCTTTGCTTTTCTAAGATTATAAATGTTTATGGGAGTAGAATGTCCAGTCTTTCTCCTGTGGAGCTGCTGGTGGTTTTCAACTGCAGATCACATGGTCACAGCCCAACACGTAACCACTACACCACCAGGGCTCGTGTGTGTGTGAATGCTGTTGTTAAGTGCCATGGAGTTGGTTCTGACTCATTGCAACCCTACGCACAGCAGAGCCCAGCACTGCCCAGTCAGCTGCCATCCTCACCTTTGTTCTGATGTTTGAGCCCGTGTTTTGCAGTCACGGCGTCCATCCATCTGGTGGAAGGCCTTTCACTCTATCACCGTTCCTCTATTTACTAAGCATGCCTAGTCTCTCCTAAGAACATTTCCAATGGATGTAAGACAAAGTCTTGCCAGCCTTGCCTCTGAGAATCATCTGGCTGTACTTCCTAAACCGATTCCTTTGTTCTTTTGGCAGTCTATGTATGGTACTTTCGATACTTTTTGCTAGCAACATACTTCAAATGCATTGATTTTTCATTGTTCTTCTTTATTCAGTGTCCAACTTTCACATGCATATGAGGCAATTGAAAATACCATGGCTTAAGTCAGGTGGACCTTGGTCCTCAAAGTAACCTCCTGGGTTTAGAACATTTTAAAGACATCCACCACTGGTGTGTCAGTTTTTCATGCTGTGGTGGCTTGAGTATTCCTGTGATTCTGGAATTTATGTCACAGATATTTTATAAAAGCACCTATGATCAACAGGTTTCAGCAGAGCTTCCAGACGAAGAACAGACTGTGAAAAGGGAATCAGACATTCTCTGCTGAGGAATTGGCCACGGAAAAGTGCATGGACAGCAGCACAGCCTTGCCAGTGGCTGCAACAATGGGCTCAAGCATAAGAACCATTGGGAGGATGGCGAAGGAATGGACATCAACAGAACTTTCTTCTGTTGTACATTGGGTCGCTGCAAATTGGAACCAATTTAATGGCACCCAACAACTACAACAATCTATGATATAGACATCTGGTGGGATGCACATAATATAACAACTGGGCCGATGCCCCAGTGACTATTTTAGGGATATAAAAAATCACAGAGAATGGTAATTTGGTGTTTCACACAGTTATTGCTTAAATAAGGACAAATAAAAGAGGTATGCAACATTAGTTCATGTTACAAGAAAGAGTTTTAAAACATTAATAAAAATATGAACTAGTACCTGACAAAAACCAGTAAAACTGTTTTTGAGAATGATGAGGGCAACGAATGTACAGATGTGCTTTACACAATTGATGTATGTATGGATTGTGGTAAGAGTTGCGTGAGCTCTTAATAAAATGATTTAAACAAAACAGAAAAGTCATGACAGTATAAGAAAAAAACTGTTATTTAAGATATTTCCATATTGCATCTTGAGTGGCTCTCCTCACTTACGTAGTTGTGCTTTATCTGAGCATCACCATCTGGGTGTTTTATCATCAACCGTCTTTTCACTGTGGGAGTAGGATCTTCTCTCTTTGGAGGTAGGCCAATTAGGCAATCGTCATTGTGTTTGATAGATTAGAAACAGTTGACTTCTCTCTCTGAGCATTTTCTTTTCATTTTGAAACACCCCTTTCCACTTCTGAATTTACAGCCATGATTCTAAGACCATATTCAGCTCTTTGAACACTTTTCAGGAATTGCATAGTTCACTCATGCCGTCTTGTGGGAATCTGAGGTGGGCCACAAAGCTGAAACTAATGACTCACCCTCTGCTTGTTTTACCCCATTTCGTTCTATGCTTGTTCCCTGAAGTAACAAAGGTAAGGGAGTAAAGATGTAGTATTTCATCAAAAGTATGACAAATTTTAGGAAATGAATAAGTAAATATTACATATATAGTTCTGCCTAATTATTTTATACCTATGGATGGAATGAACATTACTATGGGCTCTTAGAATATGCTGGTCTTCAGAAAAGTAAAGACTGTAATTTGTCATTTCCACATTGGGCAGCTGTCCACCCACCCACCTGATCCCTGATTATAAGCACCAGTTTAACCACTGTTCCTTGACTTTAGCAAAAAATTTAGGTATCTGTTTTGACAAACTCATGTGTGGTAGTTACATAATCTGTTGTCAACGTGAGACTATTAAGAGTGAAGGGGTGGAGTTTAGCCTTTCAATCAGGTCACAATCGGATGACCTCATTTGGAGGCACTAAGGAAATAAATAGCTCATTGGAGGCCAGACCCACTCTCTGTGCTACACATTCCTGTTGGCAAGCCCCGTGGAGCTACACTGACGGAATCAGAACCCTGGAACTGGAGGAGCCATATGAAGACCCAGATCAGTGCTGAGATGCTTCCACCACCACTGGGGATCCACAAGACTTTCCACCTGCTGGCCTGTGATCTTCCTGAATTCTGCATCATTGCATGTGTGAGTCTGAAGAGGAATTTATAGACTGGTATCTGACGTATGGGCTAATATTGGACTTATGGACTTGATCTGGACTGGCCTGGAATATTTTCTTAATATACAATTACTCTTTGATATAAAGTTCTCTATTACACACATGAGTGTCTATGAATTTGTTTCTCTAGTCGACACAGACTAACACACCATGTGAACTGGCTGAGACCCACCAGTGATACAGACACACATATATTACACACACAACACATTTGCACACGTGCATATACACTCTTTCCACATTATGACCGGCTCAGGGAGAAAAGAAAGAGAAGTTGTTAAGGTGACTGAAAGAAGAAGTGGGAAGAAAATGGATATAGAATATGTGTCAGACATCTAATTATGCCTCGCAAACCTGTCTCTTTGTTCTTCCTGAACTCATGTCCCAAGAGCTATGCTCCCTGGCTTTTTTGGAAGTAAAATGTGAGTGGAATCGTTGTGTGTGACTTCTGCCGCACTTGCTTGAATACTTCACTGCTGTCTTGGATCTCATTTCTTTGATTTTCTGTAGTCTGGAATGCTAACTAAGGTTCAATCCACCTTTGGCCAGGCAGAGCTATAAAATGGAAGTGCCTAGAGTGCCCGAGTAAGCTTGTGGGAGAGCGACTCTGTAAGTTAAGAGTGAGCTGTGCAAGAAAAAGCAAACTCTCATATCGTTTGTTAGATTTGTTGTTAGCTACCATCAAGTTGACCTCCCAACTCATGCCAACCTCACACAGCATCCATAGAGTAACGCTGCCCAGTCCTGTGCCATCCCCATGGTCACTGGTGGATCAGACCATTGTGATCCATAGGGGTTTCACTGGCTCAGTTTTGGAAATAAACCAAGAGGCTTATCTTCCTAGTGCTTCTTAGTCTATATGCTTCACTGAAACCTAGTTAGCAGCATCGCATCGCGCAAGCCTGACAGATGACACAAGAGGTGCATTGACTCAGAATCACATCTGGGTCTCCTGCATAGAAAGTTAGAATGCTCCCCCTGCATTCTGGTCCCCATGACCAGTGCTCCCTGTGGTTTAGGATCTCCTTGTTGTAGCAAATATAGCTAGGGTCTGTAAGGAAGGGGAGAAGGAGAGAAAAACTGAGACAACCATGGACAGAAAGGATCACACTAAAATTGCAGTAAGTTAAATAAATGGAAATAATAAGGTGGGATATTATTGGTGGGAAGGCCAGGTCCTAGAAGAATCCTGGGGAAATGACAATATTTCTGCAAAGCTTCTCTGTAGTGTCAATCTGAAAGGGGGCATTACCTGAAAATCCTGCCATCCCTTGAACAAAACTGTCACAAAGACTTTGGTGTTTATCCAAGTGCCTCAAATGCATAAGGTTTTCAAATTAGAGTGATAGATACAGGTACCGGTAACAGTTTACTCAGCAATTGAAATATTTCCCAGTGTGACAGATAACTTAAAGAGTAATCTATGCTTATAAAAAAGACCAGCCTTACTATTCTGAAAGAGGCTGGTGGACCCTCTGTCACCTTCCAGGTCTAGAAATGAAATCACTCCCATGATTCAAATTTAAAAAAATCATTTTATTAGGGGCTCATACAACTCTTATCACAATCCACACATACATTGTGTGAAGCACATTTGAACATTCATTGCCCTCATCATTCTCAAAACATTTGCTCTCCACTGAAGGCCCTGGCATCAGCTCCTCATTTTTCCTTTTTCCTCCCTGTTCCCCCTCCCTCATGAAACCTTGATAATTTGTAATTATTTTTTGTCATATCTTGCACTGTCCGACGTCTCCCTCCACCCTCTTTTCTGTTGTCTGTCCCCCAGGGAGGAGGTTATATGTAGATTCTTGTAATCGGTTCCCCCTTTCCAACCCACCCTCCCTCCACCCTCCCGGTATTGCCACATGATTCGATTTTCAGACAGACTATACACAGGTCCATAAAGGGAACAATCAATGTTGATGAGGTACGCACACAGAATGATCAGCCATTTGAGATAACAAGGGCACCTTTTATCCAAAGACAAAAATTCAGCAGGGTTATGAACGAAGAATGGGAACAGGATACACAACAAGGAAGTGGGATAAGTGGTGTCAGTTGTGGGATTGCAATCAATGAGATGAAACAGACAAGCAAGCAAACAAACAAAAAAAATGGCACCGTGTGCTTATTTCTGAATGCGAACAGCAGAAGTAGAGTGACAATCTTTCATGGACACTGTAAAAGGGAGTCCCACCTTTCTCAATCATTTGACTAGACAACGTCTAATGTTACATTCTACTTTAAGATTCTCCAGGGAATGTTTGATTCAGAAAAAATTGAGTAGTTTTTTAAGTGTTAGGTGAATTATTTCTGTTTTACCTCACGATTCACTTGGGAGCACGCTTCCAGTACTTATCAGCTCTTAAATCTGCTTAATAACTGGATTCCATTTACTCCCTGGGTAAATCATAACCTCGCTACGAATGGTCTTTTTCCTGGGTACTCTAGCACAATGCTTGCTTCCTGCCAGAACACAAAGGGAATCTCAGATATGCCAAGGCAGGTCAAGGCTGGCTGTTCCACCTATATGTTTTCCGACCTGTTGGGAGTCCCCATTCATGGAAACACATTTCTCACTGACACAATCACAGATGCCTGAGATGCCTGAAATTCACCCATTCATGTTCATGCCGATGTACAACCTAGGGTCCTCCCTGAACAGTTATTTATAAAATGACACTTATTAGCAGGTAATAAACTCAATGTGTGTTTAAAAAGCGTGATGAAGGAAGGAACGTTGGGAAGAGGACAGCGGCAGTGGAAATAATTTATGGTTTTCATGAACCCAGATCCACAGTCCTCTTTGTATGCGCTGCAAGCGCAGGAGAAAAACACGAGATGGCCTTTCTGTGGCCTGTCATCTCCTCCCTCCGTGGCTTCTAGCCACCTGTATACACTGCGCCAACACAGGATGGTGAGCTGATGGGAACACCCAGCCAGAAGAACCAGCTGGCCTGCCTGCCTTGGCCAGACCTCCCTCTCCTTACCTGGAGCGGCCTGGGTCCTGGATCCCCACACATGATCTATTTGCTCTGAGTATTCTACCAGTTGGCCGGGCCAGCTCTGTCCATTCTTTTGTGCCCAGGTCATCTGAGGAGAAAGGGGACTTGGGACAGGTCGTACTTTATTGGATGGAAGGGGAAGGCTAATCTCACTGTGAAATGAGGGACTGTCTGGGAGGTGCAGGCTTGGATGGAGGGCCTGAAGCACTTGAAGTGACAGAAGGTCACTGGACAATTGGCAGAGGGCAAGAGCAGGAAGCCAGGTGGAGAAGAAAAGGGAAGAAAGACCGTAAACAAACCTGTATACGCTGTCATTTGCCGTGTGCTTTGACTATGATATTACGATCCACGGTTTTGAAAATATGTTTTCTGACACTTTTTTATAGCACGTTTCACTTTCGGCCAGGCTGTTTCTGAGCCCAGAACTTAGGGCTCCCTGATATTAGAGGAGAATTTGGTTTTCTTGCCAGACGCTTTGCTCAGGATAGTGGGGAACTTAGGGTTTGTGTAAGGCTGCCAGGCGCCTTGAGCAGAAACATAAGCAAAGAATGCATTCTGAGGAAAGGGAAGGTAGCTTTCCTAAAGAAGAAAAGGATGGTGGCCAATAGATACATGAAGAAATGCTAGATTGCTTTCCATTCAAGAGATACAAATCAAAACAACTCCGAGATACTAGCTCATACCTGCATCGATAGCAAACTTAAAATCCAACCAAGCAAAAATCCCAGAAAGTAACAAACACTGGAAGGGATATTGGAAGCCTCGCACATTTTTGGTAGAACTGCAAGCCAGTGGAGTGACCGGGGTGGAAATCGGTACGGCACTCCTTCAAACAACGGGGACTAGCATAACAGAAGGGCCTAGAAATCCCTCAACTCAGTATAGACCCTAAAGAAATCCGGAACCAACGTGAATAGAGATACGCACCCACCACGTTCCCTGCAGCACGAGTCACAAGGGGGAGAAGATGGAAACAACCTAGATGCCTGTCCTGGGCAGCATGAACCCATTTGGGGACAGACGTATAGTGAAACCGTGAAACACCTCATGCCCCGCAGAGCTTGGAAGGCCATCCGGCTGAGCCCATCACAAGAGGAGAACAATTGTATGAGACCATTGTTGGAAAAGAAACAAAGTCAAAATGAAGATTTTTCAGGCCCCAAGAAGCAGACTTTGATGGCTACCGGTGGCGGGAGGGAGCGGGAAAGAAGGGGCAGCAATTGGCTTGGAGAGCAGAGAGGTGTGAACATTGTTGAAGCCGAAGATACCATCCCACAAGAGGGACAAAGGAAGAGGGGGGGGGGCAGGGAGGAGGGCAAGCTATTGCAAGCTTAGCTAAGTTGTCAAATACCAAAATGATGGTTTAAAATATAAACCCCACCTCATTCACAATAAAAGTTCCGAAAGGAAAGAAAAGAAGAGGGGAGCGGTGGTACTGTGGTAGAATTCGTGTCTTCCATGTGGGAGCCCCAGGTTTGATTCTTGGCAAACGCACTGCTTGGGTAGCCATTGCTGGCCTTACAAAGGCTGGGTTGTTGTTCATGTGTTTCACCAGGGCTTCCAGTCTAAGAAGAAAGGCCTGGCAATCCTCTTCCGAGATCAGCCAAGGAATGCCTGGTGGGTCACAACGGTTTGGTTATAGGGTAGCAAAATAGTGGGCAACCTTCCAATGACACCCAGGATCAAGGACCTATTGGAAAGTAGCTAATGACAACAAAGAAGAAAGGCAAGAGGGGGGGGAGGCATCGAAACAGAAGTTTGCATTGATAGGAGAGAACAAAGCTGACCTTATGAGAACGTGTCGGGTTCTAGGCTGCAAGGAGGGAAAGAACAATGCAGCTCATGGCACAGACATGGGTGTGATGGAAGAGGTGGTGTTACATGTGCATATTAAATGTCGTAAATGCATGGAACATTCCTGAGCCTGGTTCTGAAGGGCTGCCTACTGAAGATCCTTACAGTTAAGATGGCTTGCAGGACATTCTGCCTCCTACTGGTTGACACACTTCCATCACCTTTTAGGTTATGAATTCCCTGATGGAGAAAAGGAATAACATTCATTTATGGTGGCACCATGGTTGGGTGGTGGACAGCTCACCGTAAGATCTGCAGTTCAAAACCACCAGCTGCTCTTTAGGAGAAAGGCAAGGCTTTCTCTTGCTATAAAACGTCAGAGTTTCAGAGACCCACGGGGGCCAGTTCTCCCTTGTCCTATTGGGTCACTATGGGTTGGAGTAGATTTCATGGCAGTGAGTGAGCACCTAGCTCCATAGCTTGGTGCTTTCTACCAAACACTCTCTCTTAGCTTCCCAGCACTTCCAGCCTCCATGTGTTTAGGCGGTGCCATTCCATTCATCTGGCCCATGAACATCTTGAACAACGCACAGGGTGGGTGTCATTTCTGGGTTGAAGGAGAGAACAAGAGTGCTACCCTTCACTCTTGAGCTGGTTCCTTCACCGCCACATACCCTGTGGCCATACAAGGCTATAGGTGAAGCTTTAGGATGCCAGATCTAGCAGACAGCGTGGGTCATTGCCTACTCACTAACCTGTGATGGACATAGAGCCCGATGGATAAAGAAGCTTGCGTTGCCCTTGAGCTTCTGAGGCTTGGGCAATAAGGAGATGTATTTGTTCCTGCAGAGTAACTGAACTGATTGTGACTCATAGTAGCATCTTCAATGAGTTTTGTGACAAAATGAATACATGCATGAGATGGGTAGTTGGAAGGACCGACTGGGGTACTGATGGGATTGCCAATGTGAGGGAATTGTTTCATTACCCACCACGTCGTGTTCTCTTGTTTCTTCTGTCAATGCCCTATTGCTTTGGGCCTGTGCCGATTGGCAGTTAGTGCCATTCTTTCTGTCCTAATAATGCATGTGGAGACTTTTGGGAAAAGGTTAAATGTTGCACGTAATAAACTACATTAAAATACATCGAGCATCTGCCACGTTTCAGGCACTGTGCTAAAACTGAGAGTACAAAAATGGGTAGGACATGGCCCCTGCCCTGAAAGCAGTCAGAATCTTATAGGAGAGACAGATAACCAGCCAATTACGTTACAGGGAACAGTGTAATAGATGTCAGCACCAGCCAGCTGATGTTCACAACAGCACAGAGAAGGGGCAGCATGTGATGCAGACTGGGACTCCCAGGCTGGGGGACTGTATGTGACAAGGCAGAGATAAGAGAGAACAGGGCATGTTTGAGAAACTGCTCATGGCTTAGTGGGACTGGTGTGATAGGAGAAGACGGTACGGAAGAGGAGTCATGAAAGATAATTCTAGAACAGTGAGCAGTGAGCCAGGTGAAGCTTGGCCTACATGGGCAGATGTGGGTTGTAAAGTATATAGAGGACATGGTGTCCCCGTTAGTCAGAGAGACTTGTGATATGAAGCCTTTTGACATCTCTGTGGGGATGACAGAGAGCTGTGGAAACATTTGAAGCAGGGGCATGGCGTGCTAAAATGAGCACACGAAGCAGGGGTGTGGAGAAAGGGCTGAGGGGCAGAGGAGGAGGCATGGTGACCACTCAGCAGGCAGTGGTGTGATCCACATGCCCTCTTTACCCGGTCCCCTGGGTTGATGAGGGCAGGGTTAACTGGAGCCCACGATTTCCAGTACTGCGGTCTTTGGGAGCTTACTTGCCGACTAGCCATATTTCTGCCCTGCCAGTGACGCCTTCAGGCCAACTTTGTATACTCAGAATTGGGACCATGTGTGTCTGGTTTTCCCGTTCTCCAATTCAACAGAGCTGCTCGATAGTTTAGCACGAGACTGACAGAGGTCTTCAAAGGGACCTTGGCTGGACCCTGGTCTTCTAGGCTGCCTACTTCCAATCACACACTCAAGGGAAACTTTAATATATTCTGGTGTTTCCCAAACTCTACCCAATTTTCCTGATTCTATCCTTTCTATTAAAGATAAGATAGACTATCAAAATTTCATTGCAGATATCATATTACTGATTAAAATTTGAGGTAGTTAGTTTATTGAACCAACCTGGCCAATAAACACACGTGGGATTAATTGAAGAGCAGAGAGCTAATGGCTCAGTGAGCCGTGCCTTTCGAGTTCTCGGGTCTCTTGCTTTCTGGTGGTTGGACCAGGGGGTAGCTGCCTTAGCCAGTTCCCTGATTCAGCTGGCAATGCTCACTTTCTGAAAGACATCCCCAAGGAGAAGCCACATGGACCTATCCCGATGCAGCTCTGGGTGCTGGAGCAGCCATGTGAAGAACCCTAACAGCGCTGAGATGCTTACACGTTCACTGACTCAGCTTTCCTCCTACAGTCGGCATCATTGCATCTGTTTTGTGAGATGGAGGAGGACTTTGTGGATTGGTGTCAGACATATGGGATACTGTTGGACTTGTGGGCTTGGGCAGCACTGGGTTGGGATGTTTTCTTGATGTACACTTAGCCTTTATACATATGAGTTTCGGTGGATTTGTTTCTCTAAAGTACTCAGACTAACACAGTATTAAACTCTTTTTTCCGAGTATGTTACCGAGATAGTTAAAACTCGGCCCATAAAGAAACAGATAATACTTATCTAGGCGTATGTAAGTTGGTGGTAGCTGTTTTCTTTTGTCAACTCGAAGTGTCTTCTTGAAAAAAAAAGTAAAGTTTTTTTTCCCATTTTTCTCTATTTTTATTGCATGCTGAATTGAAAAAAAAATACATTCCAGGCAGATTAAATAATGAAATCACTGCATTCCACAGATTAAGTCACTGAACTGGATTCTTACAAACTACTAGATTCCTGTATTTGAGTCAGGAGCGAACCAGGGGACTCTTACACAGGACCACAGTCTTCTGTGGGGTGTGTGTGTGTGTGTGTGTGTGTGTGTGTGTGTGTGTATGGGCGCGTGCATGCTTGCTTGGGAAGGATGCTGAGAAGAAGGTCTAAGGCTTAGAAATGATCTCCTGAACTTGTGCAGAGCTTCGATGAGATTTCCAGCGGCAGAAAACAACATTAGATGGAATAAATCCGAATCAAACTGGAAGCAATAGAAATCGATCCCTCTCTGCAATCTATGCCCGGATGCGTGTCTAGGGAGGCTCATGGGCTCTGGAGAAGGTTGTAGCCCATTCCACACATTCGCCTCTTGGAGAGAAGCCCCAGGAGAAGGAAAACGGCATTGCTCCTCTGGGCCCCTGCCCCAGTCTGAGGCGAGGCTTGGGGCTGGACTCAGAATACCTTTTCCCTCCCTGTTCAAAGATGGCGCACATGGTGCCTGGCTGCTGTGCTCTATTTGGCACACGCCATCCCTCCCAGCATCATGTCCTGGCAATCTGGCTCTGTTTCCCACCACCACTATGCAGAAACATAGATCAGGCCCTTTGGAGGGGCAGGGCTGGGGTCCAAGGCATTTACGCCCCCTGTGGGACCCTTCTGTCAGCCCTCCTGTTCTGCACAGCAAGGGCACAGCTGGGAGCCTGCTGCCTTTGGGCACGGTCTGCCTCCTTTGACATTTGGGGGCCCACTCTTGTTGGTTTACATGACAGGTTATGGCTGATGGCCTGTGGTGTCTGGAGGCTGCTGATGCAGGGTGGATGGAGAGGTGTGTTAGGGTAGGAAGCAGAGTGTTATTTGTGGTCTAGATCAGACATGCGAGCAGCACGTTTATAACTCTGCCAACGGGAGGGACCCAGAGAAAGGCACCGGCAGAAAGCTGAGAGCAGGTTGAGGACGACTGAGGGGGTGGCTGATAAATCATCACTACTGATGGTGGAGAGCCTTTCCCATTTTACACTGACTTTGCACATGTGATCAGGAGAGATCTGTCCCTGGAAAAGGACATCGTGCTGGGTCAAAATAGAAGGGCAGCAAAAAAGAGGAAGTTGCTCAGCAAGATGGTTTGGCATGGTGGATGCAACCAGAAACTCAAATAGGAGAGCCACTGTGAGGATGCAGCAGGACCAGGCGGTGTTGCATTCTGCCGTACAGAGGGTCGCTCTGAGCCGGAACTGCCGATGGAAGAAAGAACAACAAAGCACTTTCCATTTGCTAACTACTCAAGTTCTCATCACAGCCGCATGCAAGAGTAGCCTTCTCACTTTGTAGATTATGGATTTGAGACTCAAAAGAAGCCACAACCAAATAAAAGAGTTAGGAGTTAAACCCTGATGGGGTGACTCCAAATGCCATGCTTCCTCAATCCTTGCTCTGCTCTGTTCTTCCCGTCCTCTCTCCTTGCAGCCCCCTCTGACACGGGAGTTACACTTGTGCCATCATCGACCCAGGGTCTGGTTGCTCTCACCTTCTCCACTATTGCCTTGTATCTTCTCCCAAGACACAAGGAGACTCATTTACACTAAGGTGTGAATGGTTGAGCAAGCTGCCCTGCTCAGAAGAATTGACATTTTAACCAGCAGAGATGAAAAAAACAAAAAACAAAAAAAAACCTCAAGTGAAAAGGATGAGAAACTAATGAGAAGAGCTCAAGTATTAGAGCAGCGGTTCTCAAGCTGTGGGTGGCGACCCCTTTGGAGGTCGAACGACCCTTTCACAGGGGTCGCCCGATTCATAACAGTAGCAAAATGACAGTGATGAAGTAGCAACGAAAATAATTTTATGGTTGGGGCTCACCACCACATGAGCTGGAAGAAAGGGCCTCGGCACTAGGAAGGTTGAGATCCACTGTATTAGAAAGTGATCGCTTTTGAGGGAATTGGGCCTCCCAGTTTCAATCACGGTGGTTGTTTTTGACCAGAATAGTTCAATAATGTCAACATGGACGATTCAATGGAGGATCTCTGGTAGTATAGTGAGGTGTGCATTAAGCTACTTACCACAAGGTCAGAGGTTCAAAACCACCGGTTTGCTCCATGGGAGAAAGATGCAGCTTTCTACTCTTGCAAAGGGTGACAGTCTCAGAAACCTAGAGGAATGGTTCTACTCTGTCCTATAGGGTCACTGTGAGTAGGAAGGCAGTGAGCTTTGAGAGGCTGACCGGACAGTGTGCAGTAGCTCATCTCTGTCAAGATCAAATAAAGGAAAGGACCAAAACATTCTCAGGTCTTAAAAACAAAATCTTAGTGTTGAATGACCAGGCTCGCCAAGAACTGAAGAGGCAAAAACCCAAGCCAAAAATCTCGCTGTTAGAGCATCGATTCTGATTGCCAGTGGTCCTACAGGCCAGAGTAGAACTGCCCCTGTGGGTTCCTGAGACCATAACTCTTTATGGGAGCCCTTAGAGAGGCTGGTGTGTGGGACCTTCAGTGGGGAGGTTAGCAGCCTAATGTGCAAACCACTACATCACGACGGCTCCTAAACATGCCGCCTTTCATTCCCTGTCCCCGGATGCGCAGACTCGAAGCCAGGAGCATTTCAGAAGGGAGAGATGCTCCGGGGACCTTCCCCTTCCCTTGGTGATGCTGGTGAAGGATCCATCGCCACAAGGTGGTTGCTGGGCAAACAGCGGGGCCCTCGTCTTTTGCAAGCTGTCTTGTCTGTTCGTAGGCTGCTCCCACTGTTTGTTGGCCACGTTTCCAAAGGTGCCAATTTTGGTGCATCATGGAATGAACAAACCCTGCCAGGCATCCCTGAGCCACCGGTCAGCGGAAAAGACACAAGGATTCTGGTTCCTGGGCGGCTGGTGGGCCGTCCTGCCTGAACCGCCCTCTGCTGTGCAGAACGGGAGGGAGCCCACAAGGCACCAAATGTATTCTGGGCAGCAACTTGCACATGCCTTCATGTTTCCCACATACAGGGCCTGCTGTGGCATGCTTGCATTCTATGGCATGGAGCTATTTATTATAGGCTGGTGTTATGGGTTAACAATTTCCTGCTCCAAAATGACAGGGTAGGCCTGACCCAGTGTATTAGGCTGGGTACTTTAAAAAACAAATCCACAGAAACTCATGTAGAAGAGAGAGTTTTATATAAAGGTTAAGGGTGCATCAAGAAAACATCCCAACCCAGTGCTGCCCAAGCCCACAGTCCAACATTAACCCTTATGTCCAACACCAATCCACAAAGTCCTCCTCCATCTCACAAAACAGACGCGATGATGCCGACTGCAGGAGGAAAGCTGAGTCAGTGACTGTGTAAGCATCTTAGTGCCGGCAGGGGTCTCCACACGGCTGCTCCAGCACCCAGGGCTGCATCGAGGTAGGTCCATGTGGCTTCTCCTCAGGGATGTCTTGCAGGAAGTGAACCTTGCCAGCTACAGCAGGGAACTGGCTAAGACAGCTGCACCCTGGTCCGACCACCAGAAAGCAAGAGACCCGAGAACTCGAAAGGCAAGACTCACTGACCCATTTATCCCCCTGCCCTTCAATTAACCCCACGTGTGTTTATCAGCCAGGTTGCCACAATAAACTAACTACCTCACCCAGGCACCCAGGACTGAAGCCAGCAAAAGAGTCAACAAGAGACCTGAATGGAGATGCTGGGACAGGACTGGGGACAGGTAATTCAGGGGCCTCTTTGGTTCCTTAAGGGAAGTGCTTCTCAAAGGGAGAAATACCCGCCCCTTGGGGGTGCTGGGATATTCAGAGGGGATGCAAAAGCAGACGTCCACACTCTATCCTGGATTAAAGGCTCTAGTACAGAATGTTTTATCTGCCAGGGGACGCTAGCAATTTTCCTTTTTCTGAAAGGGGGCTGTATGCAAAATAAGTCTAGGAAGCTGCGTTCTAAGGCAACACTAGTTCCCCATTCTTTTTCTTCCTACAGCATTCCCTCATCTCATGTTCATTCTCCCCCTTATTCCTGCGTCTGCTAGGCGTCTTCCTAGATCTTCCTTCAAAAGGATAAACTGTTAGCCAGTGGGGGGAGGGGAACCTCTCTTCTTCCATTACCCCAATGCCAACTACACACATTTTAGTGCCAAAAGTAGGAGCTCAACATTCAAAGAGGCCAAGCTGACTTTAGTCACAAAGGCAGCAGGAGCCCAGCCTTGTTCTTTCTGAGGCCAGAGCCCACCCATGACTCTTCGTTTCTTTGGAGTTCATGACATACTATTTTCAGGGACAAGTTTAGTTTGGGATTTGAGCACGAAGAGGAAAATAGAAAATAGACCTGGTCTAGAACTAAGGTTCTGAGAGCAGTAGTGAATGTTGGGGTTGAGACGGTAATGAGGATGCAGGAGAATCGGAGGGAGCAGTCCAGGGCACTGTGCACCTGCTCACAGTTCTTCCTGGGACTGGTTTGGTTCTTCTGGCCATAATCTGGATCTGAGGCCTTTGTTGTCCGTGTGCTCATAAATATAAATAACTCACAAGACTGAACTAGAAGGGGCTGGGATCCTGCATCAGGAAGCCTAGGCTCAGGTGTGGGCTCTGCCAACCACCTGATTCGTGTCCTCGAGGAAGTCATTGATGGGCCCCACACCTTAGCTGAGGATGGCCAGGCTAGATGATCTCTGGGGCTCAGGCCTCTGATCACTCCTAGCCTCTGTGCTCTTGGTTGAGAGAGAAGACTCGGGGGACAGGCACTGACCCATCAAGCTCTACAAGGAGGGGATGGGGGCCATGAGGAACCAGTCCTCCCTGGTTGCTTTGATACCCAGGCCTGGGCTGTGAGAAGCCAACCGGAGAGCTGTAAATAGTCCACGGGCCTCGAGGGATCAGCAAGGCCTCCCCCGCAGGATCTCTAAATCGAGCTGCCGTGGGAGGTGTGGACTTGGGCCCTGCTGCCAAGGTGAGGGCCACAGGACCAGGGAAAGCTGGAAGCTGGGAAAGGCCCTCTTTCATCGATGGGCAGAATCATAATCTCTCAAATTTGTTTACAGACTTCTCATCACCTCCTTCTTGCCTTTGTTCCTCGTACTACAAGCCCTTAAGGGAGGAGGAGGGTGGGAGGATGGTGACTTCTCTGCCCCTGCTATGGAGGAACTGCAGCGACACATCATAGGATGGCACCCCAGGCCCTGCCCCCCACCACACACTCAGTGAAAGCTGGAGAAAATGTCTAGAGCAGGGGTTCTCAACCTTCTTAATGCCACGACCCTTTCATACAGTTCCTCATGTTGTGGTGACCCCCAACCATAAAATTATTTGCGTTGCTACTTCATCACTGTCATTTTTTTACTGTTATGAATCTGGTGACCCTGTGAAAGGGTTGTTCGACCCCCAAAAGGGGTCATGACCCACAGGTTGAGAACTGCTGGTCTAGAGAGAGAGAGAGAGAGAGAGAGAGCATTCTCATTCCTCCTGGACTACCACAGGTTCTCAGACTAGGACTTCGTGCGGGAATTCCGACTCATATTGCCCTTATCCCTTATAGACAGATTGTGAAGACAGGTAGATACACCTGTAGAGAGTGGTAAGTCTTTCCTTGCCTGGCTCTGGATCACCTCAAGTCCAAAGTCTCCAATGCGCTTTCACACACGAATTTAAGACTTTTGAGGTGGTTGCCACGTGATCGTGTTTGGAAAAAGCATCCTCCACCTGACCTCTTGTTTATTTCTCCTCTTAACTAGAACTGAAGGAGTCTTGGTTGTCTGATGGTTAATGCAATGGCTGGCAGTTAAAATTCACCCAGCGACTCATAGAAGACCTGGCAATTTGCTTCCAGGGGAGCTAAGAATAATGAGTACAAGATAGAAGGCATGTCCTACAAATGATTGCCCAACTCTTTTGAATATGTTCAAACTACCGAACCATATGATATGTGAACTATATGTCTATTAAGATTTAAAAACTAAGATTACAGGTTAGAGAAGCCTATGGAGTAGCTCTCCTTTGTCATTTGGGGTCACTGTGAGTCAAAAATCGACTCAAAGGCATCCGACAGTGACAACATCCAGAGCCTGTTCCCTCCCCACATGCCAACCATCCTCTTTCTTCTCGTCTGGACAACCGACCCCACCTTTGGATTATGGCGTGTATTTGGAGAATCTTGCCATGCCCCGTGTGAGGTGAACAATAAGTCACCCATTGTGTTTGCTATTCCTTTGGGGCAGACATCGTAGGAGAAGAGGCTGATTAAGGCTGGGCCAACTTGGCAATGGCTGGGGTTTCAATGAATAAACAGCAATGAAAGCATTTCTCAGGAAAGTAAAGAGACGAAGAAAATGATATTTACTGCCACCTCTTCCAGAGAAAGCACTGTAGGCTAAAGAGAACTCTTATTTAAGCTCTGTGGTAGAGGCGAGCACTCCAAGAAGGGTTCTAGCATCAACCAAGGCATTGTTTACTCAGCACAAGGCTCGGGCTTTGCTGACGAAGAAGCAAGTGTAAGGATGAAACAGATCAACTCAGGGCCCTCAAGGAAAGACTCAGAACACACAACCGCTCCCCGAGTGGATGAGTGGATGCTGGGCAGATGGAGAAACACAATAAAAAGGGCACCAAACCATGAGCCTCCGCAAGGAGTCCACCTGCTGCTTCGGTGTGGCCCCACTTGGGACAAGGGTTATAGAGAATAAGCACAGCCTGTAACAAGATGGGATGCCCTCAAGGAAGACAATGGATAGAAAGAAGCCTCGGAGTCTTTGGTCTCAAGATCTAAGGGTATCCAGATCTAGATACCCACTGAGAACAGTTATTCCTCAGTCGTGTGGCCCATGACTTCCTTTGTCCCCTGGAGAGTTCCCAATCAGGAATGGATAACCAAGGCAGTGACACAGGCAAATGACACCCTGTGATACAAGTCTTTGCCTTCATCAAAAGCAAGAAATCCAGTTGTGCCCTCTGTCTAAAAAACTATATACCTAGATACGCATATCGTCATCAAGAGAAGTCAGAGTTGAAGAAACTTGGATACCAGTCTTGTGGAAAAGGAGCAAGGACTTTCTATATTTCACGTCCCTCTTGGGAAGTATTGCCCCAGGAAGCCTCGTCAAAGACTGGTGAGACTGTGCACCTGGTTCAAAGGATGAGCAGGACAGCATAAAGGCCATGAGCAATGGGTGGGAGGGCAGGGTCTAGGCATGTGGAGATGTGATAGGCAAATGCACTAGTAGGGCGGAGACTTATGATTGTGTAGAAGAGAGCTGTGTTCTCAGGGACTGCTGGTCTAGGGTGGGTTCTTTGAGAACAGAGTTTGAGGATCTGCTCTGTGACGTGACATTGAAGAGCTTCTCTAGGAGTAGGGTGTCCGGAGAGAATGGATTCTCATCTCTTCCTCAGACCCATTCCATGGACTTCTTTGGTCTGTTCAACTAGTCTCCTGTTTCCTCTCCCCTTGTCTAGAATCAGATTTCCCATCCCTCATCGCCATTCTTCAGTGCTTCCTACAGGGACGGGTTGACAGGTGGCTTTGTAGAAGCAATGAATGCTGAAAATTGAAAGGGGTCTCCTGCTGGTTGCCCCTACACCGGACAGCTGTGTAGAATCTAGTGGCACCATCTGGCTCTCTTCCCACGTATGGCCTCGTGGAGGGACCCCATCTTGCCTTCTGGCCCCCCAGCCTGGAGCTCCCAAGTCTTGTTAGGACATTTGGGTGTTTACCCTGGAATAAGATCAAGAATATATTGTGAATTTGGCTATGAGGGGCATGCTGCCTGTGCATGCAATCACCTCCCCTAGATGTCTTAGCACTTCACATGGATTCCCCTAACAAAACTTGTGAAGGCTCGCCTCTGTGATGGAGGATGGCCATTCCTTCTGGTCAAAAGTGGAGCCAGGCCCTTGTAAACACTGACTGTCTTGCTGAAGCCACAAAATGTGTCCATCAGGACTCAGGCAAAAGGAGTCCAAACTCTCTGCTGTGTACTCTATCCACCGGAATTCATATCATCACCGAGGAAAAAGGAGAATCCACCTGAAAATGTTGTTAAGCTCCTGGAGAATTGGCAAGGTTGGAAATTTACAGGCCAGCATCTTAGTTCCCTGTCTATATCAGAGCAGATGAATCTCCCATTTCCTGGACAGACGTGAAAGAGATGTGTGCCCACAAAGCCTGTCAAATACAGGCCTTCCTTCTAAATATTTATTTTATGTTATTTTTTTGCCCATCTTCCCTATCGCTGTCACCAAGAATCCAAGGCACACAATCAAATTCTCAGAGCAAACCATCCCTTGGCTCATCAAAACTCTCTTGTCAGATACCAACCTAATGACTTCAAGGAAATTAGTGTCACACAACCTAAGAACAAGGAAAGGACTAGACCCGCAGGCTGACCCTCTCCGCTTTCTCACTCATTGTCTCTGTTGCACAAGAAGCACGGCCCAGCTCTGGAAGAGACCTCTGCCAAGGGCGCAGCCTGCACACCCTGAGCTCCGCCCTCCCTTCGCTCCTTGTGCCTCTCAACAACCTTGTCAGGCATGCTGAGCAGTGTTCAGCATTGCCAAATGGACTTGGCCCTGGGCCACCGATGCTTCCTGATGCAGATGAGGTGCTCAAAGCAACCAAACCCAGAAGGGAAAGAGGCCTGGCACCTTTTTGAGAGCTGAGACTGCCTTGCTGAAGCGACACAGTGTGTTAGCTGACACTCATGCATAAGTGTCTTAGAATAGTTTTATGATACCTCCAAGTGGACTCTTTGGTTTCTAACTTTCTAAAATGGCAAAAAGAAATATCACTCACTGATGTCGAATTAATCATGGCCCAAAACAGACGGGACAGTGCCTTAAATGTGCCTGTGCTTGATGGGCTATGCCAAGACCTTCAGCTATGTGGATCACATCACTCATTCTGAATGGCACTGTGAGAAACAAACACCCACAACGGGACCACTCCGCAGCATGATGAGAAACAGAGGGATAGGTTGAAGTTGTCAAGCATTTTATTTGATGTGGGTCCATGATGGACACCAATGGGAGCCGCAGTCATGCAAACAAATGATGTGTTGTATCGGGCACATCTTCCATAAAAGACCTCTTCAAAGTGTTACGAGCTGAGATGTCATTTTGAGCACTGAGGTGTGCCTAACCAAAACAATGGGATTTTCTATTACCTCCTGGGATGTTGGACATGAACAGGGAAGAATGAAGAAGAATGTATGTCTTTGAACGATGGTGTGGGGGAAGAATATTGACTGCACCATGGACTTCCTGAAGAACCAACAAATCTGTCTTGGAATAAATAATAGGGAGACAGGGGAGACTTTGTCTCATGTGCTTTGGACATATGATCAGGAGATGACATCACACCAGGTAGAGTAGAGGGTCAGCAAAAAAGGGGAAGACCGCCCTCAGTAAGGTGGATCGACACGGTGTCTACAACAGTGAGCTCTAACAGAGCAAAGACTATGTATTTCCTTCAGTCGATGAAGAGCCCGTTTTTCCTTTATGACAATATCAAGTTAACGTGAGTTGGAACCAACTAGGCAGCACTTAAAAACAATGACAAGTCTTTATATAGGAAAGATTCCATAAGGACAAGATAGGAAAACCTAATCTTTTCTTAAAAATCATTTTATTAGGGGCTCATACAACTCTTATCACAATCATACATACATCAACTGTGCAAAGCACATTTGTACATTCATTGCCCTCATCATTCTCAAAACACTTGCTCTCCACTTAAGTCCCTGGCATCAGCTCCTCATTTTCCCCTCCCTCCCAACTGCCCCCTCCCTTACGAATCCTTGATAATTTATGTAACTATTTTGTCATATCTTACACTGTCAGATGTCTCCCTTCATCCACTTTTCTGTTGTCCGTCCCCAAGGGAGGAGGTTATATGTAGATCCTTTGTAATCGGTTCCCCCTTTCCAACCCACCCTCCTGGGACCGCCACTCACACCACTGGTCCTGAAGGGATCATCCTCCCTGGATTCCCTGTGTTTCCAGTTCATATCTGTACCAGTGTACATCCTGTGCTCTAGCCAGATTTGTAAGGTAGAATTGGGATCATGTTAGTGGGGGTGAGTGGGGAAGCATTTAGGAACTAGAGGAAAGTTGTATGTTTCATCATTGCTATACTGCACCCTGACTGGCTCGTCTCCTCCCTGAGACCCTTCTGTAAGGGAAAACCCAATCATACAGGCTTTCTTAGGTGTGATTGTAAATGTTGGTAAGTAACGTCCTTTGAGAGCATCACTGGTGGACATGGGGTGAGTTAGTGACTTTTGAAGAAGCCACCGCGAATTACCAGTCTCATGGTGGTTGAATTGAAAAGTGTTTCCGAAAACATGCCCCTCCATGTCTTCAGGGGAGAGAAGAAGTACAGTTAAATAGGTTTATGAATTCCTAATTACTTGGATGATGACTCCAACCCCATAGGTTTGGAACTGTCCATGAACTTCTAATAAATCACTCACAAAAAATTCTGACTCACAGCAACCCTATAGGGCAGGATAGAATTGCCTCTGTGGTTTTTCTGAGACTATAACTCTTTTTTCTTTTTTGTCACACTAGCAGGAATCAATTTATTTCAAAAAGCCATTATTAGAGACCTTGTTTCAGCAACTTTTTTCTTCTTTTTAAATCATTTTATTGGGAGCTCTTACAGATAATTATATCAATCCATAATTCAATTAGATCAAGCATAGTTGTACAATTACTGCCACCGTAGTTTTCAGAATATTTTCTTTCTTC
Organism: Tenrec ecaudatus; assembly: GCF_050624435.1. NCBI lineage: Eukaryota > Metazoa > Chordata > Mammalia > Afrosoricida > Tenrecidae > Tenrec > Tenrec ecaudatus. Next base: position 128,587,006 of record NC_134535.1, on the reverse strand, counting down.
TTGAACTCAGATATCACTCCCCTTTATCTCCTCCCTCCCCCATCCTACCTCCGAGGAACCTTTATTCTTATATAATATATAGTTTGGGTGTTTTTTCCATATCTTACACCATCCCATGTATCCGTTCACCTAGAGTGGGGTTGTACAGTCATCACTGCTACTGGTTCCCCTTCCCCTTTCCCATCTCTCCTCCCCATCCCCTCAGGGAATCGCGGTTCCCATGACTATCTCTGAAGGGTTATCTATCTTGGATTTCATGCACCTAAGATCTTCATTATACAATGAACATAGGCAGGGATAACAAGATTAAGGAGGCAACGCTGGGAGCACAATAGTAAGGGGAGGAAATATTAAAAAATGAAAGCAGTGGTTCTCAACCTTCTTAATGCCGCGACCCTTTAATACAATTCATCATGCGGTGGTGACCCCATAACCATACAATTGTTTTCGTTGCTACTTCATCACTGTCATTTTGCTACTGTTATGAATTGGGCGACCCCTGTGAAAGGGTCATTCGACTCCCAAAGGGGTTGCGACCCACAGGTTGAGAACTGCTGAACTACAGGATAGTTATGCATTTCATCAGTGTTACACTGTACCTTGGTGATATCATCCCTTCCGTGAGTCCCTTATGTGAGGACTGTCCAATTATCTTACAGGTGGTCTTTGGGTTTGCACTTTGTCCATTCTCCTTCACGTCAATTTTGTTACTTGATTTTGAACTTCTGATACCTATTCCCATCAACTTGCTTTCCTGGTGGATTGCCTCTTGTTTAACTTTAAGATCCCAGATGCTATTTCTTTCAATAGCTAGACATCATCAGTTTTCTTCACCTCATTTGCTTATGCACCCATTTTGTCTTCAGTGATCGTGTCAGGAAGGTGAGCATCACACATTGCCACATTATTAGAACAAACTGGTCTTGCACTGAGGTAAAGTCTGGTTCTTGCCAGAGTAGCTGATCCTCAGCCTGGAAACTGTGTTATGTATACATTTCCCCTGTGCCCTCCTGCTGTTTGAACTGACCTCAGTGGACTCAGGTTGCACATGTTCTTTGTGCTTGGCTAACTTCACTGAGTGTAATGTCCTCCAACTCTTTCCATGAGACAAGGTGCTTCATTGTTTCATCACTGTTTTTAAGGATGCCGAGTACTCCATTGTGTGTATATACCAAATTTTAAAAATCCATTTGTCTATTGATGGAAATTTAGGCTGTTTCCAATTCTTTGTGATTGTGAACTGTGCGGTGATGACCATTAGGGTACAGATGAGAAAGCCTTCGCTTTCTCCAGCACAGTTACTGGGGTTTAGGAACTGGGTTAGCAGCCCGATGTGTCCACCAGAGTCGCCCCGGACTCCTAACAGGAGGAGATGCTTCCTTGTGCCTTCAGGGGACAGTATTTCTGGCTGTGTGCAGATCATGACCTCTCTGCTTCAATACTGGCTATAGAAGTACCCCGGGGTAACGGGCTTTTCCCTCCCTGCATCTTAACTGTTAGTGAGCTAACAGAGTGCAAATCCAATACTTCTTAGCAAAAATAAAAAAGAGAGAGAGAAGAAACTTCCTATCCATACGACAACATGGATTAATCGAAAAAATATTCTATTAAGGGAAAGGAATCAGACACAAAAAGTCATATGGTGTGTTTCTTTTTATCTAAAATTGAAGGGCAGACAAAACTAATCCATGGTGACAGAAATGAGGATGGCTGTTGCGTTTGGGGGCTGGGATTGTCTGGAAAATGGCAGCAAGGGACATTCTGGGTGATGGAAATGTTTTTTACCTTGATCTAGGTGATTGTTGCATGAGACAACCCATTGAGCTGAAGACTTAAGATCTGTACGTTTTAACCTACCTGAAGGAGCCCCGGTCGCCCTGTGGTGTAAACATCCGGCTGGTAACCTCATGGTTGGCAGTTCAAATTCATCTGCTGCCTGGGGCAGAAAGATCAGGCTATCTGCTCCCATAAACTTATTTTGGCCTCAAAAATCTACATGGGCAATGCATTTAGCTTTGGGGTAATTATGTCAAAATAAAGTCTAGGTACCGGCAGCATTTTAAAGAAATCACTGTGTGGGGCAAAGAGTCAATGTGCTTCTTTTCAAACTCAAATATTTAAGTCTACCCAGAGAGTCCTCGGAAGAAAGGCCTCACCATCTACTTCCCCAAACTCAGCCTTAAAAACCCTATTGGCACAGTTCCACTCTGACCCATATGGAGTCACCATCAGGAAGTCAACTGGGCAGCAACTAGAACTTATGTTCTCTGTGCATCCAGGGGCCCATGCCCGGACTATGTGAACTGACTTTTGTAAACGTGGGGTCAAGTAGTACTTCACACCATCTGATTTCTACTTGGTGTTGAAGTATCACGCACACACCTAACTCATTCTTTGTTTTGTTCCACGTGATACCTTGTCTTGTCTCACTAGGCTAAAAGTGCAGAGAGCGCATCCAAGAAAAGGGCTGTGATCTTCTCCACCCCTCTTCAACTCCTCTGTGCAGGACAGGGAGGGGGACAAGAATCAAGTAGTGTTAAGTGCCAGTGATTCCATTTTTATCAGCGAGCAACTTGTTTAAAAACTGGGGGGAGGGCGTGCTAGCGATATGTATTTATTATTTGGAAAAGGGCTTCAAGATAGTCTAGAAAACATGCTATGATCTTTTCATCCCATATTTCCAGGAACTTTCTGAAGCCCCCTCATATTTCCATCAAAGCACTAGTACCTGACCTCAAGTATTTTCAATCTTTTCTTTAAAGTCAATTTAATGTGACCAACAAAGAACCCCTTTATGATCATTATTATTCAGTATCCACGTTAGAGTTTCCCTGACACCAAGAAGTCTATGTTTTGACTAAAAAAAATTCCCTCGATACTAACAAGGGTGTTAATGAAAGGGATTGCGCCTTGGTGTCAGAAATTTGTATAAACTGCCAAATCTTGTATGGAGCCTAGCCTCGTGCTGAGGAGCCCTGGTGGTACATGTTTATGAGTTGTGCTACTACTCACAAGGCCAGCAGTCTACACCACAAAGGTACTCCTTGGGAGAAAGATGAAGATGAGGCTTTCTACTCTTCTAAAGAATTACTGTCTCTGAAACCCACAGAGGCCATTCTACCCTGTCCTGCAGGGTTGCTATAAGTCAAAATCGACAGCAGAGCACTGAGTTTTGAGACTTGTGGCAAGGATCCCTGCTGGCACAATGCTTAAGCTGACCTACTAGCCACTCTGCTGTAGAAAAAGAGGTGACAGTCTCCTTTTATAAAGATTAAAACAAAACAAACTCATTGGCATACAGCTCATCCTGACTCAAAGCAACCATATAGGACTGCATAGAATGTCCCACGAGTCTTTGCAAAACTGCTCATGTAAAGGATTACAGTCTTGAGAGCACCAAGAAGCCCTCTACCTCTGTCCCATTGAGCCACGATGAGTAGCAATCAACCCAGTGGCAATGGGTGTGGCCTTATGCTATTTCTTTCTATTCATAATGACAAGCTTCAAACAGACACATTAGCCCACTTACGCTCAAATGATGATGAGCTGTGTTCTGTGCAGGGCAAGGCTAGGCTTCCTACAAGTGCCTTCCAAGCAGTGGCCCTGTTTCTCTCCATGCTCACCATGCTGTGGTCGCCAGCTGCCATCAAATCCATTTCAACGTAGAGTAATTCCATGTGACACATAGGATTTCTTTTTGTGTTGTAATCTTAAGGAAAAACACTTTTATTGTGAATTAGGTAGATGTTTCAGAACCGATCATAACGTTGCACTCAATAATTCATACATATTCTGATTTAACTCATCCATTTCAACACCCTTGATGCATCGTGTCATCTTTATGGGAAAAGAGTATCAGGGCTTTTCCTTGCGTGGACAGCTCCCAGGTACGTTGCAACCACTGACTTTTTGGTGAGCGACATACTGCTTGACCACTGCGCCACCACTCCTGTACTGACCATGCTGTTGTTGTGGGCCATCAGGTCAACCCCAACTCACTGGGGCCCTGGGTGACAGACTCAGACAGCGTCAGAGGGTTTCCTCCCAAGTGAGCAGATCACCAGTCTTTTTCTTCCAGGATTGCTAGTTCAAACCACTTCTCAGCAGCATTGACCATACCCCTGCATACTCTTGCTAGAATGTCTTTTCCTAGCCTTTTGCCCTCCTTCAAATGCATAATTCCAACAACCCTCAGCTTCCTGTCTTTCTTTATGATAGTTACAGTTGTGCGCTGGCTAGAGTGGGCCAGGATTCTCAATGGTTTGTCAGTTAAAACCTAGGGATCCCCTATGACACCTGTTCAGAGTGTAGCCTGCTTCCCATAGAAGTAGACAGTGTAGATAAGCTTGCTTGCTTTGTTCTGTGTCTGGTTCCTGCGTTTATCAGTTAACTCCTGACCTAAACCATAAAAAACCAGGTCACTGCCATTGAGTCAATCCTGACTCGTGGTGATCCTACAGAACAGGGTAAAATTGCCCTTGTGGTGATCAGAGACTGTAATGCTTTATGGAAGTAGAAAGCCTCACCTTTCTCCCACAGAGCGGCTGGTGGTTTCGAACTGTTCTTGCAGTTAGCAGCCCAACACGTAACCACTATATCACCAGGGCTCTGTGGCTGACTCTTAATAGGAGGAGATAGTTCTTTATGCCTTCCAGTGGATGTATCTACCGCTGTAACCAGGTGATTATGGTCTTGATGTTTGAATAATGGTCAGAAGAGCTCTCTGTTAAGGAGGTCTTTTCTTCCTTTTTTCTCAATTGCGTGATGGTCAGTGAGCTAAGAGGGGAGAAACCAAGTACTTCTTAGTAATAAAAAATGAATAATCTTCCAATGCAACAGCATGGATCACAAAACATTCTGTTAAGGGAGAGGAGTCAGATATAAAAATCACATATGGTGTGTTTCTCTTTTTAAAAAGTGTTATTGACATATAATTCACATACCATACAATTCAGTGGCTAAAATATATTAAAAAGAACTGAGCAATAAGGACCATGATCAATTTTGGAACATTTTCTTAATCGTCATCCCCATTGTTATTTTTAGCTCTCCATTACAGTCCAACCTCTCCTGTCACTTTTCTAAGGAAATATTAATCTAATTACTGTCTCCATGGATTTATATATTCCTGGATTTCATATAAAGAAAATCATATAAAACCCCCAACAAGAATAGCAAATTAAAACATAGGAAAATCTCAATCCAAGATAAAGTAACAGATAATAGAACATAGTGAAAAATGAGTCAAAAGGGAAAAATGCTAATATGTTAAATTCTAAACCAACTATATCTGCAGTAATCCACCTTCCAATGCACTAAGTCTGAGAGCAAGAGTTTTCACATTCTGGTCAATGGCCTGAGGGAATCCAAAGGAGGCTTAATCCATGTTAGGATTCTGCAAATAGATTTTGGGCTTTCACTGTCATCCATACCTTCTAGAAACTGGGTGCTAAGAATTAAAGCTCTAATACAGTTCCCCTCCTATGGTTTTGTGTTTTATTATATATAATCCTTGGCTCACACGTGCTGGGACGCTTCTTCCATATGAACTTAGCTGACATCACATTTAGGTGGCTGCTTATTTCAAGACAAGCCTTTAACATCCAAGATGCTATTCTTCCTGATAGTTGGGCATATGGTATATTTCTTTTAACATAAAAGTTGAAGAACAGGCAAAATCAATCCACTTCTGGTGCTTTGGACTTGAGCCAATGAATGGCCCGCCATATTACCTACCAGTCTTTGGAGTCATCAATCGCCTATCATCTCACTTGTCACTCTTGAATCCATTCCCCTTCAAAACCACAAGCCTGCCATCTTCTTGCTCATCTCTTTATTTAGACTCAGCCTTCTGGCTCATGACCAGTGTTTGTCATGTTTTTCTTTATTTTTTTTATTCTGTGTGTTCTAAATGTTTTAATTTATTTGATATAGTAAAATATTTGCTATTTTAATCATTTGAAGCAAACAGTTCAGTAATATTAATTATTAATTACATTAATACTTCTGTGTAACCACAATTCACCTTCAGATAGTTTTCATCTGTCTAAACAGACACTCAGTAATATTGCTACATTCCTTTCTCACTCCAAACCCCAACCTCTGGTAGCCACAAATAATCTCTTGTCTCTATGAAAAGTCACACAACATTTGCCTTTAAAAAAAAAAATTGAGCCAACTGAAGCAGACACCACCCTAGGCAGGCTATCGCAAATAACTGAGAGCATTTACGTTGAGAGCTAAGTGGGAGGAACTCATGTGTTATAATGGGTTACATGTTTGCTTGTTAACCTTGAGGTTAGCAGTTCAAAAACACCAGATGAGTCTTTCTACTCCCATAAAGAGTTACAGTTTCAGACCACAGGGGAAGTTCTTCCTGGACCTATAGCGTCACAATGAGTCAGAATCTACTTGATTGCAGTGAATTGGTTTCGTTATCCTAAGTGGGAAGTATGAGGTGTGGGCTGGGAAGGCAGCTCATAGCCCTTCTCCTTGGCAGATCGTTAGTAGCTTTGTTGACTCATTATCAGGGAATAGGGTACTCTTAGGGGATGTAGAAGATGAGGAAGGAGGAGAAGGCAGCATTCAATATCTCATAGGCAGCAGGTGGAAGGGCTGGTATTTGAAGAGTGACCTTTGGACTGTGTTCTTTCCACTGAACCAAGAATATCCATAAAACCGGAGAGGCACTTGGTGGGAAGAAGCAGAGGATCTCAGTGGCTGGGCTTGGGGATGCATTAATGCTAACCCTTAGGGTTGACACATTTGGGGAAAGAGATGAAATGGATGGAGGTGCCAGCCTTAAGTGGGCCAACTCTAACTTTGGCAGAACCCAAGATCATGCACAAGTGTCTTTTTGTTCAGGGAGTTTCCCAATTCTAGTCCTCCAGGGAGACAATTGATGTAGCGTGACCGTGCCAGGAAAAAAGAGCAGGAGCTGTAGAGCTGCCAGGCCCCTGCAGGGAGGTAAGCTGTTAGGCAAAGGGGGCAGATCAGCTCTCTTTCAGAGGGCTTGTAATCCCCCCTACTGCCCCAGGAGGCTTCAGCTTCCTCTTCTTTTCATCCAGAGACCCCTCTACTGGCCTTTGTTCTTTTCTGTCCTTTGTCAGTCCACCCCCTGTTTTCTAGAGCCACCTCCTGCCCTTTTCCCAGCTAATTGTGTTTGGAGAAGCTGAGCCAATTGAAATGAAGCTGCCTGAAGCTACAGCCCCCTGATTATCTCCTTCAGGAGGCTGCCACCCTTCTTCCTGGCCTATCACGTCTCAGTTAGAACAATGGGATCCATACAAATACAAGGAAAACCACCTGTCCCTCCTCTGTGTGACTAGAGCTGCATTGTTAGTTAAGGCATGCCACTCAGGGATTGCTAAAGGGCTCTTAGGCTTTCCAACAGTCATTTAATGACTGAGTCATTAAGTCATGATTTCTACCATCAAGAGTTGGCTCTTTCTTCAATGATCTTCCTCTTGGTCTCCTTCCAAGTCAGCAAAACATCACTGTGCCAAACTTTCTCTCCACCTTCCCAAATACATTCATGGGGAGGCCTCCTCGTGGCCAGATTCACAACTAAACTACAGCACGCTGTTTGGGACATCTCTTGTGCCCTAGCGCACAACCCTGAGGCCTACATTTTACCCCAGCCCTTATGGTGGCAACAGACTTCCTGAGTGTTTGAAGTGTGAGCCCAGCATTTATGCCGTCATAGCCTGGAAGTGGGGGAAATCTTGGCCAGTGGGGAAGGGAAATTAAGAAATATCTTTCTCTTCCATCTCACAGGTGGATGAACCTAAGGTCTATGTACAGTTCTTGGAAGACCCTAGCAGGATGGAGCCATCGTGGCCCGTAGCTGACTGCTAGCTTGTGAATGTACGGCGGTGTTCGCTTTCCTCCTTCCCTGCACCCCGGGCCCCATTTCCGTTAACTTGTGATTGTTCCCCACCATAAACTAGCAGCACATCAGGCACAGCTTCTGGGGCTCATTAAAATTTCTCCTTTAGGAAAGAGGGGACTGAAAACTGGCACGTACTAAACACTTCTCACTTGAGTCTTCTCAAGTCTTGCTTGTCTTCTTTGCCACGCTGCTATGAACCTTGCAACTTCTGCAGCACCTCGACGAAGACTTGTATCGGCGTGTAAGTTGATGGATGGAGATTCCTCCATCTTTGCCATGAATTACAATTCTAATTATGATACAAACGTAAGGCGTCTCAAATATGTGAGAGCATAGGAATGAAAGCAAAGGAAAAAATGAGCGGGAGTGAGAGACCACCACTTTTGCTCATGAGGACAACTACAGAGAGTAGGAACCATGGTTAGGGTTCTGTCAAGAAGTTTTGCACCTTGCTCCACTTGAGGATTTCACAAGTGCATTGACCATGATTGCAGAAGGCGCTTCTGGTCCATATGTCCATGCCCGGCTTTTCAGGGCTGGCACCTTGACCTTTTTGGATGCCTGTCCTTGGGCTACTAGACTTTCTACGTGATAATGTTGGAAATACTTGAAAGTTTTCTCTCTCTCTCTCTCTCTTTCTCTCTCTCTCTCTCTCTCTCTCTCTCTCTCTCTCTCTCTCTCTCTCTCTCTCTCTCTCTCACTCTGACCCATGAAGCTTGTAACTCTCTGTCCTGGAGGAACAACATCTGATATGTCATTGACACATCAGCGATATCTACATTATAGATTGATACTAGAGCTAAGCTTCCACTTGAAATCATATTCCCCATCCCCTTATCAACCACTCTCCAGATTGCTCCCTTAAATCACTTGTGAAGGAATCTTCTTCCAATATATTAGTGTCTGGTTCTGCCGAATGAGACCTAAGACACCAATCATCTTGCTAATGATCAAGGATGTAGTCCCTTCTGGATGCTCAGTGTCTGGCAGGAGAGAAAGATGATGGAATCATTATAGTAAGGGCAAATGCATGCTGCTGTGGTAGAACAATCGGACAGTAACTGCCTCGAGAGCTTTAAACTATCTCAAGGTAGTTGAAAATACTGGGTCAAAAGGCAGGAGAATTGGATTTCAAAACCAGAAAGGTCTATGTTTGAATTTTGCCTTTGTCTCCTACCATCAGCGTGCTCTTTGCCATATTTGGTTTCTCTGGTCACCAGTTTCTCCATCTGTGAAACGGGTCTGGTAGCTAGCTCTCTTAATTGCTAGAAGGGTGATTTCACTTATGAGGAAATAATTGTTACATTTGGAGGCTATTACTCAACTCACAACAAGAGCTCAACAACGGAAGCTGTTTTCGGTGGGCATTGCATGTTGTCAACATGATTGAGCTGCCTCGATATCATGCCACATAGCTCACTGATGTAGTCCTTCGGGTCTCCCACAGGCTCACTTGCGAACATGACGTCATTCCATCTGTTCTTAGAACTCCAAAAGTACCAGAGGTGACCACAAAAGAAGGGTCCTCCTAATTTTCTGTTTGGTTCTTGCTTCCAAAAATATTGGAACTCCTGATCCATTGTCCCCAGGTTAACCTCTAAGCTTTGCTCTTTCATTGGCTGATCCTAATTGAGTTTTCCTCTTCAGATGAGATTTTTCACCCTGAAGGAATAACATTCTGGAATCTCCCCCGTATATTTGGCACCCCAGGCTCATGAAAAGCTAAATCCTGTCTTGGCTCTTCAAAAGAGAGTAAATCCCAGCCTGCCCCCAAAGAAGTTGCTGTCATAATTACAACTCCTTTTAGAAGGAATTTTGATTTAATCGCCTTACAGCTAGATTGCACCATTTTCTTGGCCAAAGTTCATTCCAAACTGGCTTTGCTATTTCCCTCCTGGTCCATAGATACGTCTCCTATTTGTGTTTGTTTATTTGCAGGGAAATATGTGGTGTTTACAAAGAAAGGGCAAGCGGATTCCACAGGGTGGCACTGATACCTTTTCCTAGAAATGTAGGGTGAGAGAATGAGCTCTTACCTGCTGATCCCCTTTGGACCTGTTCCCTGTACCACTAAGGGCTCCTAGAAGAGCCAGAGATGGGCACAGCCACTGTTTCTCAACTGACAGTACAGAGAGCATCTAGACCGGCAGTTCTTAACCTGTGGGTTGTGACCCCTTTAACAGGGGTTGCCTGATTCATAACAGTAGCACAATTTTTTTTCAGGGGAGAGTGCGAATGCAGTCCCCCACTACCACAAATGATGCAGTCGAGTCTCCCACATTTAGGGAAATCACAAGAGTCAGTACATCCGAGTGCAATGGGTGAGCCTCGCCCTGGAAAACCACCTTCCTGATCATGGTATCTCCCCTGCCAGGTAAGTATGACAGTAGCAAAATTACAGTTATGAAGTAGCCACGAAAATAATTTTATGGTTGGGGGTCACCACAATATAAGGAACTGTAATAAAGGCGCATGGCATTCGGAAGGTTGAGAACCACTTATGTAGACAAATGGTTCAGGTCTCCTTATGTTCTCTCTCTCTCTGTCTTGCTTGTCCATTTTTCTCCTCTCCATTTTTCATTCCTCTTCTCCAAGTTCATCAACCAAGAGCTCAGGTGGCTGATTAGTCCACCATGTACTTTGCGCTGAGTCGCAGCACAGACACGTCGTTCCTCACTGCCCAGCATCGTCCTCGGCAATGCGCGGGACTCCTAGAGAGGGTGGTGTGGCTCCTCTCTACAGCTTCTAGTCCATGTTGTAGGGACTTCAGCAAAACAATACAAAGAAAGATGCATTGAGCGATGATAACGTGGTAAGAATTGCCACAGGTACGTGGGAACACCATTGTTGAATGTAAAACTGTGATCTGCTCTGTAAACTTTTCATCTCCTTCACAATTAAAAAAGTTGTTTAAAAATTAAAAATGGAAGAAGAAACATGTGAGTGGGACACATGGGGGCGGGTTGTAGACTCCAGAGAGAAGATGAAACGGACTTCTGGTTGCCTTCAAGAGAATTGAGGGCAGGCACAGGAAGTCCTGACCAGGAAATGGTCTAAGCAGAGGCATCCTTTTCTGTCACCCCACCAGCGCCTCCGCAGAGGTAAATGAGTGAGGTGGGTTCCTAAGTGGGCTTTGAATACCAAAGTGAAGATTTTGTCTGGTTGTGATTGAAGGAAAATGCCCTGGAGAGAAATCCTTCTAGGTTTTATTAACCATTACGTCTTTGATCTGGATCCATGTTTTCCTGGATTCCAGCATCTGGCCATTGGTGAAGCCTGGGTAGTTAGCTTTCATGAGCAGGGAGGAGCCAATTACAAACAACGTTTAGGCTGGATCTGTTGAGCAGTAGCACACAGACTGGGGGCAATGCCCCGAGGCCAAGTGGGCTGGTTCTGAAATGTTTCAATAGATCCTGCCAGAAGTCCACCATGATTATGCAGATGAAGCCCCTTAGTTGGGATCTTATTTAAGCACTGGTGGTACCATGGATGAAGCATTCCACTGCTAACCCCAAGGTCAGTGGTTCAAACCTCCAGCTGCTCCAAGGGAGAAAGCTGAGGCTGCCTCTCCATGAAGAGAATTATAGTCTCAGAGAAACCCTACGGAACAATTCTACTCTTATCTTATAGGGTTGCTGTGAATCGGAATCCGTGTAATAGCAGTCACTTTGGTGTTTTGTTTGTTCAGCTTTGCACCCTGTAATAGATATCGTTCTCCCAATCTTCTTACTCTTGCTCAGCATAAACACCAGCACAGCAGGGCTTGGGCTCCCCTTGTCTCTTTATCCTTCCTCAGCCCAGCTACAAGACCTGTTCCCAGGTTTATGCTCCCAAGACCCCCAAGGGGCACGTGTCACCTTTTCTTGGTCACAGACAACGTCCACCATTGAAAAGAACTTCTCCGTGTCTATCTTTAATTAATTCACTCATTAACTGAGCTGTACTGAAGCCGCACAAAGGGTGGGGCTGTTCTCCTTTGTCCTGTGTTGTTCAGCCCACAGAGGAGCGGTTCATTCCCCAAGACAGAGTCGGCTCCCATCGTTCCACACAGCCACAGATTTCAGCCCTGCCCTGAGTGAGCACAGCCTGGGAGGGACCTGTCCAGGTGGGTCCTATAAGGGCTTGAGAGTGGTTATTAATGGAGGACAAAGGAGTGCTCTTTTGGAAACGGAGCAAAATGTGCTGAGGCTGCCAAAATGGGAAATGCCTGTTAATAGCAGAAGTGACACATCATAGATCACTCACAACACACTCACCCGGGGGCTGCCGGCAAGGATGGAGGCTGCATGCTAATGACACTAGCCAGAAACCACCCCCGCCCAAGCCACTTCCTGTGGGACACAGCAGAGATAATGGTCCCCAGATTGCCAACCATTGGGAAGCATTGGTCCTGAGCCTGGAGCCCGGAGAACAATCTAACCTATATTTGCATCCTCTTTTTTCGACTATCAGTTACACCTGAGATGATGAGTGAAGGAGAAGACGTGGATGAGAACACTTGACAACCCTCCAAGGGCTCAACATTGGCAATGGACTAGAATTGCTATGCAAATAGCTTCTGGCACGATCACAAAGAAATCAGTTTCAGACACAGCGAAAAATGTATGGTGGGGACTTAGTGGCATATGGAATTTTCTTGATGTCCCCTCTTTGGGGCCTTTTGTATTTATTTTGTTCATTAAAGCCAATTGTGGTGAATATGTATGTCATTTCCAAATGTGTTGCATATATTGTGCATTAACTTATCTCCATCATGCTGTCCCGTCACCACTGTGTTCGTTCCCCAAGTTTCTTCTCACGCTTATAGAAGGTAGTGCCCTATACAATGAGTCCCTCCCTTTTCCCATCTATGGTCACCACTAATAAACATTGGTTTCTCGATACTTATTTTATATGAGTGTCCATTTGCAACTGATTTATTCCACTGAACATCGTGTTTTCTAAGGTTCCGCATGTTGTAGCATGCTCCAGGACTTCATTTCTCCTGTTGGCTGAGTAGTTTTCCATTAGAAAACCCGTATCTGTGTGAAGATGTGGGGCACATTTCAGATTTGCAGGAAGGCAACACTGGTGGACACAGGGGCTAAGAGAGAGCTAGGATATTGGAGATGTAGTTTTGAGAATTCATTCCCTTCCCTTTGTGAATCTCCTCCTGGCCCTTGAAGACTTCCTTAGGCTATGGGCTTGTATGTCCACCTAACCAGAGGGCCTCGCTTTTGGGATGTTGTTCTCTCAGTTTCATGGGGCTGGGTCATGTCAGTGCGTGAAGCTGAAGGAGGCATTCCAGCCAAATGCTAAGGGGACTTTCTAGAAACTGTCACAGCCTTGCTAGCTCTCCTGAGAAACTCTTGTAAGGGACCTTTAACTTTTTGATGTGTCAGATGTCTGACTAGAATCGGTGACTTCCTGTAACCTTCTAATGATAGCATTAACTGTAACGATAATAGCTTGGAATCATCATATCGAACACTTTACATGCGTGATTATTTCTACTTTAAAATGGTAAGGAACAAAGAGGCTCAGAATTTTTCTCACTCAAATGTTCTCCCCTCCCACCCAGGGTGCCTGCTACCCAGCCTTCCTCAGGGCTCCGAAGTGTGAGCTGAGTCGGTGCCAGGTCCCAGGGAAAGCTTATTTGGAAGAAGTTAAGAACAGCCTCCGTGGTTGTCCAGGGACAAGACGTCAATGCCGTGAAGTCGATGTGGATTCTCTAAGGTCAATCCCTCCTCCCTTTCCAGCCATTCTTCTGGAAAATTGTCTGACAGCTGGACTCCAGTAAAGATTTACAGTCTCAGAAAACCTAGATCAGGTCGATGAGTCACAATCCGTTTGAGGGCAATGGGGTTGGGTTTGGTTGGGTGGGGTTTCTGAGGGTTGACCCGAGTCAGGGTTGGTTCCACAGCACCTCGCTGGAGGCAGTGGGGAGTCAGTGGTAGCAGTCTCACTTTTCACTGGGAAGACGCAGGGTCGATTCCCAGTATGAGCAGTGATTGCCTGTCATTCGGGGCTTGTGTGTTGCTAAGACGCTGAACAATGACGTTCCAGGCTAAAATAGACTAGCAAGAAGGGTCTGGTGATCTGCTTTAGAAAAGCAGCCCCTGAAAACCTTCCAGATTCAATGGTTTAATCTTGTTGTGTCTGGGGTTGCCATGAATCAGGAATCGACTCGACAGGAGCTAACAGCAAAAGAGATGGATGTAAAGGAAGGGTTCTAAACATGAATCCTTGTGGATGCAAAAGGCTCCTGACTAGATTCCAGTACAGCCCACTGGTGGACAAGGAAGATAACATTGGAGGGGGGTTGGGGAACAATTGAGAAGCAGTGCAAAGGAAGTGGGGAGCAGACATATTCAGTGTGTGCTTAGCCACTTGTCAGATGTGGTTGCAGTTGCTTTGTTGTTTCAGGTGCTGTTAAGTCAGTTTCCAGTACCCCTCCTGTGTGAGTGCGGATTGACTAGCGCAACCAATCCGGAGACACTCATGTGCGTGTAAGAGAGAGCTTTATATTCAAGAGCAATTGTATATTTAGAAAACACCCCAGCCCAGTCCAAATCAAGTCCGTAAGTCCAATACTAGCCCATAATGGCTGATACTAGTCCGTAAATTCCTCTTCAGCAGCACACGCAGTGATGCCGATACAGGAAGATCACAGGCTGGTGGGTGGAAAGTCTTGTGGATTCCATGCTGGTGGAAGCAAGTCAGCACTGGATTCTCTGGCTCTCTGAGTGAGTCTCCTCAACAGGAAGGTGAAGCAGAGTGAGCGAGCGAGCGAGCGAGAGAGAGAGACAGAGAGACAGAGAGAGAGAGAGAGAGCGAGAGAGAGAGAGAGAGAGAGAGAGAGACATCTCAGTAGAAAGAGAGGAAGTACCATAATCCTCATGAGAAGGCCACACCTACAAGGAAGCATCATCAGCCCAGTGACCTGATTGATTCTAGACTCCACCCCCTCACTCTTAATATCTTCAAGTTGACACGAGATTATGGAGCTACCACACCTACATATAACAGAACAAAGCATTGCTGGGTCTTGCCCCATCCTTACAATTGTAGTGGTTGGTGCTAAATGCTTCATACACTTCATCGATTTCATACTCCCAAGCAGAGGGAATTGAGCTCATGGTGCACGTGGCACAAGAGAGGAAAAGGCGACTTATTCACAGTTAGCCAGCAAGTTAGCCTCAGAGACACACTAGAAGCCAAGTCTCTTATCCCTCAGCTCTACGCTCCTGCGAGTCTATCACCGTTCTTGGGAAGAGCTTCTTGACCCTGTTAAGGTGACCAGACATCCCACTTTGGGCGGGACAGTCCAGATTTTTTACAATTTTTCCCCACATCCTTCAGCGTTTTATAAAAGCCCCGAGTTTGGAAAGAATGCATAAGAAGCTAGGGTATATGGTTTTCCGCTGTCATGTGGCTATTTCGCCAGGATATGAATTTTATCAATGGTGTCCCGCTTTACCAATGTTAAAATCTGGTCACCTTACGGGTATCCCAAATGTATCACGCAGCACCCATCTGTTCAACTTGTCTTAGCTGGTACTGCCAGCATCATGTAACAACTCCAGGAGGACGAACCACAGACATTGTAACCTAGTTTGAGTGAATGTATCATACATGTTCTGGTGGGAAGTTTGGGGAGGAGTCGAGAGAGTGTACAGAGCTCCTATGAGGCCAGCAAGCAAGACTTTACTAAAGATGCAAAGTGTCCAGGAAAAGGAAGCTGGAGACCTGCAGGCCAGCTTTGATGGCACTTGAGTCCAGTACTCCTGTGTTTGCCCTTCCTCAGGGGAGTGTGGGTAACTGTGGGCCCTAATAGCAGACTTTTGCTTCCTATTGCAATGGCATCTACGCAGGGCTGTAAGTGCATGTGGTTCTTCAAGGACTCAGATGCTCATGCGGCCCAGGGCAGTTGTGATGAACTCTCCAAACTGATAGCTCAGCCAGGTTAGGTCTGACCCTAATCCTGGGTCCTCACAGTCTTCCCAGGGTCTTACCTAGCTGCCATGTATTGGGAGACAGATGGGCAACTCAACTCCTCAAGGTCTGCACATAGTCCCTACAGGGATGCTGCCTGCCGAACCAGCAGAAGGACTGATTCACAGAGCAATCCCTGCCACCTCCTTCAAGATTCAGCTAAGGCCCAGAGGAGGGAGTGAGCTCACTGGGTCAGCAATGACGCTGAAACACAAGAGCAGATTAAAACTTTGCTCTGTGCTCAGGCATTAGGAGCAAGCAGTAGCATGCTTTTTTTGGCAAGAGTGGCCCTTCCCAGGTTGGGCAGATGCTCTGTTGTAATTCTTAATCATTTATTAAAAAAAAAAAAATAACAACATCCTTCCATTGAGAAGAGAGGTCTGTCCCTCCTCTTTGAGGATTTGACCGGGGCTGGGATTATTTGCATTTAATGATATGGGCTCCTGTCCAGACAAGAGGCAAGGGAGTGAAGAGGAGAATTTTCTGCAGGGGGACAGGCTTTCAAGTCCCCACTGCTCAGGCAAAGACAGGTTCGTGTCCACAGTCATGGAGACCGTGAGTGAGCACAGTCTAAGGCCAGCATGCAGGTACATCACTCCCAGATGGCACCTGGAGTGGGGTAGATCCCACTAGTTAGCCCTGGGATCTCCTCTATCTTCTGCCTCTCATTCCATGTTTAACCCCAATAAGCTCTCTACTCTGAGCCAGAGTACTTTTTGGAGTTCGCCCCCCACCCCCACTCCCCTGCAGAGGAACCAGTGGAACCTGAGAATGTATCTATAGTAGAAGGCCGAAGACCCAGGCTATGGCTCCTTGAGTGTCTGGGCACTTCATAGCAAGTCCTTTCCTGCAGATTCATTGCTCTCCTTTGCTCTCCATGCCTCCTTCTCACCTTAAATTAAGGAATGAATGAGTGTGTCACCTCTCCTGTGTGGAGGCCAGATTGTTCCCATTTCCACCATCACCGCCACCTTGGTTCACAGCCTCACTCATGGTTTGCCAGGACTGTTGCAATGGCTTCGTTACTCTCCTCCCTATCTGTTCCATCAGACTAAACTAAGGCCACCCGCAGAAGACCCCGCTTCACACACCCACCCACCTAGGCTCGCCGTGCCCAGTGAGGCCTCCTGGAGCGCCAGCATGAGTGCAAAGGTCAGGCTGGGCTGCATGAAGGTCAATGGTCCATCCATCCACTCCACTCCTCTATTGTTTCCCCTCCAGCCAAAAGACTCTGCTCCCTGTGTCTGCTTGAGGATTCTGTGGTGCTTTACCAACAACCCACGCATCTTTGAGACCCATGGTTTCCTTCCGTCTTTGACACCTCTCAATTCCCTTTCAAAATGTGATCTCTCCCTGGAACTCTTTCATAGGCACCAGGAGGTAGTCTCTTTCATCTCTGACCCCCTTGTTGGCTCTAGCATGCTAGCAGGCAATAAGCTTTGGGGATGGAACAACGCAGTGCTTGACTGCTTACCACAAGGATGGTGTTTGGAAAAAGCCCCGTAGCTTCATGGGAGGAAGACCCAGAAGTCTGTACTCAGAGAGTCGGCAGGCTGGGGCAGTTCACACACCGTTGCTCTGGGTGCGAGTTCACAGCAGCAGGGGACAGAGAGTGCAGTCTTGGGCACACCTGGGCTGCTTTCCTTACACTATGCCGGGTGCTCCATAAAGATCTCACCATGGATTGGGCCATTTGTCCTTGGGCTTAGGACAGATCCACAGGACACCACTTTCTGTCTTTGTGTTGTGTAGGAGGACTAGATCAGTGGGGTGAAAGAGGTGCCTGAAAGTTTGGGGAGTCTTGATACACATGTGATTTGGGGTGTCTGTAATTCTTGTGTATACAGAACTGAGTGCAGGGGCTACACAAGGGAGGAAGTTGTGAACGGGGGCCTGAGGTACTGCCTAAGCCCAGGACCTCCTTAGCAAGTTACCTCACACGACAAGGGGGCATCTTCAGAGAGGAGGATAGAGGAGAATGGAGAAAAAGCATCAAGGTGGAAATACAATAGGAAACAGAGGCATACATTCTGGGGAAAGAGACCCCTAGTACCATGTCTGTTTGCGGGCCCCTCTCTCGGATCCCTGACCATTTTGACTAAGTGTCTTTATCAAAGCTTATAATCCCCACCCTCCACTTGGCAACTCTCTTCACCCTCTCTCTCCATGCCCCATCGCCACTTCTCCTGCTTCCCCCTCCCCCCACCTTGTAGCTTCCAAAATCAATTTCCAGCAAGAGCAGCAGGTGGGGTGCCATCTGGGGCTGCTGGCAGCCTCAGTGGGTTGTAAGCAGCTCAGTCTGTTTGCCTTAAACCGGCCCCCGGACTTCTCTGCCACCCCCAGCCCTGTCTTCCCCTCTTCTCCCCGGCAAGGAGATAGAAGGGTGGGTTTCACACTGGAACACACTGCTCCTCCTCAGGGGTGCTCCGGCCCTGCCAGGCACAGGTAGGTGGGGCCCCAGCAGCCAGACAGCAGTCACAGGGGGCTTCTTCCCCACCTGTAGGGAAGGACGGATACGTTAATTGGCAGGAAGGGCGCAGAGGTAGGAAGCTGGGGCTGGGCCAGCATCCACAGAGACAAGCTTTGGCTCACTCAGACAGGCTGTGGAAGCCGCGGGACTCCTATCTTGGGGAGAGAAAAGGTGGATTCACAGTACCTGTTTCTTGTCTGCTTGTGGGTGAGCCGCGAAGACGGGAGCTCCTGATTTCCCCTCAGCTGTAGAGGAGACCTTGCCAGCCTACGGAGCCGGGAAAGGCTGTTCTGCACAGAGGGAAGTAGGGCTGGGATCTTTTGGATGCTGCGTCGTGTTTGCTCTGGAGAAGGAGACTAGCGCAGGAGACTCCTTCACTTGAAGCTTCCCTTTGCCTTAAGACCCCATCACAAATCTGACTTCCTCGTCTCTCTCCCTTACCCTGCTCCTGTTCATCCTCCAACTCGTCTCTGGATGGCTCGCCAGGTCTCTGTCTTCGGGGAAACTACCAGCCACTTCTTCTTTCCCTGGGGGCAAGAGAAAGGATTCACAGACTCCAGGAGAAGCAGAAGCAAAAAAACAGGAGGTACCATGAATGGAGCCTCAGAGTTGTGAATGAACACTGGCGTGGGGGTCAAGGGATCAGAGTGCTGGGCTTGGCTGGGCCCTGCATTCTGCGACTTTGGGGGTCACACCCCTTTTGAGACTCAGCTGCTTCCTCTGTGAAGTCAAGTGTTGTTCTTGACAATCAAATCGTCCTTGTTTCCCAGAATCAACCTGAGTGCCAGCCCTGAGATAAACACACTACCATCAAATGGTTCTGCCTCAGAGTGACCCTAGAGGACAGGGTAGAGCAGGTCCTGAGTGTTTGAGAGACTGTGATGCTTTAAGGACTAGATGCAGAAAGCCTCATCTTTCTCCCGTGGATTGACTGGTGGTTTTGAACCATGGACCTTGTGGTTACCAGCCCCACAAGTAACCACTACATCAATAAGTCTCATAGGTGTCCAATAAATACTTTTAAATGAGTTTCTACCCAGTCATCCAGAAACTGTCACTGTTGAGTTGATTCCAACTTATGGTGACCGCATGTGAAAAAAGGGGGGACTTTTGCTCCATAGGGTTTTCGATGGTTAATTTTTTTAAAAAGAATCATTTGATCGGAGGCTCATACAACTCTTATCACAATCCATACGTACATCCATTGTGTCAATCACATTTGTACATTTGTTGCCATCATCATTCTCAAAACATTTGCCTTCTATTTGAACCCTTGGTAGCAGCTCCTCGTTTTTCCTCTCCCTCCCCACTCCCCTACCCTCAGTTAATTTTTAAAAAATTAAATCTCCAAATCTGTATTCCATTGTGTCTCTGGGTGGATTTGAACCATCAGAATTTCTGTTAGCAGCCAATCATGTTAGCCATTTGTACCACCCTGGGACTCCTGCCACTGAGAGGTGAGTGTTCTGTTCAGTGAGTGTGAATTCGCTCATGTGCGGTTACAGGAAAACCGTAAGTACATTTCAAAGAGTGTTCTTTTAACAGATCCTAGTCAGTCAGGTAATTTGAGTGGGATCTTGGTGCTAGAACAGAGGTCCCAAGTCCTGGGGTAAGATGATGCTTGGGCAGCTGATGGAGGCAGTAAGCTTACTGCTTCTCTGTCCCACTCACCCTCTACAACTCCACACTTCTCTGTCTTATATATGTCTCTGTAACACCCACTCCCTGAGGGGAGGATGCAGAGATTCCTTCCTGCTGGTCCCAGCCAGCAAGGCATTCCTAATCTAGCACAGGGAGGGAAGTCCGGGTTAGTGTTAGCCTGGGTTGACTAGAGAAACAAATTCATATACATTCATGTGTGCATAAGAAAGAGTTTTATATAAAGAGTAATTGTATATTAAGAAAACATCCTGTCCCAGATCAAGTCCATAAGTTCGATATTAGCCCATCTGTCCGATACCAATCTATAAATTCCTCTTCAGACTCACACAACACATGCAATGATGCTGAATGCAGGAAGATCATGGGTGGGAAGTCTTGTGGATCCAGTGGTGGTGGAAACATCTCAGTGCTGGTGTGGCTCTCCACGAGGATCCTCCAGCTCCAGGGTTCTGGCTCCATCAGTGTAGCTTGATATGGCTTCTCAACAGGAATGTCACACAGAAAGTGTATGTGTGTCCCACCTCCATTGAACTATTTATCTTTTCAGCACCTCCAAATGAGGTCATCAAGATGCCACCTGACTGACAGGCTAAACTCCATCCCTTTACTCTTAATAGTCTCAAGTTGACGGCAGATTATGTAACTGCCACATGGTCACAGCCATTTCTCTCTGAGAATGTTGCACAAGGGTAGCTGAGAGACCACTGGATGCCCCCTCTGCTTGTGAGGGCAAGTGTGACATTCCCTAGTACAAGATGGGTAGGCTACAGAAGTTGAATCCCAGCTACAGCCAAGATCCTAGTGAAGTTGAGCGAACATGCAGATTTTGGTCCAGGAAAGGCCAAAGGTGTTTGGAGAACGTCTTCAGAGGAGGCATCTCTCCTAAAGGATTGGAGGAGGAGAGGGTGGGATGGAGCGTCTATCAGGCTCCAGCTCATTGAGGGCCGATACACTGCCTGGCTGCCCCTCGCTCCCAGGGCCAGGGCTCTTCTCTGTGCTGAGTCCCTTTCCCACTTCCTGGAGCACCATAAATCAACGTAGTGGCTACCTTCTCGGATGCTTGTTTGTTTGTTTTCATTTGGACAGATCGTCGCCACGCTTGTGCTTTTGCAAATATTTTTAAGGTCCTTTATGAGCGCTGTTGCCTTCTAATTTCTTCCGGAGCACGTGGCTTATGCAGTCACACTACTGACCATACGCACACAACCCTCAGCAGGGGGCAGGTCAAACGGCTGCTTATGTAAAGCCGAGATGGAAAAATTTGAGGAAACCAAAAAATGTGTTGCTACGTTGGTCTTACTATATCAGGGCATTTCAGATACCAGAGCCTTCTTTAGCTTCAGAAAAATAGTCCTCTCCTACAATTATTCAGCACTTTGTTTTTAGAGTATGTGTATGTATAGCATTTCATTTCTCCACTAGCAAAACTTTTGTGTGTGCAATATACAAGGGGTATTCCTAGTATCCTGATTTGGGAGACTAGGGGATTAAGAAAAAACAGAGGATGAGTATCCCACATCCTGAAATACTGTATTACATAGGACCAGGCCATGTTCCTTTCTGTCATCTAGAAGGTTGTCATGAGTCAGGGTCAACTTGACAACTAATCACACACACACACACACACACACACACACACACGTTTCAAGGAGGCATGTCAACAAGATTATGAAATTTCTCCATATCTTTTAATTCCATTTTCCCATGACATTCCTGAAGCCCCCCCACCCTCCCCATGTATTGCCACCCTCACTGTTCAATCTCATCCTGGGGTGGCTTGAGTACTGCTATGGTACTAACAGCCGAGCCTCCCTTAGTTCAAATACCAGAAGGGTCAGCCCTGGTAGACAGATTTCAGTGGAGCTTCCAGACTAACTAAGCTAGATGAGGAAGAAAGATCTACTGACCTATTTCCAAAAGCTAGCCAATGGCACCCTTCTGGATCACCACAGACTGCTCTCTGCTAGGATACTGGAAGATTAGAAAACACTCAAAACACCACCGTGGCCTCGACAGTAGACTGGAGCCTGCCAAAGATCACAACGATAGCCATGTTATGTTGATCTCCCGCCAAAAGGATTACTACACGATCAGAAACCTTTAGGAAACAAAAAATGTCAGAACGCGAAGCTATTATTTCATGACATCGCCACCGTCCTAGAACAATGGGCTTGCGATGGCTTCATCCCCCAAGAATCCTGCGCTCGTCGATTCATACCACGGCAAAACTGCAGTTCGACCAGCCTCAAATGATGCTTCTTTTAAATGTTCTTTGAGTTTGGGGAACAGGGAGAAGTCTGGAAGTGTAAGAGCAGAGCTGTAGTGCCTCCCAAGAAAATTCTTAGGACAACCCTTGCTAATTTTAAAGAATGAGTAGATATATTGTTGTGACGCTTAAAACAATTGTTTGCGCAAGTTTCCTGATCTTTTCCCAACGATGCTGTTTCAAGTGAAAACAGAACAAAACCAACCTTCTACTAAGCCCGCCTGGCTTACAGGGATACTGCTCAGATGCACTGGGATCTGCAACTGTGTTTTGTATGCCCCCCCCCCCCCCGCCTCCACCACCATGTGTGTTACGTGCCACAAATTAGAGAGGGGAAAGCCCCACGATCATCCCGTGTCCTTTGAGAAAATCTATCAAGATTGCCCTTTGGGATCCCACAAAACAGCTGCCCTAACCCTCTGAAGTAATGTTTCTGCTTGTATTTAAGTGAATTGAAATTGATTTCCCCTTGGGAGCAGACTCCCCTCTGAAGCCACTGTTTTGATTGGCTCTGTCTTGGAAGGCACCCGACCACAACTTTGATAAGTGTGTTTCTCGAGGGAACGTGTCTTCAGCTGCCTGCTGACCACAGAGACAGTTACGCTGGAAGCCTTGTAACGTTCTTTGTCATTTACTTTCGTGTGTGTGTGTGTGTGTGTGTGTTTAGCAGATTACTTTAAGTTACTGTGCTAGGCCATGAATTATCTAATTAGCTTTGTAATCCTTGTTTTATTTATATCACATAGTGTAGGTTAAAAATGATAATAATTAGCCAGCATTCTTATTTTTGTAGTTAACCAGCCCTTTTGAGTACTGCCATGCATTGCATTATGACCCCCCAAAATATGCATCAACTTGGCTAGGTACTTATTTCTACTCTCGTGTAGCTATCCTTTATTTTGTGATCTGATGTAATTATCTTCCATTTGGGGCCTCTATGTGTCAGTGAGACAGACTTATATTTGCCAGGGTAATGAGTATTAGATTATGTTTATTACTTGAAGGAGAAAGCATTAGAGTAAGATACAACAACCTCATTCAGATCACAACCCTGATCCCAGGAAAGTGGAGTTTCTGCCACTTTTTAATCTTACACAACATCAAAGGGAAAGCAATCAGAAAGATAAATCCTTGGCTACCACTAAGATAGAGTAATCAACAACAGGATGCATCCTTTGGACCCAGAGTCCCTGCTCGGAGAATCCCCAATTAATTCCCAGACCCACAGAGCTCTCCAAGAACATGGCCCACAGATGTTGGGAGAAGACAAGGCCTTTCTCCAGAGCTGCTAGAGAGAAGGCCTGCCCCCAAAGCCCATATTCTGAATCAAACATCTGGCCTCCTCAACTGTGAAAGAATAAACTTCTGTTTGTTAAAGTCATCCACTGATGGTACTTCCGTTCGAGCTGCACTAGGTCACTGAAGCAAATACCTACAGATATTATTAATTATACTTCCATCCTCCTATGAGGCAAGCTTCAAGATTTTTCTGCAGTTAAATAATCAGCCCGATGTCTGTGAAAGAACACCAGTATGTGGCCGGTCCTTTTGCTTCACATTCTGCCTGGACAGCCTCTGGAGTGTGACTGGTCCAGGGTCCTGTGGCATCTGCCCTTCCTTGAGGAGGTGCAAGGCTCAGTCTCCTAAAGCTGCTGTATCCCTGCACCCCCAACTCCATCCCCAGTTCTGGTCTCAGATTGGACTATGAGCTTGGGGTCTTCCTCCATATTGATCCCATCGGTCAAAACTGTAGTTTGGCCATGTCTGAAGACATGGCGGCTTTGAGAAAGATACCCAGTGACCATATAGTCCTGTCAGCCCAACTCTCTGTTTAGCAAGTCAAGTACTAGAATAGGAGAGGGGCCCTGATATCTACTAACTACATTTGAGCAGCGAGTTCCATTGTATGTGCAAGGCAACCCAGGATCCTCTAAGAAGAAATTCTTAGGTGACCCCCCCACACACAATACAAAATCAGAAATGAAAATTAGTATGAAAAAGTAGAAATTCTAAGGTGACACCCCCCACCATGGAAAATCAGTATCAAAGAAATCCATAAGAAACCAAACTCATTGCCATCAAGTCAATGTGGACTTATAGTGAGCCTTTAAGAGCTGGTAGAACTGCCTGTGTGGGATTCCCTGACTATAACACTTCACAGGAGTAGAAAGCCTCATCTGTCTCCTGCAGAGTGGCTAGTGATTTGAACTACTGACCTTGCAGCTAGCAGCCCAACATATAACCACTACGCCATCAGAGCTCCTCAAAAAGCATTCATGTCCGGGTTTAATGATTATTTGGCCAGGTTATCTTCAGAAGATCCCGTGAGGCTTTCAAATCCTTAACTCCACTTCTCCCAAAGGAAAGTGAGAGAAGTTTCTTCCACCTCCCCTGGCTAATGGGCCTAATTATCTTTCAGAAGTGTCCCACTAAGGAGAATGCAGGGTTCCTTTAGTAAGGAAGAAAAGAACAGAAAGTTAACCCAAGAGATTATTTTCTATAGAGAAGACACCAGAGCCCCCTGAACAATTCTGTCAAAGACAACTGCCAATCCCTTATCTAACACCCCACTCAATGCTCTACCCTACACACACACACACACACACTCTTCTTGCCCACATGAATTAAAGGGACCCTCGTGGTCCCCGTGCCACTGTAGAACCTAATGAATTAGCAAGGACTTGAATCTAAATCTATCCGATGGATTATGCTTGTGGAGCCTGAGCAATAAAACCAGACCTCCTTTCATATTTAAGGAAGTTTAAAGTTCAAGTGTCTCCTACTCTAAGGTCACCTTTAGCTGTTTGAAGTATGTCATGGTAGCCATCTCTCCATGACTTGTTAGTGAGTTCCTTAGGGGCAGAGACAATGTCTCCC
This sequence comes from Tenrec ecaudatus, assembly GCF_050624435.1. Taxonomy (NCBI): domain Eukaryota; kingdom Metazoa; phylum Chordata; class Mammalia; order Afrosoricida; family Tenrecidae; genus Tenrec; species Tenrec ecaudatus. The sequence continues at coordinate 128,561,866 of NC_134535.1, read as the reverse complement.
ACTTCTGTAACTCCATGTCTGAAATGGAATGATAGGAAAAAAAGTCTGAGGACTTCCCCATTTACTTTTCTGGGTCTTAGTGAGTTCTCTGCCCTAAAATACCTTCGGGTTGTAGGCAGTAACTTTCTTTAAAGAGAAGACAAGTCAAAAGGAGTACTGGATGTGGAGCCAGGAACCCATTTGAATGCTTGCAGTTCTACTAACTAGCGAGTCTCTTTGTTGCCTCAGTTTACTTGCCAGCAAAACATGGAACGTTAATAGATGCCCTCCTTATTTCATAGGGCTGTTGTGCAAAGCCATTCAGAAATCGCATGTGAAAGCATCTTTGTAAATAATAGAGCTAGACTCCGTAGGAAGCAGCCACTAACCAAACTCAGAATAATGACCCTACAGGACAGAGCAGAATTTCCCCACAGGCTTTTTCCAAGCTGTCATCTTCATGAAAGCAGACTGACACATCTTTCTGCTGTGGAGTGGGGTGCGTTCGGACCATTGCACATTCTGTTATCCCCTGCACGCTTAACCACGGAGTCACCAGAGCCTCCTTCCACTGAACGGGGTCCACAGGCTGAGGATTCCACAACGTTCAAGAAGTATGGATAACACGGGGTGAGTTGAGATGGCATGGCGTGGGAACGGGCAAGAGACCTGCAAGAAATGGCTTCGATGTAAACAAGGCAAGCTTTAGATTTCTTGGCTCTTAAGGGCACGAAGAAACTAACAGACTTGTAAACCCATCTGCTGCATTGTAGATGATTCCATAAGACCGAAATCTGATTCTGCATCTTGGAGAGTGGATTGAGGAGATGGAGTCCGGCAGGAAGCACCGTGAACAAAACAATAGGAAGGTGCATTTGTATTGCCCTTTGCCAGTTTCAAAGCCCATCTACATACATTATCCCATTTGATCCTTATACCCGTGTGAAGCAGGTATCAGGTTCCTATTTCCCAAATAAAGAAATCGAGACGGCGAGAGGATAAGTCATTCGCACAAAGTCACACAATTAATAAGCAATTGCACTCAACCTCAGGTTTTCTGAGCCCCAAACTCCTTGCTGTTTGCAAGTGTGAGGAAGCGGTCATGCTGTAACTATTAGTGGATTTCCTGTGGGAAATGAAGGCCTCTTGCTTTCGTGACAGAGAAGCACTTTGGTCCTCCTATCGCACGGCCAGTCTGCTTTCTTACCTACACAGCAAACCTCCGAACACACTTCAGGTGGGAATACTTAGTACCAAGTCAATTGCCATTCGTATCCTAAAGGCGCTTAAAATGAATTCATGAATTTAAAGTTACAGAAACATTGTTATCTTTGAACCTAGGAGTCTACCACTAGGACCAACTACATGAAGAGTGTGCATCCAGCTTGACCCGAGACTTAGAATTTCAGAAAAACCTGATCCCGATGCAATATTGGTCCCTAGGCATGGACAGTGACCCAGCATACCCTTATCTTTTATCTCGGATGTCTAAGCAGGACACTGTTTGTTTGCACAATAGGGTATCCCTCCACTGGTATGTGATTGGAGATACTCCTTGCCCATGCCAGGAGAATGACCTCTATGATCTGGGAAACTGGAGGTGCTAATTCATACTCAGCTAATGACTAAAGCAGTGAGGAGGACAGGCCTAATCTCAAGCTGCCAGGTCTTATGCCTTAGCACACACCCATACCCTGCATGAGGAACTTCTGTAGAGTTGCTTGAGGATTGTCTCTTTGATCAAGAAAAATGGCCTATGATACTTCAGTGTTAGGATTTCTTGTAGATCTCGTTCTCCTTAGATAAAGGGCATCTCAGCTGGAATCAAGATGGATTAAGGCAAGGGAGGCTCTCCTTTCTAGGAATTTGAACCGTATGTGTCAGTTCTCAGACTGTTTCAGTTATTCGATCTAATTATGGTAGTGCCCATTTTGCCCATCTGCATTTTTCTTCCCCCAAACTCAGCTATTCCCCCACTCAGAATGCACTGCCATCAAGTTGATTTCGGTTCATATCGACCTTCTAATACAGGGTAGAACTAATGGCCCCTGTGAGTTTCCGAGACTGTAGCTCTTTATGGGAGTAGAAAGTCTTATCTTTGTCCTTGTGGTTAGCCGCTTAATTTGTAACCCACTATTCCACCAGGTGACCCAAGCTCTGGTTTACTGAGTGACAACTAGGAAATTACAGAAATGGTCTGGGCTTTAATTTCTCACCACAAAATGTCGGGAGAAGAACAAGTACCCTGACTCTTCACTGGGCTTCTGCAAAGATTAATGAAATAATGGGCAATTAACTTACTTTGCCCAATTAATTAGCCCTTCTACTTAATGGAAGAGATGAGTAGTGTATATAATTCAAGAAAGTATCCCATCCAGAAACAATGAAAGGGACAACCAACAAACCAGGCACACGTGCTTACAAAGTTTTCCCTGTGGACCTACACATAGTGTGGGACACGAGAGACATGTAAGACATAGTTCTGGTCCCAGGAATTCCTAATCAAGTTGCAAAGACAGTTCTTTAAGTGATAGTCATCAAGCTATGAGACTAATTAGATTTCTTTTGTTGTTGTTTTTGAAAACCAAATGCTTGTGCATCTAAAAGAGGTGTTAATTTAAAATTATTTTCTTCTAAAATTTTGTGAATTTCCCAGCAGTGCTCCACTCTGTTCGACATTTTGGGTGTTTCCATCGGTTCTCCAAAGTGCACATTTGAAAGAGGGAATTGGCACCCACTTCTCAGCCAAAAGACTCTTCACCTCGAATTCTCCACTGCAAAGAACATGGGCTGAGGTCAGAGCTGAGAGCCTGGGTTATCAGCTTTTGGCTTCTGAAAGGAACACCTGGCTCCTTGGAAGTATCAGGTGATCTAGGAGGAAAAATGCAAAATAGGATGGATTGGTTTCAGAGCACAATGGGAGCAGTGGATCAAAGGGTCTGTGAGGCACCAGCAGGCCTGAGAGCAGGGAACCTTCACGACACAAAGCTGGTGTCATTTTCTCAGGGAGATTCCCGATTAGCAGGAGTTGGAAGGCAGTCTGTAGGTGGGAGAGGCTGATCTCTTCCTGTGTAGCCCCTTGACCCACATGGCTTGCAATTTGTGGCTTTCCAGGGCACAATTCCAGACCTATTTTTGCAGATGGAAAAAACCCTGGATAAAATCTAAAATGAGATAGCTACTTTTAATTTTTCCAATTGCGTGCCTTTACACATTTATTTTTCCAAGAAAGATTACTCTTGAAGATTTACCTGATGAGGGTTCAAGAAAGCCCCAATAACACTTGGTTCCCTCTTTGGATAATTGGCTAGTTAAGTTTTAATGCTAGGCTTACAAACCCCTGCCCTGTTTTCAGTTCGATAATGCAGTTTTTTATTGAGTAACGACTCTGAAAAGGCAGAAACATGTGCTATGAAAGAAAGAACTGTGAGTGATGTATGTGTCTTATGATCAGCGATCTCATTCTCTAATCATGGAGATCAATAAAATCTGCAATGGCTAAGTGGAGCGTGTTAAATATGGATGGGAAGCTCAAAGCGCTAGAGCCTTTAAGACTGGAAGAGATCACATAGGTATGGGGTTGAGTTAAGAAGGAAGACTGCAAGGAGAGGGGCAAGTCTGAAGGAGCTCCAGAAATTTCCCATTGACGATGGGCACACAATGGCCGTTCACCTGGGAATGAGAAAGTTGACGTGAGAGATTGACTCAAAGGTGGGAACAGAAGTAGAGAAAGGTCAGCTGGCACAGGGAGAGTAGGTACAGATTTGGAGGCTTTTAGCACAAGGGGTTGTTGTTGTTAGGTGCCATCCAGTCATCAAGTTGATTCCGACTTACAGCAACTTGAGGTCCAAGAGAATAAATCATTGTCAAGTCTTTCGCCATCCTCACAATAGTTCCTGTTTGAGACCATTGTTGCTGCCACTATGTCAATCCATCTCATCAAGGTTCTTGCCCTTTTTTTACTGCCCTTCTATTTCCCAAAAATGATGTCCTTCTCCGGGGACTGGTCTCCCATGGTAACATGTCCAAAGTCTGTTAGTCTAAGTCACTATCCTTGCCCCTAAATCTTCAAAGTAACCTTCTTGTTTCGAAACACTTTAAAGAGATTTTGCAGCAAATTTACCCACTGCAATGCATCCTCTGATCTCTTGACTGCTGCTGCCACAAGCATTGATTGTGGATTCAAGCAAAACGAAATCCTTGACAATTTCAAGCGTTTTTCCATTTATCATGATGGTCCAGTTGTGAAGATTTGGGTTTCCTTTACACTGAGTTGTAATCCATACTGAAGAGTGCATCCTCGATGTTGTTAATCAGCAAGTGCTTCAAGACCTCCTCACTTTTAGGAAGCAAGTTTGTGTCATCTGCACACCACAGGTTGTCAATAAGCCTTCCTCTAATCCTGATACTGTATTCTGCTTCATGGAAACCAGCTTCTGGGATTACTTGTTCAGCATACAGATTGAACAAGCAGTATTGTCCTTATTCTGTTTGCCTAAGTGCCACCTGATCCATGAATAAGCTCCACATGACTTCAATGAAGTGTTCTCTTGGAAAGAAGTGGCCTACTTCAGCACAGGGGCAGTTCGGTGGGAAGAAGATGGTGGGGGTCAGAGAAACATGGCACAGAAATCTCCTCCATTTACCACCAGTAGTTAGTGCCACCCCTCCGTTCTAATGACTCCTGATACAATATTCTTGGAGAGCCCAATAGAATGGACCTGGGAGATGTCCTGTTTTAATGTCCTGCCTCAGATGAGACCTTGAACAGTAGAACTCACCTCAAGTTCTCCTTGAGGAAAGTCTACAGGGATTAGAGGAATCCATTTCCTGGAACAGTGTCCATGGACAAGTTGCAGGTGCGGTGGTCTTTCTCCTTAAATTAGTCTATGTGCTCTTTGCCTAGATGACAGGAAAAAGAGAAGAGAGGGAGAGCAAAGAGTAAGGCTTGAAGCAGAGAAAAGGGAAGGAAGGAGGGTATAAAAAAAGTCTAAGAGAAACAATTTCCCACTGGTATAACAAAACAAAAACTCACTGCCTTCCCATTGATTCTGACCCACAGCAGACCTGTTCCTCGGGCTCCTCAAGGCTGTCAAGCTTAAGGGAGCGGACGGCTCTCATCTTTCTCCCTTGGAGAACCTGGTGGCTTTGAACCACCAACATGTTGGTTAAGAGCCTAAAACTTGACTCACCGTCCCACCAGGGACCCTTCAAGATACATTAGACTTTTCAAAAACTGGGACTAGGGCCATCCAGGAATACCAAAATATCTCAGGATTCATAAAAGCTAATTGGCCATCCCAATCTATCGTCTCTGTTAGATAATTCCCCAGTGACGCGTATGTTTAATTTGTGGCTAAGTGTGTTGCTACTAAGAATGAGTACAATTAAAAGTGAAGGTGAGGAAAGAATGAGTTTAGTTCAGTTTCTGGTTGCAGAGTTCCAGAGAACCTTCTGGAATCTTCTTAGATGATCATTTCCTCTGCTCTTCCTGGGGTTCTTACTTTGGTTCAGCACCAAAGAGGTGTAGGAGGAGCCTGCTCTCTGGTCTACAACTTTTCCTCTCATTTGTTCAGGGCTGGGGGTCAAAGGTTGCTCTCGGAATAATAGTTTTAAGAAAAATAGACTATTTTTAACTGTCTTATTGACATATAATTCACATATCAAACAATTCGGTAGTTCAATCCTATTAAGAAAAGTGTGTAATCATCACCACAATTTTAAAATATTTCATTCTTTCTTGGGTTCATTGTGATTAACTCTCCATTTACCCCCAACCTCTCCTGCTACACCCCTAGGAAATGATTGATCCAGCTACTGTTTCTGTAGATTCACCTACACTGAGTGTCATATATAGAAAAACATACAAAACAAAAACATTTTTAAAAAGAAGAACAGCAGCAAACTAAGATGGAGAAAAGCCTCAAACAAAAACAAAGCAGAAAAACGGATTCTTAATGTGAATGAACTATTTAATGCTATGATATGTGAGTTATATGCCAATAAAACTATTTTGAAAATGAGGCACAAGGACTTCTGGGAAGAAGGTGATGGAGTAACACACACCAGAGGGACTCTGCAGAATTCAGCCCAACACAATGCTTAGAGGGAAATTCACACTGCTGGAACGCAGGAGGAGCATCGTAAAGATAAGAAGGCACAGACCCACAAGGTTTTGAGAGGCTGGGGGCTTTAGTCTTACCACAGAGGAGGCCGGCTAGGGCTTGGCCTTAGCTCCACCACTATCTCTGCTGGAGCCAGGACAATTTAGAGCCGGAAAGGGGTTGAATCTCAACACAGCCCCAGTTTGCTGCTGCCTGCCTTGGGGCAGGGACTAAACCCTTAGAGCTCCACAGGCAGAGATCAGGGCTCAGCTACATTGTTGCTTTTGTTGCCCTCTCTTCTCTTTATCCCAGCACAGTCTCCTCTTGGGGGGCTTACTTTTTAATTTTTTTCCTTTCTCCTCTTTGTCCCTTTCCTGTTCTCTCACACTCCACCACTGACCTCCAGACCACTCCCATTAGCCTAGGGCATTTACGCCTGTGCCACACCCAGGTAGGTGAGCTCCACCGTGGTGTGCAGCTAGCCTGACTGGGGAAATCCCTGCTGACCTACACCAGGGGATACCCTGCCCATCATCTTATAGGGGAATTCCTGCCTGTGTGCTTGGGGGGCTAAAGCAGCTTGGCCAACACTCCTCATGATGCCAAACTGCTGCAGGAACCTCTGCCCAACCTCTGAAACACCAAAACAGGCAACCCACCAGCCTTCTGAGGCAGTCCCATTAGAGGAAAGCCACAGGAGGATAAAGAAGTAGGTTAATTCCATAGTGAAATTAGCTGTAGGAAGTTCCAAGAAGCATTCCTACAAGTCTCCCAGAGAAAGCCAGTGCTCTTTGACTCCCTGGAAAATGGCACCTGGCTCCTCTAAAGCAATGCAACTCAAACAGCCATCAGCCCAGATGACCTCAACGAAAAAACAGGAGAAACAAAATGCAGTGGCAGAAGATGTCCTGGACATTACAACATGCATACAAGAAAAAGACATTGAGATGCCACAGAAAGAAATTTTCCGAATGCTGCTTGGAGTCATACAGGATATGAGGGAAACAATACAGAAAAAGGATGAAATAATAAAGGAGATAAAGGCCATACACAAAAGGGAAATATAGGAACTTAGGGAGGTTAAGGAGGAGATAACAAAATCCAGTAGCAGAAAGACGGAACTTGAAAATTGACTGAAGGAAGTAGAAATCCTCATCAGTGACTCGGAGGACAGCCAAGCAGACTTTAACAAATGCGAACAAATATCTAATAAGATCATCAGAGAAGTTGAAGAAAACCTAAGGTCTATGTCTGATGCTATGTAGTGGAACAACATAGAATTATTGCCTTCCCAAAGAAGTCATCTGCAACAATAGTGAGAGAATTCTTGAAGGAAAACTTCCCCAGCTTAATGAAAGAAAAGCAGGCAATTATTCAGGAAGCTGAAAGAACACCAGCTAGATTGGATCCCAAGAAGAAATCACCAAGGCCCATAATATTTAAACTATCCAACTTTGAGGAAAAGGAGAAAATCTTGAGAGCAACTAAGGAAAAACAAACAATTACATATAAAAGTTCCCCCCCAAAATATGCTCAGACCTATCAGCAGAAACTATGAAGAAGAGGAGAGAGTGAAGTAACATATTCCAAAAATTGAAGGAAATCAATGCAAACCCAAGAATAATTTACCCAGTCAAATAATTGATCAAGATAGATGGAGAAGTAAGAGTTTTCCCAGACAAGGAAAAACTCAAAGAACACATTAGAAGAAACCCAGCCCTACAAAAGATCCTCCCCGGCCCTGTTTGGGCAGAAGAACAACACTCAACAAGCATAAATAGGAGACTACCACATAGAACAACCTCATCCAGAGGGCAACATAGAAAACAGACCCCAAGATAGCATTGGCTTAAGGAAGGAAAGGAGTCCAGAATGAAACACACGCACACATGCACAACACACTAATGAGAAAGGAAAGTAGGAAAACACTCAACACAGAATCTGCAGATGGAGATAATAACCCTGATTATAAATGGTCTGAATTCAGGCCTTAAAGGAGTGCGAATAGCAGATTGGCTTAGAAAACACAACCCATCAATCTGCTACCTACAGGAGACACATCTCACGGCTACAGAGAAAAATAGGCTGAGAATCAAAGACTGGAGAAAGGCATAGAAAGCAAACAGCATTTCAAAATAAGCAGGGGCTGCAATCCTAATCTCGGAAAAAATTGACCTCAAAGTGAAAACCATAAAAAGAGATAAGGAGGGACACTTTATAAAGAACCACTAAGCATTGTAAACATATATTCCACGAATGAGAGACCCGCTGAATACGTCACCCAAACATTCTAAAAGATGAAAAAAGAAATAACCTCAACAACTATAGTGGGTGACTTCAAAAAACCACTCTCTGACAAAGGTAGATCACAGGAAAAGACACTCAACAAGGGGGCTAGAGATCTAAGCACTACAATTAGACAATTTGACTTATAGATATTTACTGAGATTTTCATCCAAATACAATAATTCACATTGTTTTCAAGCCCACATGGCACATATTCGAAGATAGACCATATGCTGGGGCATAAGGTGAAGCTACATAATTTTAAGCACATTGATAACAGACATCTCTCTCTGACCACTGCTCCATAAGGCTGGAAATCCAAAAAAGGAAGACAAAGAAAACAAGAGCAAATGATTGGAGGATGAATAACTCTACTGCAAAAGGAGTGTGTACTGGAACAGATCAGAGATGAAATTAAGAAATTTCTACAAACCAACGAGAATGAGAATATGACATGCCAAAACCTATGGGACACAGCAAAGGCAGTTATCAGAGGAAGTTTGATAGCAATACATGCACAACTGAGAAAGGAAGAGGGACTCATGATTGATATGCTGGCATTAAATTTACAACAATTAGAGCAGAGTTAGCAGGACAATTCTACTAATAGCAAAAAAAATGAAATAAAATCAGGGCTGAGATTCAGGAGAAGGAAAATAAGAAAACTATGGAAAAAATTAATGTTGCTAAAAGTTGGTTCTTTAAAAGGATAAACAGAATTGACAGTCCATTGGCAAACTTAACCAAAGAAAAGAGGGAACAAATTCAATAGCAAGAATAAGGGGTGAAAGAGGGGACATTACATCAGGCCCTAATGAAATTAAAAGGATAATTACATAGTACTATGAAGGATTGTACTCTACTGAATTCAACTACTTGGAAGACATTGACAATTCTTGGAAAAACAATCCCTCCCTAGACTATCCTTGATGGACATCAAGAATTTCAACAGACCCATAGCAATAGAAGAAACAGACAAGGTTATAAGCGATTATCAACAAAAAAATCCCCTGGACCAGATGGCTTCACTGGAGAATTCTACCAAGCATTTAGGAAGAACTAACAGCAATCCTACACAAAATTTTCCAGAACATAGAAAAAGACGGCAAACTCCCGAACTCTTTTTATAAAGGTAGTATAACTCTGATGCCCAAAACGGGCAAGGATCCCACAAGAATCAAGAACAACAGACCAATATCCCTAATGAACATCAATGCAAAAATCCTTAACAAAATACTAGCCAACAGAATACAAAAGTATATAAAACAAATAATTCACCATGACCAAGTGGGATTCATACCAGGGATGCAGGGATGGTTCAACATACAAAAGACCATTAGTATTATTTGTCACATTGACATGAAAAATGATAAGAACCACATGATAATATTGATAGATGCAGAAAAAGCCCTCAACAACATCCAACACCAATTCCTGTTTAAGATACTTGAGAAGATAGGAATGGAAGGAAAATTCCTCAAGATAATACAAGCTATATATGAAAAACCAACAGCCAACATGGTAGTCAATGGAGAAAAGACGAACAATCCCACTGAAAAAGGGAACCAGACAAGGATTTCCCTTGTCCCCACTCTTATTTAATATTAGTCTGGAGGTTTAGCTAACAGCCTAAGGCAAAGAAAAGACATCAATGGTATTCATCTGGGGAAGAAAGAGGTTAAACTATCATTATTTGCAGATGATCAGATTTTATATATGGAAAATCCCAAAAGCTCCACAAGGGGAGTACTGGAAGCAACATGGGAGTTTGGCAGAGTGGCAGGATACAAGATCAACAAACAAGTCCATCAGACTATTATACATATCAGATTAGACCACAGAAGAGGGGATCAAAAAGGTGGTACCTTCACAATAACCAAACACAAATGGAAATATTTAGGGAATATACCTGACTAAAAGAACAAAAGATCTCCATGGGGAAAACTACAGAACACTATTACAAGAAACCAAAGTGACTCAACAAATGGAAGAATAGCCTATGCTCATGGATTGGAAGACTCAATATAGTAAAGATGCCAATTCTGCCAAAGGCACTATATAAGTTTAATGCAATCCCCATATAATTACCCCCATCTTTCTTCATAGAAATGGAAAAAATGATTACCAAATTCATACGGAGAGGGAAGAGGTCCAGGATTAGCAGAGAACTCGTCAAGAAGAAGGACACGGTGGCAAGTCTTGCTTTACCTGAATTTAGCACATACTATGCAGCCACAGTTGTCAAAACAACATGGTATTTGTACAATGACAGACCAATGGAAAATAACTGAAAACCCAGAAATAAAATTATCAGCATATAGACAACTGATCTTGATAAGGGCCCAAAAAATACGCAATGGGAAGCAGATGCCCTCTTCAACAAGTGATGCTGGAAAAAAATGGATATTTACCTGCAGAAAAATGAAGCAAGACCCTTATCTCACTCCATGCACAAGAATAAACTCAAGGTGGATCACAGACCTTGAAGTTAAACCCCAAACTATTAGGGCCAGCAATGAGGGAATTGGGACCAACTTGAGAACTTTGGCACAGGGAATACATAGGCTATCAGAAATAGGGAAGGACATATACCCAGAGGAGACACAAATTGACAAATGGGATCTAGTGAATAAAACACCTGTGTACATTTAAAGAATTCACCAAGAGAGTAATAAGAGGGTCCACAGACTGGGAAAACTTCTTTAGCAATGACACATCAGACAAAGGCTTTATTACTAAAATCTACAATACTCTGCTAGCTTCCAAAAGGTAAAAAACTAATTGCCCACTGAAGAGGTGGATAAAGGACCTTAACAGAAGTTTCACAGGGGCAGAAATCTGAATGGCCAACAAACATATGAGAAAATGTTCCCAATATTTAGCCATAAGAGAAATGCAAATTAAAACAACAATGAGGGACCACCTAACACCCTAAAAGATAGCCCAATTCAAAAAATCAGAAAGCAACAAGTGTTGGAGGGGCTGTGGGGAGACAGGAACTCTCATCCACTGCTGGTGGGCCTGTAAGTATGTACAGCCACTATGGAAATTGATCTGGCGATATCTAAAACAGATGGAAATAGGGCTACCATATAACCCAGCAATCCCCCTACTGGGCATATACCCAGAAGAGGCAAGAAACAAACCAAGGCCAGACATCATCTGTGCTCCAATGTTCATGTGGCACCGTTCACAATCACAAGGATTTGGAAACAACCCAAAGTTCCCTCAATTGATGAGTGGATTAAAAAGCTGTTTTTCATACATACAATGGAGTAGTATGCATTGCTAAAAAAAACAGTGATGAACGTATGAAGCACATTGGTGCATGGGAAGAACTGGAGGAAATCATGCTAAGCGAAGTAAGCTAAGCACAAAAGGGCAAGTACAGCATGAGTCTGCTGAGTTAAGATTTAAAAAGAAAATTCAAAATGGACATAGGGAAAAAGCTACTGTATACAAACATGCACCCGCTTTGTCTTCAGTGATCGTGTTGGGATAGGTTGATGTGCTTCTTCCATGTGGGCTTTTTTTGTTTCTCAGCTAGATGGCTGCCTGTTTATCTTCAAGCCTTTAGGACCCCAGACTCTATATCTTTTGATAGCCGGGCACCATCAGCTTTCTTCCCCACATTTGCTTGTGCACCCGTTGTCTTCAGCAATTGTGTCAGGAAAGTGAGCATCTCAGACTGCTGAATTGTTAGAACAAAGTGTTCTTGTGTTGAGGGAGCACTTGAAAAGGAGCTCACTGTCTATCTGTTTCCTTAATACTAAACCTATAAATATATGTACATATAGCTATTTCCCCCTCGTCGTATATAAAAATATTTACATCTGCATATGTCCGTATTTAGATCTCTATAACTGCCCTTTGCCTCCTAGTTTTTTTCCACTATTTCTTTGTACTTTCCTCTTGTCCCAGTATCATGTTCAGCCTCCATTTGGGTTTTAGGAATTCCTCTTGGTTATATTGTCCTTGGTCCAGACTTCTTACACCCTCCTTGGCACTGGTTTTGGATCACTTGTTTTTCCCTTGTCCCTGGGTTTGTTAACACCCACTTCCTTTCCCCATCCTCCCTTTCTTCCATGTCCCCCCAGAACTGTTATCCCATTGTTCTTTCTTCTGGCTTGTTTATACCGCCTATCCCTTCCAGATAGACATGCAGCAACAACAATATGTACCATCACAAGACTGAGTACAAAGAAGCAACAATAGAAATTAAAACAATAGCTAAAACAACAAGAACAACAACAAAAACCCTATAAAGAGTTCAGGGTCTATTTGTTGTCCTTCGTGAGTGCTTTCTAGTCATGAGTCATTGGGGGAACAGGGCACTAACCCACACAGGGGGAGGGTGTTGATTGTGTCTCCACAGGGAAAGAGGGACCAGACTTCAACCCGGTGTTCCAAGACAAGAATACAATATACTACATGAAGCAGTGAACCAATAGAGGCTTGAGGGGCCAGCCTCATTACCAACTAAGTGGACAGCACCACCCTCCCCACCGCCCAGAAGAATTCACTTCAGAGGAAGCACTAAAGCCACAGCTCAAGGAGAGGGGCTTGTCTGATCAGAGCACACAGGAGCCAATGAAGGGGGAAGGGGGAAAAAAAAAGAGTGAAGCACATCCTGGCTCACCAAGATCTGAGAACAATGTTTCTGCTCAGATCAGCAATGCACAGAGACCACCACAGGGCTGGCCTCACCACAGGACACACCATCCCTTATTGACTCATAGCACCATTGGGGACAACACTAGAGACATACAGCAGGAATTGTGCCTGCCCTGAGCTCACTATACCGAAGCCAGCCTCTGGGGGGCATGCAGCTGGGGGAGCAGAGCAATGAAGTCCCCAGGGATAGATGTGGGGCCAGGGCATGGCGCCCATCAGACTCGACTAGAAGACTGGAAAGAGGTAGATCGTAAGTAGCTCTCCTCTGTCCATTTCATTAGGCAGGAGTCGCATGGCTTCCACTTGCCTGCAAGAGACCGGGAAATACAGAGATCCTTGGTACCACAGAGCTTTGGCTCAAAGGCTTCCTGATGGTCCAAGGATGATCGGTCTGTCACGCTCACTGGGGTCACCCAGTGTTAGCTGGGAGTTTCCAGCATCGATTTCCCATCCCCCTGATTGAAAGGAAAATGAATGTCCTGATAAAGCCCTCCACCCAGAAGGAAACTTAAGATCCTCACCATGGGGTCTGTGCTCATAAATCTGGAACCCACAAAAGGGCAGCAGAGAGAGAGAGAGAGAGACAGAGAGAGAGAGAGAGAGAGAGAGAGAGAGAGAGAGAAGACAATGGGAGGTGAAGAATGCAGGGGCAGCTGAAGCATTGCTTGTGGTGTCCCCAGATTCCAATACTACATCATTGGCTTCCAGCACGCCAGTGTGACCTCACTGGATTCCAGTCTCTATATTTGCTCGCCATCAGTGCCTCTGACTGTAAATAATCGAAAGGGATAGAATAGGGGGAGAATTGCTATTGCCATCCCCTTTTGCCTTTCATAAAATCTTTTTATATCAGAGGGATCTGGCCCCAGCCACTCCTCACACTATAAGTAGTTCTGGGAGCTAGCAGATTGAGATTTAGCTAATGACATCTCATAGCCTTCTAATCTTTGTTAAAGGAAAGGGTTGTGCATGGATGATAGGTGGATCTTCCTGCAAGATCCTAACTTTCATCAACATGCAATTGAGGCTTACCATCAGAAAACCTACTGAGCCAGGTAGAGGACCTTCCCAGTCCCTTACCTCTGCTTTATAGGCATATAAGAATGATTTGGATTTTATTCATGACAAATGACAAGTTTTATTATCCTGATCCTAGTACACCTACGTTGGCTATCGTTCTGCCAATTGCATGCTAATCGCTTGATATAGGAATGTGCAAAAGTATTCTTTTCTTTGGGAGGCCGTCACAGGTGTTGATGTGTTCTAGACCACAGGAACATTTTAGGATCCTGACAGAGCTGTTCAAGCATATGGATATGAGAGTTTGACATTTCATAGACATGGTAGCAGTAGCATCTAGTGAAAAGATTCCTTGAGGGATCCATGAGGTCCAAAGACATTAAGTGAAGTTCAAGTCAGTTCTTTCCAATCTATGTTCTTCCTACTCCATCATATTGTGCTCTATCTTTGGACTTAATTTCCTTGTCTTGGGGTGGGCAGACTAGTCCATAGCTCCACGATTTTGCACATCCTCTTCCCTCTGATGGGCTGTCCTTCCCAACCTTGGTCTGATCAACTTCTGCTGATTTCTCCTTCGACTGGTGTATCTTCTTTTTGCTGTTACAGACCTTTAGAGGGGACCTTATTATAAGCTGAATCCCACTGTGCTGTAACAATGCATGCCCATCTTTCTCCACCAAGCAATGAGCTTGAGGGCATGAAGTCTGCTCTTGTCATCTTAGCATCACTGGAACCTGGCATGGGTCAGGTAGGGGGAGATACTCCATGAGTGTTCTGAGGGAATAAATGCATTTAAAATCATTTACCCTTTTCGTAGGCATGGAGAGCATCGGAAGACTGAGCAAGACAACAAAGGCAGAGGGTTTGAGATGCTTTAGAAAAACAAAAGAGGGGGACACCAATCTAATAGTACATCTTCTGAGACCTGTACCCTCCATTTGTCTGGATCTCCCAATGAACACCGTGAGGACACACAACTGCAGCTCTGTGCTGAGCTCTCCCTTCTCTTGTCTACTCTGGAGCCTAAGGAGGGGGTGGGGGAGGGGCAAGATCAGGGAGGGTCATCTTGCTCTAGCCTTTGCAGGGCTGCTGTAAAACAATACAATTCCTATAGCTGTGAAGGCCAGCGGCAGGGTCAGCCACCCTCCACGGAGCTATTGTGTTTGGATATTAATAGCCACTGGCAGTGTTGTCTGTGTGGGCAAATGCTGTCTTTTCCGAGCTGTGTAAAGCCCCCACCTCCCAGCGACAAAGTGCTCCACAAATAACCTCTGCATGTTCTGAATTCCTCTGGGCAGGGAGCCTGGGGATAATGAACAGGGTAAAGAAGAGCAGGACTCCCCACAGGGAACCCAGGCCCAGCACTCATGAGAGCCCAGAGTCTGAAGTAGAGGATGTACTGGGTCCTGGAGGGGAAGAATACAGGGGTGATGGGAGGTGGTGGTCGGGGGTGGGGTGGGGGGTGGGGTGGTGGTGGTGGTGGTGAGGGTTGAAAGAAAAGCCCAGGCTCTCCCAGAAACCAGCTGTGAACCTCAGGCAACACTTGGACTTTCCGAGGTTCAGAGTCTTCATCTGGAGAAAGTCTGTCTATTTAATAGGCAGGCAAGCTGCAGCAAATCAAGCCCCAGGTGGGAAAGGCACTTCTCAGTGCGAGAGAGTCATAAGGGGATGGTGATGGTGGTGGTGGTGGTGGTGGTGGTGGTGGTGGTGGTGATGGTGTGACAACAACAACAACAGGCACAACCATGACAGTGACTTGCCAGGAGAATGCTGATTACCTCTCAAAACCAGCCATAACAGAAGTACTAGAAGGAAAGTTTCCACCCCCCATATCTCTCACCCTCTTCCAGGACCCAATGTCTTAGACATCTTTGAACACAATCAATTCACCTGCACTGGGGAGAAGCTCTGCTTTTGTCTGGGGAGACTTCTTTCAACTGAGCACATAGTCTTTTTTGACATTCTACCTGTATCCCTAAGAACCGGTGCAAAAGGAACATGTTAGAAAACATAAGTTGATTAACAGAATTGCTCTGTGCTCATGTCATTCTTCTCCAAGTACCTATACACAAGCCTGGCATTTGTGCCGATCTTTGGGTGTGTGACTTCGTGCAAGTGGTACAATCTCTCTATGCTTCAGTCTCTTCAGTTGTGAAGCATGCAGATAATAATAACGAGGATGCTGTGGGCCAGGTGTTAGGCTGCTGACCACAAGGTCAGTTGTTCAAAGTCAACAGCCTAGAGAAAGATGAGGCTGTCTACTCCTGTGAAGATGGACAGTCTCAGAAGCTCCATATAGGATCATTATAAATCAGAATGTGGTAATCACACCATTTCATGTTAACTGGACAAAACAAAGAAGGATGGAGTCTAGCCTGTCATTCAGGTCACAGCCCGATGATCCCTCCTTGTGGGCATGGCCTTCTCATAAGGATTCTGGGAACTCTCTCTCGCTGCGGCACATTCCTGTTGACAAGATACATGGAGCCGAGCTGATGGCAGCCAGAGCTCTAGAGACATGTCTTCTGCCATCGGGACCACAGGACTTTCCACCCGCCTGTGATCTTCCTGCATTTGGCATCATTGCATGTGCTATGTGAGTCTGAAAAGGCATTCATAGGTTAATATTGAACTAATGGGTTGATATCGAACTTATGGACTTTATCTGTACTGGGCTGGGATATTTTATTGATGCATAATTACTTCTTGATACAAATTTCTCTCTTACACATACATGAGTGTCAATGAATTTGTTTCTCTAGTCAATCCGAACTAACACACAGGACCAACTTGAAGGCAATGGATTTGATTCGGGTTATATATGAAATTAAGTAGAGGCCTGACATTTGATTTAGTAAACATGCCCCTTATCACCTGATTTTATATATTCCCATTCCCATGAAGAGATCTGTTGGTTTTTGCAATGGTACAGTGTGCCTTAAGAGATCTCTGACTACCCCCACACAGAGGACCCCAAAGAAATTGGAAAATCAAACCCTTTGGCAAGTATAATCTCTATTGTGACCAGCATGGATCAGCAGGGATCCAAGTGTCCATGACTTTCCCTCCGTGGAAGCCCTTGTTGATAGACTTTAACTTCCTGGGGAGCATCTGTGGCATACTTCACACAGGCCACTGTGGGAGATCTGATGAATCCTACGGGATCCTCATCAGAAGGGGGCACTCTCCCCAACTCAACGAACAGAGTGCTAAGGGAAAAACAACAGGGGAAGGAAGCATAAAACCTTAGGCATCCAGGACAGAGACTCTAGTCTTCCAGAACACCTTCATCTGGTCACTTAAGGAACTTGCTAGAATTCAGGTTTGTCTGGTTGTGGCTCACCTCTAACGAATCATAATTTCAGTAGATGGGACTGAAATGCAGGTAAAGCTGGCTGTCCAGGTAACCTTTTCCACTCCAGTTTGAGAGTCTTTCCAGATCATATATGGCTCGTGAATCTGGGTGCATCTGTGGGATAGATTAGAAATCAGAGTGGGACTGGGAAGCTTAGAGGCAGCTGTGGCTCCTGGGCAGCCTGATGGATCCCAGCATCTGGTTGCATGAGAAGCAGCGTTCAGGCCTGTAGCAAAGCCCTGGATATTTTCCACTGCCACATTTTCCTGGTGGCTTAAGAATGACAACTGTGTGTAGTAACTGTGACCACAGGCTTGAGCTGCAGTCCGTCCGAGTGTGCGATTTTTAGGACTGGACCCACTGCCTCTGAATTCTCTTAGCCTCAATTTTGGGGCATACCCAGAGAGGTCCAGATAGATTTCTAGAAGGGCACAGGGACACAATGCCGAGCCCTATTGATCCAGTTCTAGATAGTTTCCTCTTCAGATTACTGTTGGCATTAATATGACCTGCTGTAACGTGAACACAAAATGGTTAACTTGCTCTACCTGAAGGAGAAGCAGTGCAAGTGAAGAGTCCTGCAGGAGATGAGAAAGGATATCCAATGCCTGTAGAGGGAAAAACAAGCAGTGAGGATGGCTATTGGGGGCTCTACACAAAAGGACAACGGTTAGTTTATGCTGATTCTTCAGGATCTTTTACTTTGAAACAACAGAGCTGCTTTGGGGTCCCTCTGGGGGTTGGGGAGGGGGGGCGAGTGCCACTGTGGGGAGGGTTCCGTAATGGATCTCAGGAGGAGCACAGGAGAAAGTCCGGCTGATGTAGTTAATGCTTTCATCATTTCCATATAGACTCCAATTTCCATTCCACTGAGAAAGAATTGACTTCATTCCACCAAGAAGCAGTCCTTGAGGTCTATGGGACGTTCTGCCCATGGACAGAACCATGTGAAAGTCTCCTGGTGGGTCCAGCATGTCTTTCTCAATGAATAATGGTTCGGCGTGGATAATCTAAGGTAAAGGATCAACCAAACCGGAGTGGCATTGAGCTTGGAGGGCTCTATCCTTTCGCTTTCTGGGTATCTCTTTGGCTCTTTCGCTCTCTTCTGGGAAGAACGGTAAAGCCGCTCAATTTTTAGAATGATGCTTTCCTCTCTCCATGCGGGATGGGTGGCAGGCAGTAAATGTGTGCTTCAAAGCCTGTTTGGGGGAACAGTTGCATGGATTGCCCAGGTGTGGGGTGTGAGCGGTGAGGAGGAGGCACAGTAGGCTGCCCTGGGGCCAGGCTGGGCTGGTGGGGAGTGGGGGGTGAAACAATGTCCACAATCCCTTGTGAAGGTGAAGCTGCCTCCTTGTATCCTTGTGGGGTTTGACACGTTCCACGTCCTCTGAGGCCACCTGAAAGGAGGCAGTGGCACAGCAACAGCAATGGCTGCACAGGTGGCCGTGTGTGTTGGAAGGACCTATTCGTTTCTTTACATGCAGACTCATCAGTGAGTACAACAAGAGCCTGAAAGGATCGAACAATCTTGGACTTCAGGACACAGAGCAGTTTTCTCAAAGACACCATATCATTTCCACATAATTTCTACTCCGGCGCAAAGACGAGGAGCTAACCGTCAGTATTACGTCTTCGTTAGGTAGAAAATTCCGTCTCCTTGCTCACCGTGCAGGTCCATAGAGAGATAAGGAAATAGCATTGCACTCTCTGGCCTCCGTGCCCACTCTCCCAGCTCTTAGGCTGCAGCAGCAGAAAGCACTTCAGGAAGGGTTGGTCGCCAGAAAGCAGTTTCCCAATACGAGCACCTTTGGACTCAGATTACAGCAAGGCTTTTTCGAACGTATCAAGACACCGATGTCCATTGTGTCACTATGCACCATAGCTACGACTCACAATAAACGTCCATCAATAAATGACTGGATTCACAAAACGGGGTGCACACGTACCATGGAATACCATGTGGCCACAAAGAGCGCCGAAGTCCTAATGCATACTATCACACGCGTGAGCCCTGAAAACATTATCCTGCTTGAAATAAGTCCGTTTCTAAAGGACAAATATTATCTGATCCCATTTATCTCAAATAAACAAATGGATAGAGACTGAAGCTTCCCAATGGCTGTCACAGCGGGAGGGAGAGAGGAGGAGTCCTTGCTCACAGGGCCCCACGTTTCTACGAAGGAGAGTAGGATGATTTGGAAAAGACTTGGCGACTGTTCTGTTACATGTATTTAGGTTTTGTGTTAGTCTGAGTTGACTAGGGAAATATATAGACACTCATATATGTTGTAAAACAGAACTTATATCAAAGAACAATTGTATATTGAGAAAACATCCCAGCCCAGTCCAATATTAGCCCATATGTCTGATACCACTCAGTAAATTCCTCTTCAGACTCTTACAACACATACAATGATGCAGAATGCAGGAAGATCAGAGGCCAGTGGGTGGAAAGTCTGGTGGATCCTATGATGGTGGAAGCATCTTAGCATTGATATGGGTCTCCCCATGGCTTCTCCAGCTCAGGGCTCTGGCTCTACCAGCACAGCTCCATGTGGCCTGTCAACGTGAAATCTCAAGCAGAGAATGAGTGTGTCCTGCCTCCAGCGAGCTAAATGAGCTCATTAAGTAGTGTTCACCCCTTCACCATTAATAGTCTCAAGTTGGCACCAGCTGATGTGACTACCACATGTTTTAAACTCTAAATCGTGGATTAGGTGAAGGGCTACAGAGCAGACCATCAGTTTCACAGCCAGCAACTCACCAGCCCTCCATTGTCTTGCCCTGTGTCCATCATATTTTCCCCCATCTCCCTCTTGTTGGCGCTTCATTTTCACCACAATAAAAATAAGTGGAAAAGAAACACAATTATAAGAAGCATGATCCTACATGTTGAAGATATCAGGTGGGTCCAGAGTCAGGTGGTGGGTGAGGGTCAGACTGGATGTCCTCCATCAATCCCTGAGATCCTATTACTCCCTACTGTTCAAGAGACAGAATTCTCTAACCTCTGTGGTCACAGGCCCATGACCATTAGTGTGATTAATCTGTGGTAATGTCTATAATCATGTTTAGAATAGGGCAAAGCAAAGTGATTGATTGTCATCATTATCAGTAGCCACATTTGCAATTAGTAGTAATTGCATGCTCATCTTTGGAGATCTTTTGTAAGTAATTGAATCTCGCCACTTAAGAATTCAATCTCTTCTACTTTCGGCTCTTTTGTTTTGTTGTTGCTTTTCCCCATCCTTCGACCCATGCCTGGAAATGAGAAGGAAGTCATTAATATTAATCAGATGATTCTGTTCATTGGTATTTATGAAATGAAGTGTTTTACTGCATGGTCACATACCCTTCAGTGTGGTTGCTACTTCCTGGCAGGCCTAAGCTTAACTCTTGGGGTTCCACTGTGGGTTTCATTCACCTTTGACTTTTAGGAATAAGAAAGGTCTTTCATTGAGAGCCCTTAGGTAGAAAGACTTATAGCTCATTTAGGCCACAAAGAGGAAATAAAGCCTATATAAGGTCTCTGTTCTTTCCTTAATCTATTTTACATTCCAATAAAAGTAGACCGAACAAGTGAGAGATTCATTGATAGATCCTCTCATGGTCCTGAGAAGCCATGGTGGCATCGTGGTTGCACATTGGACTGCTAACTGCAATGCAGCAGTTCAAAACCACCAGTCACTCCTTAGGAGAAAGACAGGATGTTCTCCTTCTGTAGAGAGTTGTAGTCTGAGCCACTCAAAAACTTAGAAACGCACAGTTCTATCTGTGTCCTATAAGCTCGCCATGAGTCAGCACAGAGTTGATGGCAGTGAGTTTTTGAGTCGCATGGTCCCTGTTCCCAGGGAAATTGATGGTCAGGTAGGGCCATCAAGATGTAGAAAGGAAGGCCTGGGGCTCTCCTTCTAAAATGCCTGCCAGGAAGACCTTATGGATCACAAGCAAATATGTTCCAGGATAGCGTTGAGCTTGAACCCCTAAGTTGGGCTCAAACCTACGGAAGACTGTGAAGATGGTTCTGGCATAGGAGAAGGTTTCCTCTGTTACGAATGAAGCTATCGTGAGGTGGAGCTGGTTCCACGGCAACTAACCCAAGAAGATGAGACGTAAGTTTTTAAAGGCTACAAAAAATAAACTACTTGCTCCTTGTATAGATGCTTGAGGAAAACAAGTGCAGTGTTCGCTACAGTGAGGTCTAGATAAGGCGCTTGAGGGGGAGAAAGCAAACCTGAGAGCAAGAACGGACAGAGCAATGATTAAAGCTTCCCCCTGGACCCAGGTGGAAGCAGACCCCTCATAACTGTTGGAAAATGAACACTTAACACCCCAATGGCTTAAGCAGTTGCTATAAAATTAAAATGTAACTTAAGAAAAAAACCTGCTCAGTAATGACCTGAGCTGTTAAATGTATGTTAGTGAAAGGTAAAATGACACAATATTTGCATCACTGTAAGCATCAAAGTACAGAACCAGTTGCCTATGGAGTAGATGCCAACTCATGGAGAGGTCATGTGGATCAGAATAGAACTGTGCTGCCCTGGAGTTTCCAATTGCTGGTTTCTTGGAAATAGATTGTGCCAGTTATTACCTCAGAGGTGCCCGGGATGGACTTGGACCCCCAACCTGTCGGTGACCAACCAAGTCCATCACCCATCTGTACCACCGAGGGATGCACATCCAGGGACCAGTTGGGAGTTTCCCCACAGAGCATTAGCTCCTCATAAAGATGGATGTTTACCCAGACTTGTTCAGTATTGAAGGAACCCTGATGGGGTGGTGGTAAAAACCCTAGGCTGCTCCCGGAAAGGCCTGGGGTTGGAACCCACCAGCTGGAACCCACCAGGAGAAAGATGGGGCGCTCTGCATCTGTCCAGACTGACAGCATTGAGAACCCTACAGGGCCATTCTATTCTGTTCCATGCAGTCTCCATGAGTCCCAATCCACTGTATGACATAGTAGGTTTAGTATGGCTTATTGAATATTGATTACTTGTCAAGCACTCTTTGAATGCTTTATACGTGCTCATTCATTTAATCCTAAAACCAACCAAAGGTGAAGAGATTCTCACAATTTCTATTTCCCAGACATAAAACCCGAGGCTCCAGGAGATGAAGGAACTGGTAAATGTCAGAGCCACGATATAAACCCAGGTTCTCTGGCTCCAGAACCTATGCAAAGTGTAATACCACTTTCTAAATATATTTTTAAATCTAGATATAAGGCCAACTATTACCTCTATGAGTATTGTGCAGCTGACAGCCAGGGGCAGGGGGATGTGTCTGCTGGCTATTAAGAATCTCTAATGTTGAACCCCTGCATAAGGCAGTTGGGTCCAAAGCAGATAGTGGCAGCCAGGGCTAGGACCAGAGTAAACCACTGAAGAGGCTAGGGTACAAATTTTAAGGAGGCGCTCATCCTCAAGGTCTTTCTAGTGTGGAGTTGGCCCTATGGGTGACTGTCTCCTTAAATTTTGCAGCCTTCTCTTGGCCCTGAAGCTGGGTTACTACAAGCCTACGTAGCCTTCCTTGATTTCATAATCATAAGTACTAAAAATATAGTCAGAAAAGCAATAGGAAGGAGAAGGAAGCAGCTAATGACTTGAAAAATCCAGAAGAAACTTCCTGTGAAGTGGCTGTGGTCACAGGTTAGACAGGCGCATGGTGCCTCTGCTTTCAGGCTCTGGAGCAACTCCTACTCGTCTTAATGAATCCAGAGAATGAACTCCCTTCCCACAAGAAGAGCCTGTCTCTCCTCTCTGCCAGGAACATCTGCTCCTAATGCCTCCTGGTTACCGCCTAAGAGCTTATTTCCTCCCACTTTAGTTACAAGAGGCATAATCATTTTACAGACCTCATCAATAAATCCCATTCGTCTAGATCAAAAATATGATTCTCTCTCTGGGCCTTCTCAGGTCTCATCTCATTTCTGTAATTCTCACTGCTCCTAAGTTATCTCTTAAAGAAATCCCTTGTATGGTGATCTTAGAATCAGTGAAGTCAGGATTCCTAAATGCTCAAGGGTATTAGGAGCAAGAGCCATAGTAGTATGGACCACAATCTGACTTCTAATTCCATATTTATATCCTGCCACTAGAAAGACTCCCCTGTCTGAACGCTGAAACCCGCTCGTCCCACTTCCAGTGGACGAGAAAGGAACGAGTGAAGCCTTCTTGCAAAGAGGCGGAGGGTTAGCATTATCTCTACTATGAAACCAACGTCTTCAAGAAACTCTCTCTTTTGTACGGATTGCCACGTAGCACCTCATGAAAACTGCTGGACGGAGTGTACAAAGGCTGGAAAAGGCCAAGTACCATCTATAGTCCATTATTGCTTTGAATACAGTTAATCTTGGTGTTAGAATGGACATTTGAACAAATATCATAAAGTCCCAGGACAACAGAAACCAAATGGTTCCTGGAAATCAGGCACATAGATAGGTAGACGACACATAAGAGAGTCTCCTTATGGATACATGGAAGACTGGAAGTAAGAGAGCTGGGAAGTGGGCATAAGCAGAGAGAGCAGTTTCAGAAGGGCCACGCCCATGAAGCCTAAGGAGGAGAAGAAAAAGCTACATCTAGATTCCTCTGGTGATTTGATGGTTAAAGTTTTCTGTCAACGAGGCTGGGCCAGGAGTCTCGGCAGTTTGGCCGTAAAGACCTAGTAATCCCTCATGATGTCAGGAGAGACCGGTCCCTGGAGAAGGACGCCATGCTTGGTGACGTGGAGGAGCAGAGAAGGTGGGGAAGCCCCTCGACAACATGGATTGGCTCAGACACAGAGGCAAGTGTGCGGATGGCAAAGGATCATGCACGGGGCATGGGGTCCCTATGGATTTTAGATTGAGGACACCTAACAACAATAACCCCACTCTGATGGGATCTAACACAATGTAAACACCTCCATAATGGGACCTGCTACGAGCCGTCCATCACTTGCAAGGAAACCAATGTGGGATGAACACCCTTACTCAGATCACAGTCCTGATACAACGTAGAAGGAAGTTTTCTCAAGATGTGGCCTGCTTCCAATATAAATGAATGCTGTGGAAAAGCTTGCTGGCTTTTTTTGCTGGATCTGGATCCTGAATCTGGCTCATCCTCTGACCTGCAGTTCTTTGAACTTGAAACAAAGCCTTACCATAGTGCTGGCCTATCCTGGGAGTCATCAGCAGCCTGTCATCTAGCCTGCTGACTTTGGATTTCCTCACTACCTCTATATCTGCAAACTTTACCTGCTGATCATGAATTCACTCTCCTCTGCCACCACAAGCCTGTCATCTTCCTGCCAGCCATGGGGTCATCACCCCTGCTATGATGTGAGTCAAGTCTAGGGTACAAATTTTACCCTTTGGAAAGCATCCAAGCTAATATCTGACTCACAGACTTGGAACTTGCCAAATTGGAAATGTACCCACTTCTACAACTGTGAGAGTCATTTTCTTGATATGACCCCACCTACCCCCTGTATATACATACATAAACTTAAGCCTAGGAAAGGTGACTTCATGCACAGCATGTCTTTCCAAGCTCATTCTAAGAGCAGACATTACGGTTAGAGATTGCTGGAGGAAGTGTATGAAGGCTGAAAAAGACCGGGTTTCATCTATAGTCCATTATTTCTCTTGACTCTAGTTGATCCAGCATTGGGATGGACAATTAATCCAATAGCTAAAGGTCCTAGGAGAACAGAGCCACAGAAATCCAATGGTAATCAGCTCTGTGGCCATGGGTAAGCTACGTTACCCCTTAGTTCTTCAGTTGCTTTCTCATTAACATTAGTGCAATGGGAATGAGGGTGAAATGCCATGATCCCCTCTTTCTTTTTACTCTAAAATGCTAAAATCCACTCATTTAGAAGTTCTCTAATCTTCCTTTTAACTCCAAAACTCTTTAATTGTATTATTCTTCTCCATGGCACACTTTTTGGAGTTAAATGCATATATAACAAAAAATGTCATTTAAACATTTTTTACATGCACACTTCTGTGACATTAATTACTTTTATGATGATGGGTAGCCAACATCACTGTGCATTTCTAATGTTTTCCTTCACCTTTCCCAGAAGTGCAATGTCCCTCCATCAAGGTCGGTCTCTCTCTCTCTCTCTCTCTCTCTCTCTCTCTCTCTCTCTCTCTCTCCCCCACCCCTCCCTTTCACCTCTATAACCATAACAGCCTTCTGTCTAGATACATGCCTAGGCTACATACTTCATATAAGTAGGATGACATGATATTTGTTCCTTTGTGACGGACTTATTTCACTCAGTACATGCTTTCAGGACCTGTCCATGTTATAGCACTTATCAGGACTTCTTTTATCTTCCTCAAAGAAAAAGTTCCACCTGTCATTAAAATATATCCCACATTTTGCTTGTCAATTCATCTGCTGATGAACATTTAGATTGTTTCCACCTTTTGGCTATTGGGGACAGTGCTGCAATGAACACTGAGGTACATGCATCTGTTTGTGTTCTTGGTTTCAATTCTTTTGAGGATAAATGTAGGAATGGAATCGTTAGACCATATAATAATGCTATGATTGTCTTATTAAGGACACTCCAAACTATTTTATTCTGACCATACCATTATAAAGTCCCACCAGAAGCAGATGAAAGTTGCAACTTTTCTATGTTCTCACCTACATCAGTCGATGCTGTTGTTCCCCTGGAGCTGATTCGGACTCATGGAAACCCCATGCTTACAGGGAGCACTGGGCTCCATAGGATTTTCAGGGCTGTGACCTGCAGACACAGACAACCAGGGATCTCTTTTGAGTCTCCTGTGGGGATTCAAACTACCAACCTCTAAGCTAATAGTGGAATGAATGCTTACCTGTTTGCACCATTGTGGTTCTGGAGAAACAGGCGCCCATGAGGGTCATACCTTCCTGAGAGCAGGTTAAAAGCTCTGCATGTTTGTCCACAACAGTTCTGTAGTAAGAGCTCATAAGGCACGAACAGCAGGGATGGAACAGCATCCTCCCTTCGTTGGCATCCATAACAAGCTATTGCCCTGCCACCGCAGGTCCCCCACAACTACTCCTCTATTCCCTCACTTGTAATTACTCATTGAATGACTTCCATGTGTCAGATAAATGGCAACTAGTCCCCAATGAAAGAAATAAGGAGTGTGGCCAATAGATGGGGTAGCAAATCCAGGGACAAATGTCTTCTCGCTACTCTTCCTTTGCTTCGTATCCCTTAAACATACATGTCCCTCGAGACACAGGCACTCTTTCGTTCACTTACCCTCACTGAACATTTGCTCTGCGTGCTTGATTGCACATCTGAATATAAAGAAAAGAAAAACCCTTACAACTGCACAATTGAAGTTGCCAATTATCCTTATTCTTGGGATCAACAATCTATTGCCATGAAAGCAGTAGTCTAGAAATCAAATGACATATTGCATTGGGAAAATCTGTTGCCCTTCCAACAAAAACAAACAAACAAGCAAACTCACTGTCATCTAGTTGGTTCCAACTCATAGAAACCCTGTCAGGTCAGGCTAGAACTTCCCTGTGGGATCCCGGAACTGTAACTCTTTATGGGAACAGAAAGCCTCCTCTTTCTCCAGGGGAGCGACTGTTGGAACTGCCGCCCTGGCGTTTGGAAGCCGAACACATACCCACTACTCCACAAGGATCTACTGTGGCCAAAGATCTTGGTTAAAAAGAAAAGTGTTAGTAAGCAAAGATGTCACTTTGATGACTAAAGTATGGCTGACCCCAGCCATGGTATTTGCAATCACTTCATATACATGCAAAGCTAGAAAATGAAACAGAATAACACATTCAAATTGTGATATTGGCAAAGAATATTGACTATACCGTGGACTACCAGAAAAGTGAACAAATTCCTCTTGGAGGAAGTACAGCCTGAATTCTCCTTAGAAGTAAAGATGGCGGACACCTGCCCCTCCCCCCAGAAAAATTTATTTCAGAGGACAGCACTGAAGCTGCAGCTCAGGGAAAGACACTTGTCTGATCAGAGCAACAGGAGCAAATGAAGGGGAAGGCAGAGAGAGTGGAGCACATCCTGGCTCACCAAGCCTTGAGGACGATATTCCTACTCAGAGCAGTCAATCCACAGAGAAGACCACATGGCTGACTCCATTATGAGACATGACATATCTCACTGAACCATAGCCCTGTGGGGGACACCACTGCATACAGTGGGAATTCCCCCTGATCTGATCCCACCACACCGAGGCAAAATACTAAAGGCATGCAACAGAACAGCAAGGGGAACAGAGCAACAAAGTCCCCAGAGAATACCAAAAATAGACTTTGGGGCCAGGGCTTGGCACCCCATCAGACTCGACTACAAGCTTTTATTTTTTGTTGTTATGTTGTTGTTTGTCATTGGTTGTTGTTGCTGTTGTTTTGTTTTCTTTTGTTGCTTGGTTGTGCTCTGTCTTGTTTTTGTGCATGTTATTATCTCCGTAGGTATGTCTAAATAAGATAGATTGGATGAACAATTTGGAGGAGAAAACAATGGGACCAACAGTTCCAGGGGGGCATGGGAGAGGGGGAGGTGGGGAAAAAGGAAGTGGTGTTAACAAGCCCAAGGACAAGGGAACAACAAGTGATCCAAACTGGTGGTGAGGAGGGTGTAGGAAGCTGGTAGGGTGTGACCAAGGGCAATGTAACTGAGAGGAATTACTGAAACCCTAATGAAGGCTGAACATGATAGTGGGACAAGAGGAAAGTCAAAGGAAATAGAGGAAAGAG
Organism: Tenrec ecaudatus; assembly: GCF_050624435.1. Lineage (NCBI taxonomy): Eukaryota > Metazoa > Chordata > Mammalia > Afrosoricida > Tenrecidae > Tenrec > Tenrec ecaudatus. The sequence goes on along the minus strand of NC_134535.1, from coordinate 128,533,709 downwards.
CTAGGAGGCAAAGGGCATTTATAGTGGTCTAAGTAAAGGCATCCACATATGTAAATATATTTATATATGAGGATGGGGAAATAGATCTATGTGCAAACATTTATAGGCTTAGTATTAAGGTAGCAGATGGACATTGAGCCTCCACTCAAGTACTCCCTCAATGCAAGAATACTTTGTTTTATTAAACTGGCATTCCATGATGCTCACCTTGCTGACAAAAATCACTGAAGACAAATGGGTGTATAAGCAAATGTGGTGAAGAAAGCTGATGGAGCCCATCTATCAAAATATATAGCATCTGGGGTCTTCAAGGCTTAAAGGTAAACAAGAGGACATCTAGCTCAGAAGCAACAAAGCCCAACCAAAAGAAGCACACCAGCCTGTGTGACAAGGTGTTAAAGGGATCAGATATCAGGCATTGTCAGAACAAAAAATTGTATCATTGTGTGCTCACCTCCATGATACAATCACTGAAGACAAATGAGTGCATGAGCAAATGTGGTGAAGAAAGCTGATAGTGCCTGGCTATCAAAAGATATAGTGTCTGGGGCCTTAAAGGCTTGAAGGTAAATAAGTGGCCATCTAGCTCAAAAGCAATAAAGGCCACATGGAAGAAGCACACCAGCCTGTGTGATCATGAGGTGTCAAAGGGTTCAGTTATCAAACATCAAAGAACAAAAAAGTCATATCATTGTCAATGAGGGGAATGCAGCATGGGGACACAGGGCCCTCTGGAGGCAACTGGACATCCCCTTATGGAAGGGCTGCAGGGAGGAGACAAGCCAATCAGGGTGCAGTATAGCAACGATGAAACATACAACTGTCCTCTAGTTCTTAAATGCTTCCTCCCCGCCACTATCATCATCCCAATTCTACCTTACAAATCTGACTAGACCAGAGGATGTACACTGGTACAGATAGGAACTGGAAACACAGGGAATAACACAGGGAATCCCGGACAGATGATCCCTTCAGGACCAGTGGTGCGAGTTGCGATACCGGGAGGGTAGAGGGTGGGTAGGGTGGAAGGGGCAACCAATTACAGGAATTACATATAACCTCCTCCCTGGGGGATGGACAACAGAAAAGTGGGTGAAGGTAGACATCAGACAGTGTAAGATATGACAAAATAATAATTTATAAATTATCAAGTGTTCATGAGGGAGGGGGAGCAGGGAGGGAGCAGGAAAAAAAGAGGGCCTGATGCCAAGGGCTTAAGTGGAGAGCAAATGCTTTGAAAATGATGAGGGCAATGAATGTACAAATGTCCTTTACACAATTGATGTATGTATGGATTGTTATAAGAGTTGTATGAACCCCCAATAAAATGATTTTTTAAAAAGAGGTAAAGATGGCAAAATTTGGTTACACTTGCTTTGGACACAGCATCAGATGGGATGAATTACTGGGGGAAAAAAACATCCTTAATAAAGTAGAAGAGTCATCCAAAAAGAGGGAGACCCTTCATTAGATGGATTGAGAAAGTGGCTGTAGTAGTGGACTCAAAGATAGCAGCAACGGTGAGAAGGATGCAGGATAGGTCAGTGTTGTGCTTTGTGCTGTGGTGTATAATGTCGGTATGAGTCAGAATCCACTCAACAGCACTGAACAAACATTATTTTTGGAGACTCAGAAATGAATGAAACCATCACTTTATTCTTTCAGACATTTCATTAATATTCTGTATATAAATATTTAGTGAGAGTCTATGGGGAAGAACAACAATTACACAAGGCAGATGTGTGGTGAAATCATTGGAATACAGTGCAGTAGGAACTATAGGAGAGGGATGCATAAGATTAGGAGAGGGCCCTTAGGTTGAAGTGATTGACTGGTCTGGGGAGTTAAAGATGGCTTCTAAGAAGATAAGGTTGTGTCCTCAGGTAGACAGGGAAAGACTCTTCCAGAATAATCTGTATCAAGGGGCAAAAAAAAAAAAAATGAAGTCCTTTGGTACTTCCAAGCAAATGATGTGTGTGTAAAATGAAGGATGTTGAGGGGCTTGGCTCATGGAGAGTCCCAGTGAGAATGCTAAGGATCTTAGACTTCAGTTGCTGGGCAGTAGGGAACCTCTACCAGGCCCACACAGAACATAAACAAGTGAGAGCTGAATCTTGCTTCGATTTGAAGGGTTGACTGGGTGTCAAGCTGTAAATAGAGAGAACAATTCAGGCAACATAAGGAGGATAGAGGTCAGGTGGCTGGAGCATTAAGGGATAAAGATGGGAAGACAAGGCTTAAGAGACAGTGAGAGGTTAGAGCTTGTGGCATGAGTGAAAGTGATCTATGGGAGAGTGTAGGAGATGGAGAAGCCCAGGAAGTTTTCTGGGTTTTAGCCTTGGTCGGAGATTAGCCTTGAAAATATTTATGTAAGTGGATAGCACGTACATAGCTGCATAACCAATGACTGAGATGTGTAGAAGGGACAGTTTGGGTGGAGGAGAGATAACTAGCTCACTTTTATACAGGCTGAGTTTGGGTACCTGTGGACACACTTTGTACTTTAGATAGGGAGATATGCAGAGAGGGGGATATAAGTCTGAGTGTCTGAAAGGGCTGTGTGTGGAACTGTGGAGTGTGGGGTTGTCAGCATACAGAAGGCTTTAGTGTGTGGAGGCAGGGGAGGGAGTGGATGAAACCACTAAGGGAGAATGCTATTGTTACCAGTGGCCTTCGAGTTGGCTCCCAATTCACGGAGACTCCATGTCAGGCACAACAGAACAAAGTATGGCCCTTTCCTATGCCATTCTTATAATTGATTTTGGATAAGAGCCGTGTGATTTGTTGGGATTTCCCAGGCTGATTTTAGGATCTAGATGATCAGGGCTTTCTTCCTGTTCTGGTAGCTCTCCTGAAGCCTTCTTCTGGTAGCTCTACCGAATCCTGTTCACTATCGCAGCAACACACAAGCCTCCACTGACCCAGATAGGTGATGACTGTACGAAGCATGTCAAAAATTCATGGGAAAATTCCATGGTTTTTTTTTATCTCACTGTGTCATGAACCTTTTAAAGAGCAAGCCCTGCACCATCAATTCAATTCCCACTTATATAACCCAATAGAGGGTTTCTGGGGCTCTCAATCTTTATGCAAGTGGAGAGCCTCATTTTTCTTCAGCAGAGAAGTTGGCGGGTTTGAAACACTGACTCGTCGATCAATTGATTAGCAACCCAGTGATTACCTGACAGAGCCACCAGGGCTTCTTGGACCTCTTGACGTTCACCTTATATTTGCCTGGAAAGTTTAAATACCTAAGGAAGGGTAAATAGTTAAGGAAGATTCTGGCAATGGAATTTGCACAAAATACCAGAGCTGAACATAACAAGAGAAGCTTGTCAACCTGTCTCATAGACAAAGAATCGAATATAGAACAAAGAACTCCTTAAGGCTCTTTTTCATCCCGTGGACCTCCGTGAGGTTCCTTATTGTAAGTGAAGAAGAATTGGGGTGTTTTCAGCAACAAGAAGCATTTCAATCCTGAAGCCATTCCTGTTCTCACCATCAGCCGGAACCCCTGCACTCCCAGATCGCCCCACAACCATCCATTGCGATCGGGTAGCAGCTTCTGACTCTGAAAGACCCTGGAGGACGGTTTTCAAGCCTGTAATCCTTCTGGAAGCTGACAGCCACATGCTCTCCTGCAGAGCAGCTGGTGGGTTTGAACCACTGACCTTTCAGCTGGTAGCTGAGCACCGGATCACACTGTCCCGCCAGAGTTCCTTTCCGCACCACATGACCCCTAATCTCCACGTGTCTTTGGGGGGTGCTGCTAGGCGGTGCAGGCCCCAGGAGAGTCCTGCATGGGCTTGGAGAAGGGGGGAGAGTGTTGCTGCTATTAGCTGCCTTTGCACCAACTCCCAATTCATAGAGACTCCATGCCACGTGCCACAGAGCAGAGCACTGTCCCGTCCTATGCCATCTCCCCAAACGATCCCTCTCTCAGCACCATTTCTCAGGCCTAACCAAGGATCACTCCATGAGCAGTTGCTCAGCCGCCACACAATCCCAAGGGGAGACTGTCCCCATGCCTCTGACTCTTTGTACCACCCAGAGCAAAGCTGACAGAATGACTAAAACGAGAAGATTTCCCTAAAACAGTAATGCTGTAGGGTGCCTTTGGCGTGGCCTTTCCTTTACATTTTAATGGTACGCTGATGCTGAATTAAAATGGAATTCCTATGGAAATAGACGATGTCTAAATCAATACTTGCTGATTAGTGTCATGAGGATGAATATCGAAAGATATAATAGCTATAGCGGGGCCCAAACCGGAGAGGGCTTCGGTGAATAAAGCCGCCTCTGTCCATTAACGCAAGTCTGACTCATGTTAAATTACAATAATATATCTAGGAAACTCTGGCCAGAGCCACTTGAAAGCCCTCACAATATAGCCCAATTAGCACTATGAGGACAAATGCAGAAAGAATTCGTTATTCCCAAAGACGCCTCATAAAGTCCAATTTGGCAAACTTCCTTGTCTGCCAACCCAGCGCCTAGAAGGCTCCGGGCAGAGCAGCTGAAATACCGTGGTGCTGATACCTACCCACATGCTCAGCTAAGACAGGCCTCCACGTGGGTGTCACAGGAGGCGTTACAGCCCCCCTCCCCCCACTTCGCCCCCTTCCCTGTGTTACTCGGTGCAGAATTCCATTTCCCATCTCTCTTAATCGTTTCTATGGAGGTCCCTGTGTCCCTCATTGGAACCCATTTGCCTCTTTATGCGTTATTCGTGTAACATTTAATGAATGCAGACTCTGGGTGATCTTGGAAACTCTCTCGGTATCTCACTCTCCCCATTTGCAAAATTAATCGTACCTGGCACCAAGTAGCATGCAGTGAGTATGAGCTATTAGTATTTTTGTCTTTCTGACAGGTAGACAGATAGCTATAGATAGGGATAAAGGGTGTTACCCCCACTCACTGCCTTTGCCGAGTGATAATTAGCTGTCCATGACACAATGACGAGGTTGCGAAGCAATCAGGCATACAGTAGACACCTATGGGAAAATCCAACTGGGTCCATACACAGCGCGAGGCAATAGCATCGCATCACACAGGTGCACCTAAATGCAGCCACTGAAAAAGGCCAATGCCCTTCAGCATGCCCCACCTCCCACCAACCAGTGGGGTAGGGGGTTAAATAGCAGACTGAGGTAAGGCCCATTCTCTTCCAGACGCGCTCTCTGGAAGGTCAGAGAGTGGGATTGGTGCACTCTCTTGGCTCAAGCCTCTTGGTTCTCCATGCTCTGGGAGCCGCACCCTTGGCTCCGCACTCTGATTCTATCCTGTTCAGGTATTCCTTCCACGTGGTTTTTCGCGCTCCCCTGAAGTGGCCATCTTCCGTCGTGTGATTCCTGCTTTCTAGAGAATAATGTGCACTTTCTGAGACTGTATTAACCCAAACTTCTCTTTCCCTCCTAAAAGAAACAGGAGCCGAGGTAAACCATCCCAGAGACCTCACATTTCTTCTGTTTGGTTGTCGTGCTTGTTTGTTGGTTTCCACCCCAGCAGGCCGTGAGATGAAGGAGAAGACATTTGGACAGCAGTGCCTTGCCAGTGCCTCCCTGCTTAGCATCCCCGAAAAATTCGGCTGCTACAGAGGAAAGAAGCTTTAAACAGAGAGCTTAGCCCCACCCATTTACAGGTGAAGGATCCAGGACCCTGGTACGGAAGATGACTTCCTAGCATGGTCTAGAATGGGAGTTCCATTCTATTGAAACATTGATTACCACCTAAGCCAACAATAGTGAGACCAATAGTTAATACACTTGGCTGGCAATGAGAAGATTGAATCGAGCATTTTTGAAAAGTGCGCTCTTGAAAGCCCTGTGGAACACAGTCCTACTCTGACCCGCATGCGTTGCCAGACAGCAACTGGGTCAACTCGTGTCCAGAATGGCCTGCAAAGGCAAATTAGTCCCTGTTGTTAGTAAATCTACCTTACAGAAAGGGAGACAAACGCATCCACATGCGCGCAGATGGCAGGATAGGTGGTAAGAGAGACACAGCTGTGACGTTTCAGTAACTCATGGAGGAGATAAAGTCCACCTGCAGATTGAGAGGAGGCTTCTTGAAGGAGCCAGTGCTGGACATTGATTTTGAAGGGGGATGAGTTAGTCGGGGAGTGAGTGTACTGGCAAAAGGGCATTCTGAGCAAGAGGCAAGGCATAGATGTGCAGGACTAAGGTGTGTCTGGGAACAAACCAGCAGTTTTTCATCATGGGAAGTTTTCCACGTAACACAAGAATAAAGAATGGCAGGAGACAAGATTAGATGGGCATGTTATGCCCAGGCAAAGAGATTCACGTAATTTCTGCACATAATAGAGAATCATTGAAGGATTAACATTTAGGTGGAACATTCTGACTTCAGTTTGTAAAGTGGATGTGGGAAAGTCAGATTTCAAAAGAGAGCTGATTTCAATACATTGAATAACGATGATGTGGATGTCAAAGAGGGCAGCAGGAAAGAGGGGAGAGCAAATTGAAAGCATTTAAGAGATATGGTCACTTGGTAACTAACTAGATGTGAGGGATGAGAGCAAAAGATATAGGAATATTTAGGCTTCTGATTTAGGTGACTAGCTGGGTGGAAGAAATATGGGTTGAGAATATGAGACTATCAGAGAAAGGATGGACAGGATAAAAGACTATGCCCAGTAGGCAGCTGGAGGGCAAATGTGTGTCCCAGAGAAGAGATTTGGGGCTGGAGATTGAGGCTTGGTATTCACCAACATACAGGTGATATTCAAAATAGTAAGAACTGCAAAGATCATCCCAAGAAAGCATTTATATGAATAATAGTTGAGGTTCAAGACCTTGTTCCTGGAGCTAACACCCTTAAAAAGGAAATTGAGGTGTTGTCTTAGGCTGGGTTCTGTAGAGAAGCCAAAACAATGGAGCTTTTATGTATTTATATCAAGGAAATGGCTCACATTTGCATAGGTGGCATGTTTTAAATCCATGGACAACATGTCGTTCTGGAGGCTTCTCCTGACTCATGTAGCTCCAGTGGATGATGAAGTCAAGATTGATAGGTCAGACAGCCTTCTGGCTGAATTCATCCAAGGTCAGAAGGCAAGACAGCAGGCTGCTGCTGATGCCCAGGGTTAGCAGGCACTACTGCAGGCTATTGGTTCAAATCCAAAGAATCAGAGCCAGATGAAGAGGTGGATGCGAGATTCAGTTGAAGTGGATTCTCAAAAAGCAAGCAAGCTTTCCCATACTATCCACTTATATTGGATGCAAACCACACCTTCAAGGATATCTCATCATGAGAAGGAATCGATATTTCTTAAATATCAAACAACTGAGAATCTTGACCCAGTCAAGTTAGTGCAAAATCTTAACTACCACTTGCGTCTTCTATGAATCACTGGTGTCTTCTATGAAGACATCAGAGATAGATTATAGAGGTACAAAGGACTCAAAAGAGATCAAGTGCACAGAAGTCAAGAGAATAAAGAGCGCATGGTCACAATATTAAATGTAGATAGGCTGATCCAGTTTCTGTGTAGTTGACTTCATTTGTGTTCAAGTAGAACTGGACTTCACAGAATTTTCAACCACTCACTTTCACAAAATAGGTCTCCATGTCTTTCTGCTGAGGTGCGTCTAGGTCAGTGATTCTCACCCACCTTTTCACAGGGGTAGCCTAAAACCATCGGAAAATACATTAATATTTCACAATATATAATTACATATTGTTTTGTGATTAATCACTAGGCTTTGATTATGTTGAATTACAGGTGTGTTCAATTTGTAACAATGAAAATACAACCTGCATATCAGATATTTACATTATGATTCTTAACAGCAAAATTGCAGTTATGAAGTAGCAATGAAAATAATTTTTATGGTTGGGGGGTCACCACAACATGAGGAACTATATTAAAGGGTCACATGCAGCATTGGGAAGGTTGAGAACCACTGCTGTAGATAGACCTGAATCACTAACCTTTCAGTTAGCAGCCACATATATTAATCATTTGCACCACCCAAATTCAACTCATAACAACTCTAGAGTCTCCGAAACTGTAAATCTCTTGGGGAACAGATAACCTCATCTTTATCCTGCAGACCAGCGGGTGGATTTGAACCATCAACTTTCCAGTCAGCAGCCCTACGCCTAATCCATATCACAACCAGGGCTCCTTTGCACCATTCCTAATCAAAGCTGTTTCCATACCACTGGCTTTTTATTTCACTATACCAGGAACTTGGTCTGATAAGATAAAGAGCATTGAATGGATGTGGCAGAATCAATCTTGCTTCCTGCTGACTTTGGGTGGGGCAGTTGAAGTGGAGTGGGAGGAAGAAGAAGCTACAGAATGATTCATTTATGAAGTAGTGGAGACAGTGAGTATAGAGGGTTACAAAAGGAAGAAACAATCTCCCACACTCCCTACACCACCCCCTCTGAGGGAGATGAAAGATAGTGTTAATTGGAAGTGGATTTAGGATCAAAAAAGGGATTTTGTGAGGAGACAAGAGACGTAGGTACGTTTATTGGCAAAGAGCAGCAGCAGTGTTGAGAAGAGGTTGAAGACATAGTAAACAAAGAGACAGTTGTTGAAATAAAGCCCCCCGGGAGCAGGAGTCGATGGCATCGAGAATCAAAAAGATCCGTGACTAAGAAGTAGAGAGGGGCAACGTGGTGTTCTCTGATAGCAGAGAAAGGAAGTTGAGAACTGGGAATTGCAAGAGGGAGCTAATGCAAGAGTATCTTAAGTCTATTGGCCTCATTTTTTGAGAAAGTAGGATGTGAGGTGCTATAGGTGTTGGGTCTTTAAGGGCTGAGGCCAAGTAAAAGACTTAAGGAGAGAATTCCCTATGTACCAAAGGGTCCTTAGACAATACAGAGAATCCAGCTGAGGTGACTGACTTAGTTGGGATTTAAGCCCCCATCTTCAGATTTTTTAAGGATGAGAGCTCTGTTGGGGCATGTGTCTTTTGTCTTAGTGATAGTTTCACTGGTTTCTAGTTACTGCATTTCTCTTCTGATTCCATAACAAGTCATTCTGTACCCACACTGCTTAGGACACATTCCAAGATTTACTGCTGCTTGCTTCTTTAGACTTTGGTCCGTGCCAAGTAAAATTCGCTACAACACCGTTTTTAATATAGATATGAAATCCGAGATCCAGGAGTCCTGCAACATCCCAGCATCCCCAGCTAAAAGTGCCCCAGCATCCCCAGCTAAAATAAGCACGCCATTCAACTCTCTGCCGTTATCAGTCCTGGAACAAATCCAGACTTCTTCAGGTCACACTTCTCTCCCCTACTTGTCTTACAATAAACACAATGGAAAATCAGGGCCTGTCTTGGCTTTTGATGATCTGAAAGAACAGTACGCATTAAGACCCAATGCCTTACAGTTAATTAAAAAAAAAAAGGCAACCGCAGAGGTTAAGGGTATTCCAAAACGTGTCTGTTAGCAGAAATCTGTAATTGGTGACCTTTATCAAAGCCAAGAAATAGGTGGTGGTCCGCTGTCTTCCCCGTGAGCTGAGGTTCTGGGGACTCTTGTTTCCACAACACACTGTAAGCAGAGCAGATGGGATACAGATGATGCTGGTGAAGTCAGAGTGTGTTTGCTCCGGGTGGAGATGGGTGGAGAGTGAGTCTCTCAGAAGCACTTTGGACTTCCCTGAGGGAGCCCAGAGCAGGAGTCCAAGCCCTAGAGGACTGTGGTGGTCCTTCTCATGACTATCTGGAAGCACTGAGTGCTTACACCCAGCCCAGCTATAAGCTGTCGATTCTATGGGTCCACTTAGTTTGGGTGGTTGGTGCATTCGTGGGGTCAGGAGTAGGCCTTGGCTTCGTTTTCTATTTGAAACAGTATTTTCCGGATGCAACCATTTTAGTAGGAAAGACTGAACTCAAAAAGTTGCAGAGTTGAGGTGTCTCTTAAAAGTATTCAGGGGGAAGTGAGAAAAATATGGGTATAATAGAAGAAGAGAGGTGTAATGAGGATAGGGTTAATTCTTCCTCCTCTTCTCCTTACCCTCTTCTTTGGTTCTGCTGTTACTTTTATTTTAAGCTTGATTGACCCCTGGGCTGTAAGTTGCTTTCCTCAGTGTCTTCCGGGAGATCTTTTCCCTTCTGTGCAGCCTCCTCTTCTGGTTTAGGAACAATCTCTTCCTTTTCCGCCGGGATCCTCTCAATGTGTCAGGGGGAGCTTGGGCATGGGCTAATCGGACCCGGAGGTCTATAAGTCTGTCAGCACATCTAGGGGGCTTTGTTCACAGGCGGTGATCAAGGGTCAGAGAATTCACATCTAAACTTTAACTTCAGCATTACTCCCTGTATTTCTAAGTATGTGCACCAAAAACTCAGCACTCCTTTTGGACCATTAACCCCATGTCCAATTCCACTGTCTGGTCTGGACATACCTACAACTCTACCATTGTGCTGTCAGCCTGGCACACACTGCTTCTGCAAAGTGACCTCTTTCAAACACTTGGTGGCTTTTTGGAGATGCCTACTTTGGCCTGGGCAGTTTCATGAGTATTCTACAAATGGACTCAAAGACTTGAACTTCTTTATTTTCATTATTTGGCGGGGGGTTGGATCAACTGAGGAGTAAGCCATTTTTGGCAGATCACATCAGGTGGCTGGGAGAAGAGAACGTGTAGTGGGTCCTGGGGGAATGTATGCACACTTCTCCCTTCTTTCTCCTTTTACTCTCTACTCTCCTTTCTTCCCCTCCTCGACCTTCTGGTTCTCCTCTTGCTTGTTACAAAAGACAGTGGCTTAAAACAACAACCATTCTATTACGTTATAAAGCTGAAATAAGGATAAGGCTCAGCAAGGATGATTTATCTCTCTTCTGCTTGGTGTAGGTCAGGTATGACTGTGACTGGAGGATGCTAGATATCCTTAATCCAAATATGGGCACTGGAAGCTGGAAGCCTGTAGGGACATCCTGCTGGTCCCCCACTTGGCCTCTCCTTCCAGCAATTTAACCTGGACTGTTTTCACATGGTGGCCTAGGGCTCCCAAAGCATAAAGTTGACCCTGCCAAGATCCATAGGTATAAGAGTAGAAATCATAAAATGTAATTTCCACCAAATTCTACTAGTAAAGACAACAACAAAGTCAGCCCAGATTCCAGGAGAGGAAAAGTAGACTTTAACTCCTGATGACAGTACACGGTTAAATACCTCATGGTTTCCAGGTCCACGGTTTTCAGAATCCAGCTAAGGATGAGCCACCTGAACACCCATAAACTGGAAAATAGCAATAATTTGCTTACCACGCACACAGCATCCAAGTAAAGCTCTCATCCAATAAGGGGATGTCAAGAAGCATATAGCAATTGCTGAAGCTTAGTGATTCGGAGATCGAGACAAGGGTTGTCAATTCGTTTGACTCCAGAGTTAAGGAACATGGTTCCTGTGTTAGTCTGGGTACATTAGAGAAACAAATCCATAGAAACTCATATTATAAGAGAGAGTTTTATATAAAGGGTAAGTGTACATCAAGAAAACATCCCAACCCAGTGCTGCCCAAGCCCACAAGTCCAACATTAGCCCACATGTCCAACACCAATCCACAAAGTCCTCCTCCAACTCACAAAATACAGGCAATGATGCTGACTACAGGAGGAAAGCCGAATAAGTGAGTGTGTAAGCATCTCAGGGCTGGCAGGGGTCTCCATGCAGCTGCTCCAGCACCCAGGGCTGCATTGGGGTAGGTCCATGTGGCTTCTCCTCAAGGATGTCTTGCAGGAAGTGAACCTTGCCTGCTGAATCAGGGAAGTGCCTAAGACAGCTGCACCCTGGTCTGACCATCATAAATCAAGAGACCCAAGAACTAAAAAGGTGAGACTCACCGAGCCATTTATCTCTCTGCCTTTCAATTAAACCCACGTGTTTATCAGCCAGGTTGGCACAATAAACTCACTACCTCAATCTTTGCCAACTTGGCATGTGTACATAATTCTTTAGTCTCACAATTGCAATTAAGTAACACCTACACCTTAATTCTGTGAATATCTTCCCCCACCTATGAAAGTTTGTAAACCAATCACTTCTTGCCTTTATCCCCCAATTTTAGGTATCCAATTTATTTTCTGCCCACTTACATCAACCCGGTTCTCTGAGGAAACAATCATATTTTTTGACATTAAAAAATCTTCATTCCAGTTGGAACCTTGTGAAGTCTGTATTCATGAACAAAGTCAAATTCGGACAGGCCATCCATAAAGTCAGCAACAATATGCACCAGTTCAGAGGCTCAAAAATCTTCATCTGGTCGGGTTCTGGTCAACTCAATGTGGGCTGCCTCATTCAGCCTTTACAGGGTGCCCATTGGTCGCCTTGCCTTTAGACCATGGGCTCTCACCAATACTCAACAAGCCTAGCCCCCTTGTGCTAGGTCATGAACTTTAGACCAGTCAACCCACTCTCGTCTTCTCCCCTTTGTCCTGTAAACCAAATCCACAGGTGTCAGTGGCCAAATGCAACCCGTCTCTTGATTGCTGCATTTCCCTTACTTCCACTCAACAAGTAGATCCAGGTGGTCACCTAGCAAGCATTTCAGCCTGCTCTCAGGCTCCCTTTAATATTCAGTCCTAGAGAGGAGTTTTCTTCATGGTTCCAGATTTTTTTTTCAGTTTTTGACAAAGACCATTGGTTCCTGAGTACTCCAAAGCACTGGGTGGGGCCTATCTTTTCAAAGCTTTCTTTACAGGGATGGCCTCAACCCATCTAAAGATCAAATTTTAATAGCTGAAGGCAAATGGGCTTATAAACTTTCTATTTTCATACTTCTCATATCTTCCCAGAAAAACAACCGAGTAAACAGGGTGGCTTTATCTGACCTCTGGCTAGGCAAAGAAGAAAAACTACCACGAGGGAGAAGACAAACAAACATCTACTCTCATCTTATGATTTATTTCTCCAGTACCCCACTTCTAAGGTACAATAATGTGTTAGTCTGGCTACATTAGAGAAACAAATCCACAGAAACTCATATGTATAAGAGAGAGTTTTATATAAAGGTTAAGTGTGAATCAAGAAAACAATACAACCCAGTATTGCCCAAGCCCACAAGTCCAACATTAGCCCATATGTCCGACACCAATCCACAAAGTCCTCCTCAGTCTCACAAAACATACTATGATGCCGACTGCAGGAGGAAAGCCGAGTCAGTGAATGTGTAAGCATCTCAGCACTGGCAGGGGTTTCCACACGGCCGCTCTAGCACCCAGGGATGCATTGGGGTAGGTCCATGTGGCTTCTCCTCAGGGATGTCTTGCAGAAAGTGAGCCTTGCAAGCTGAAGCAGGGAACTGGCTAAGGCAGTGACACCCTGGTGCTACCATCACAAAGCAAGAGACCTGAGAACTCAAAAGAGAGGCTCCCTCTGCTCTTCAATTAACCCCTCATGTTTTTATCAGCCAGGTTGGTACAATAAGCTAACTACCTTAATTCCACAATTTGCCATTTCCCTCAGCTCTTGGCTTTGTGACCTGTGTTTCACTCTTAGAGGTAACTTTCCTTTTTTGTGTTATAGATCATGTTGTTCACTGAGTAGCTCTCTAGGTCTCCTTTCTGTCCAAAGAGAGTTGTGGGCTCAGATGCCTCTGCATTCTTTGCACTGTGTCCCTTTAAATCCATGCCTTTGGGTATTGTTTTTGCTGTTGTTTTCAAAACACCTCTCTTAAAAACGTTATGGATTTTCTGCGAACCTTGTCAGAGTTTATCTTATGCCACTATGGTGGATAGTCCCAAAGAGGACAAAAACATCTCTTCCAATTTTAGAGCTTTTAGAACAGCGGCTCTCAACCTGTGGGTCTTGACCCCTTTAGGAGGTTGAATGGCCCTTTCGCAGGGGTCACCTAAGACCATCGGAAAACACATAAATATTTCACAATCTATAGTCACATATTGCTTTGTGATTAATCACTATGCTTTAATTATGTTTAATTATGTTCAATTTGTAATGATGAAAATACATCCTGCATATTAAATATTTACATTACTATTCATAAAGTAGCAAAATTACAGTTATGAAGTAGCAACGAAAATAATTTTATGGTGATGGTCAGCATAACATGAGGAACTGTATTAAAGGGTTGCGGCAATAGGAAGGTTGAGAACCACTGTTCTAGAATGTGACTGTCACTCATTCCAGTAAGAAATGGGGTGTGTTCTTTCCTGACAGATCAAGCAGAAGTAGCACTATGTAGTTTCCATGCCTGACCGTTCCTGGAAGTTTCTCTTCTTATTTGTACTCTTAGAGTCTTGCATTGGCATGGAAGAAAGTCCAGGAGGAAATGGGCAAATGGAGGAATTCTGAGTTACTCCAGTTTCTGGTCAGCAACAATGCAGAGTGAACGAGCCCAGGGACTCAGGTATCCACAACTGAACCTTACCTGAATGTTTGACTTGTGAGAATTATGAGCGATAAAATGGTTGTATTTTAATCTATTACGTTTTGGGGTGGTTTGTTATATAGCAACAGATAACCAAACGAGAAACGGCTTGTTGAGATTCTAAGATGTTTCATGAATAGTTTGAATTTTTTGCAACCCATTAAATTTTACAGGCTCAAAAGTTCAGTCTACTATAGATCCTACTATAGAGCAGACCAGAAGATAGTTACTTACTTTAACCAAACTCACAGAGTGACCTCTAATGTTAATCCATTCAAATTCAAAATATATGCATATATTTGCTACCAGGTAGATAAAGATGATCAATCTTATCTTTAGTAAAGTCTTTTTCTCTGGAAAAAGCTATTAGGGGTGACAGTTCATAATCATAAGGTTGTTTGATGACATGGGTACACGACACAGGACATCAGTCAAAGAGAATGTTCAAAGGAGTCCGGTTTGTTCACATCTGCAGGGATTGAACCTTCTTATTCCCTGAAGGGACAATGGGAACCTATTCCTTGTCCTGGCAAGAACTTGGGCAATTATTACTCATAGCTATATCTTTCTTGATTCACAGATTGCACTGTTATAGTCAAGACTTTTAAGTTCTAAATCATTCTTTCTGATGTCCCCAGTCAAGTGGTTATCAGCAGTGAACCACTTTCCAATTATCATCCCGACCTCCAAGACATGCAGCAATGTCGAGAGACATTTTTTACTTGCAACAGCTGTGTGTGTGTGTTGGGGGTGGGGGTGATGTTTGCTACTGGCAGCTAGTAAGGCCAAGGATGCCACTGTCTCTCAGACCATGCTCAGGACAGTTCCTACAATAAACAATCCAGTTCTAAATGTCAGGCTGTCCCGGTTGAGAAACTCTTTTCTAATCCATTGTGGTTGCTGGTTTCTAATAGAACTCTTGGAGCACAATCTTATTTTACCCCAGTCCAGTGAGAAGGAGTATGATTTCCCCAGGTGCTACTACTTAGAAATAGCATTTTGGTCATTATTTATCATCTGAGTGTCTTTCTTGCATTTTAGTGACTTCTGTGTCACTTTTATTTTTAACTCATTATTCTTGTCTAGGTTACTTTAGACTCAATAGTCCAACAATAAATTGCTTGTGCAAACATCACACTAAAACTTTTCCTTTAATAAGATCAAAGATGTATAAGCCAGGCCTTTGTAAATCCTAAGCACATGACATCAGTTTTTGCTGACTTATGACCAAGAAACGGTTGTTTAAGAAAGCTAACCATCTATTTTGATGCCTCCAGGATAGAGAGATTAGGCAGGCTCTTGTATAGAGCAAGCTTTACATTGGTGCAGGGTGATGGCTGTTTTCTAAGGGTCCTTGAGATACTGCCACCGTCTTTCTGTATCTTTGAGAGGTGGCTTCTCCAGGCCAGGCAGCCAGTAGGTATGATCGTGACAGGTCATTCAGGAGGCAACTGAGCATGGCTGAGAGACGATGAAATAGACATTCTAAGAAAGTGTCCCAGGCCCTCTAGATTTGAGAACTTGAAATCCCCTCGTACCTCCTGCCCTGTGTCTAGGCCCGCTGCTAGCCTAGTCCCCCATAAGGCTTGAAGCTCCCAAGTTCTACAAAGGTTGCCGCCCCTCCTTGGGAGCCTCACGGCACATTCAAAATTGCCTTCCCTTTTTCTCCTCACTTTCAAAACCACGAGCAGGCAGTCTGTCCCCTTTTATCTTTGTCATGGAGAACATCTAGGGTCGAGGGAAAGGGCTTCGAAGAGGCAGGTGACCGAAGCCCAAGCCATGCTTAGTTGCCACCACTGGAAAACCATGTCAGCTTTTCTGGGGTTAATTTATCCCGCTGTGAAATGAGGACACTGATGTTTTCTGTTTGGGGTTTCTATGACTCCCATGAGACAGCACCTGGACCTTCTTCCTAAATTGTAAAATATGCTTCAAATACAGGGAGCTCCTGGAAACTGTCAGGATCGTCTGAACGCTTGGGGTCTGGCAGCCCCAGAATTTGCTCTGAGTCATCTACTGGATGACTTTGGACACCTGACCAGAGGAGCCCGGGGCAGTGGTTGATCCCTCTAATCATACCTCACCGAGGAGCTCCTGGGCCGGCCCGACTGCTGAAAAGCAGAACTTCCCTCCTCCCCCTCATTAGCTCGCTGTCAGGCCCGCTCATACCTGAAACCACATCTTAGAGGCGCCCACGGGATTCTCATTAAGTGTTCTGGTGGAAGGGATTCCCTTACACCTCCTCTTGTTGCTCTCCCTGGGCCACAAGCTATGAGAAGTGTAAACAAGTCAGCCATCACCTCTCCCCAACGCACATGCTGGAAAGCAAGCTTGCCGGTGGATAAACCGTAACCTGAGTAATGAAAGGCTCAGTTTCTCACTTTGGACCTGGGAGATCATTTGTTTTGTGTACTTGGTTGAGAGAGATCCGATCTTAGCCTAGTGGAATCACATATTCTGAAGTATCGTTATTAATTATGGTGATTAGAAGGTCATACCCCCGGGTGGTACAAAAAGTTCAAAATGCGCAGCTGCTAATGAGATGGAATCCTTCCAGAGGTGCCTCAGAAGAAAGGTCTGGCGATTTATTTCTGAAAGATGGCAGCCACTGAACCATTATGAAGCACAGTTCCCTGACAGACCTGGAGTCACCATGGGTTAGAATCCACTCATGTGCTTCTATGTGCTATGCATTTTCTAGAAGCCTGTTGAGTTTAAGCAATGACTCAAGGTCAGCAGTCAATTCTAAGAAATCTCTCACACACTGTGAGATGCCAAGAGACCACAGCACACCGTTCTGTGGGACCCTCAGCTAGTTTCCCAACAGGCTGTGCTAGGCAGGTGCACCTAATCAAAGACGACAAGGGGGGAGAAACATCTACCCTACTCCAGCCCTTCGTGGATCCCTGTCAGATCCCTGCAGTGGATCCCTGTAGAGCCTTCCCTGGCTCTCACACTGCACACAGCACCCAGGACCGAGAGGTCCGCTGAAGGGATCTAAAGAGCCTGGGCCACCAGAAGCCCAGACTTTGTCCAGGACAAAGGTCGACGGAAATTAGACAGGGCGGGCACCAGAATGACAACCAGACTCTTAGGCCTGGGACCCAAAGCCCAAATCAGAATTTATTGGCAGATACACCACCAAAGCTCATCCAAGGGGAGACGCCATGGGCCAAGTTCCGTTCTGGTGAGGGCCTGACCTGGAGTGAGGTGCCTTCACCGGAAACGTCTTGTGTGCTTGCCAGGAAATGGAGTCCTTAGAACAGACGTGGACAGGAATCTTTCATGTGCTTTCCTGTCTCCTGGGTGCAGCTGCCCATCTGGTACAGAGGTGGTCTTAGGAATGTTGAGTGGAATGAAAGAGAAGCAGGAGACTCGGGACCTACTTCCTTGGTGTCCCGTTTCCAAGTACTTCAGAATGGGTCCTTCCGAGTACTTCGCCCTAACCCTTACATGGGGGCAAGCACATCGAAAATATCCCAAGAACACCTCTTCATTTCTATCTTGTAACAGTTTGACATATAGTTCACATGCCATGCAATTCAGTTGTATTAAAAACCATGATCCCACCATCACCACAATCAATCAGGGACATGTTCTTCTTTTCTGTAGCCATTGTTATTAGTTCCCCATTTCCCTCCGGCCCCCTCTGCCGTCCCCTCATGAAACCACTAATCCAGTCTCCATCCTGGATTTCAGATTCAGAAAAACAACACAGCAAAATGATAACAAAATGAAACCTGGAAAGAAAGAAGACAATATTGAGAATGAGAACCGATTTAAAATGGGTCAAAGAGGTGGGGTGTCAAATGATGAGGTGTTCAATTTTTACCTAACTCGTCTGCAACGGTCTGCTTTCCAATGCACTCTGCACAGTAGCAAGGTTAGCCACTCCCCTCGTCCATGGTCACAGCGATTCACTGGTGAGGCTTACCCCAGTGCAGTTCCCCTCACTCTTATTTTTAAACCGAAACGGCTTTTCAATGGATGAAAAGGGAGATCAAATGATAAGATATAACATGTAACCATCAGCCGTCTGCTCTCTGTCAGATAACAAGGCCATTCACATCCCTCAACTGTGGTCAGAGGAGATTCGCCAGGGGATTAATCCATGTAGCGACCCTGAAAATGAATTTGTGGTTTCCACTGCCATCCTGAGGCTCCTGAAAACCAGGTGTTCACACGGTAAGCTCTGACACCATTCCCTCTTTCAGATTTGGATTTTATCATTCACAATCTTTGGATTATACAGGCTGGTGTGCTTCTTCCATAAGGACTTTGTGCAACTTTGCTTACTGTGGCAGTTACATAATCTACTGTCGACTTGAGGAAGGAGAAGGGTCTAGCCTGTCAATCGGGTTATAGCCAATGTGTGGGCATGGGCTTCTCCTGAAGATTCTGGAAACTTCTGTCTTCCTCTCTGGAGGTGGGACACATACTCTCTCCATGAGACATTCCTAATGAGAAGTCACATGGAGCCATACTGATGGAGCCAGAGCCCTGAAGCTGGAGGAGCCATGTGGAGACCCACACAAGTGCTGAGGTGCTTCCAACATCACTGTATCCCCAAGACTTTGCACCCACTGGCCTGTGATCTTCCTACATTCAATGTCATTGTATGGGTTGCGTGAGTCTGAAGAGGAATTAATGTACTAGTATCAGACATATGGGACAATCTCAGACTTATGGACTTGATCTGGACTGGGCTAGAATATGTTTTCTTAATATACAATTACTCTTTATTTAAAGCTCTTTCTTATATACATATGGGTATCTATTAATTTGTTTCTCTGGTCAATCCAGCCTCACACACCTACACTAACGGAACATCAGCCAAGTAAGAAGGAGGTTAGGTTCCAGGGCACTAAGGTGAGCAGTAAGGCATAGTTCATGTTCTCACAGGGACAACAAACACATTTTTTAAAGCAGCATTGCTTGTGATCAGTATCTTGGCTGGGATGTAGCTGCATGAAAGGGCTAGGAGATAATATGGTGGAGAAAATAATTCTGCCTTGAAGGAAATTTTCTCTAACACCAGATAGGACTCAATGGATGGAACTGGGGAGTTCTTAGACTTAGGTTCAGCTCTCTTGCCTTGAGGGTGCCTAAGACAGGTATGTGGGTTCGATGGGCTTCTGAACACCAAACCTCCCATCCTTCACAAACAAGAACCTAGAAAACCAGCGGAGCACATCTTCTTTCAGTGGTTGTTAGATGCTTAGTGGATCGACCCTTGATGCATGGGGATGCTGGGCGCAGTGGAACAAAATATTGTCTGGTCGGGTCTGATCCTGCATCATCCCCATGACTGGTTTCAGATAGCACCTGCGTAAACTATGTAGTATTCACTGATTTTCTGAAGTTGATCTCAGGCCTTTTTTCTTAGTTCAACTTAGTCTGGAAGGTCTGCTGAAATCTGCTCAACATCATAGCAACAACCCAAGCTTCAAACACACATCTCCTGCGTAGAAGGTGACCACCAGCAGCAAAAGTCTAGTGCCCACTGTCTCTTCTATCTCAGGAGATTCCTCAAGAACGAGATGGTGTGATAGTTATATTTTGTGTCAACTTGGCTGGGTCAGTATCCTCAGTGGTTTGGCAGTTGAGGCCTAATAATCATTCATGATGTGACCTAATATTCTTTAATTAACTCCACGATGGTACCCTGTTGTGAACGGCCAAGCAATTGTTTGAGGATTGGGGTGGAGTATAGCCCCTTTACTCAGGGTATGACCTTGATGTAATTGGAAGGAATTTTCCTACATAAATGGATGCTGTGGGGAAGCTTGTTTGCCTTTTGCTGGGTTTGGATCCAACATCCAGGTCATTCACCTTGACTCTTTGGACTTGCACCAACAGGCTGATATATTGCCTGCTGATTGTGAGAGCCACCAGTGACCAGGCATCGGACCTCCCATCTGACCTGCCTGACCTTGGGTTCATCTATCTCTGCAACCTATGCTGTTCTTGCCCATCCTCGGTTCATCAGTCCCTGAAGCTTTTTGAGTCAGAAGAAGTCTCCAATTTAACACCTGACCACTGAAACTATACTTACGCACTTCTACACCTGTGTGAACCATTTTCTTGATACCCACACGTGCACACACATCGCTGGTTTTGATTTTCTAGATAATCCAGCACGCAGCACAGATGGCTTCAGCTGCATCTCTTCTTCTTAAGGAATAAAACATGCCCTTTTAGGGAACGGGGAGTCTTCTAACATTCCCCTCTCAACACATAATCTCAAACCACGTGTCTTAGAGCTGGAAAGGACCCAAGGGGTCGATGAGTCCAGAATTCTGTCTTTGGGAAGATGAGCCCGTCACACAATGAAAGCCACCAGCTCATAACTGTGTCCACATGGCTACCGTCTGCACACTCATTAATCTCAAATATGATTTTGTACATGTATGTGTGGGTATGAGCATAGACCCGTAAGCACATGTTTATACAGGCTGCCTGTAAAGATATATAAAAGGAGTGTGCATTATTAGAGAGTCTAATCAGATAACTGAGCCAGACTATTAAAACGATCCTGAAAAGGCTCTAAATATATAGTGACACAGGCCAATCGGCCCCATTTCATGTTGGAAAGAAGCCAGGTAGAGAAATGAAGTCTGACATTACACTGGATGCTTCTTACATTTCTGACCCTCCTCTCAAAAGGAGAAGGCTATCTTCTCTTGGGGAAGAGCTAAATGGAGAGGTGAACTAGACAGTGTCACTGGGCTGGAAGCTGGGGAAACCTATTCTACTTCTGCTCTGCGTATCTGTGTTACCCTGGTAAGTCCCCTCCCCTCTCTGAGTCTCAGTCATATAAGAACACAGAACTGAATGAGAGCAAAGGTCTTCCTCTCTCTTTACATTCGTTTCTCCTTCAGGTGTTTTCAAGAAGCCCAAGTTAGCCCCTGGGTTTGCTACCTCCTTTGGCTTTCTCAATCCTTCATTATCAAATAATACCCTTCTTGGTGCTTGTTTCTTGAAGAAAGGGAAGGGAGACATGCAGTACCGACAGGTCAACCAAGCCAGTGGAGTTTTCCAAAGGCCAAGAGGAGAATCCACCTTCAAGTTGTTCTTCTATTAAAAGATTATCAGAGAGACTTAAGATACATAAACCTGAGAGACCGAGTATTGTTGTTAGATTTAATGATTCTAAATAATGACAAAATTATGTCAACAACTTAAGGAAATTGACCGTATACCATAGTTTTTAACTAAATGATAGAAATATATAATATGAGCTGGGAAGATATTTCTTAATGCAATCCCTTATTTTACAGAGGGTAGAATTACACTTTAAAGAAAGAGAAATTGTTTTTCCAAGACTACATGAATTAGTGGGATAGATTTAACTATAACCCAGGGCCATATCTGAAAAATCATAATAGAGGTCTTTAAGGGTTATTGAAAAGATGGGTGGTGGGTATGTTTGTTCTCCTCCGTAAATGTCCGTGGTGGCCCACATTATAGAAACAACCATAGAAGGTGAAAAGGGAGTTTTCTAAAAGGAGAAAATACTTACCTTGACTTGTTGTTGGCTATCTATCTTCTTTGTGCTCCAACTGACAGAAAGCTATCGCCGATTCTGCCATACACATGAGAAACCTAAATGCTGAAAGACAGAAGGGCATAGGCAAGGTCAGAAGAGAAATACCTTCCAATGATTGGTACAGGGAAGTTTGAAAAGCTCCTCCATGACCCTCCTAATCACCCACCATCAGAGGTAGGTACTGTCGTTCTCAGTTTTCATATGGGGAGACTAAGGTTTACAGGGTGTAGGCAGTGTAAGCAACTTGCCTCTCATCAGACAGGTGGCAAGTGGAACACCATGGAAGAAAAGTCCTGTTCCTCTCCAGGAGTAAGAATAAGCCAACCTGCAGACACAGGTCAATAGATTCCGTGTGCCCACCAATTGGTGAGGGCCTGGCATACACGGACACTCAGTAGTTGAGGAACAAATGAAGGGCAGCTGTGTTCAGTTCAGCAACCTCACATGTGGGCCACGCATGTACATCTGCCTGGAGCATGGATTACTCCAGCCTTTAGACACATAGTTGGCAATGAGTGACCGTCATCTTATGATCCATGTTGACTCTTATTGCATTAGTGTATTCTTGGTACTGAAATTTCTCCGTCTCTCGAAGATTTCTCTTGCTTTTTTGAAAATTCATTTCGACACATGCCCACATGTTTTCTATGCTCAGTCTGAACACCAGCCATGTATAAAAGGCCAACCTCCTCAAACATTAGAGACAGGGAGCCTGAATTCATAGCAACCCCAGGCTAGGGAGACACTCCAGTCGTGGTGGACCTAGGTGAGGCAAACTCCGCCTGAATATAAACAAACCAAGGCATCAATTTGGATGTGCTTTTCTATTCTGTTAACAAAGTAAGTGTGATATTTTCCCCCTACACTGAGATTCTTGGATATAGTCACATGTCAGACAAATTCCCATTTATTAAAAATGCCTAATGTTTGGATCATTCATAGATCACTGCTTCGCAAAGTGGAGGATATTGCCCACCAGGAGGCACTGGAATTATCCAGGGTGGCTGCAGAAGCAGATGCCTATACTTTATCCTGCAGTGTGAGCTATATTATGGCTAAGAGTACCAAAGCGACCTCAATCTCAAACATAGTTCACAGAGAACATTTATTAAGTCTTAAATGAGACACAGACAAGATAAAGACACATGATCCACATGAGGGGAGAACATTAGTATGAGGTCAAAGTTGTGTCTGATGATTTACAGTCAGGAAGCAAGTATATAAGTTAATTGAGTTATGGAACAAAGGAAACTGTCACAGATTGATGATCGCTGGCAGAACTATACATCAGAATTAAAGGTGGGACCACAGAAGTGGGAACAGGGCCATGATTGGAACACAATAGAAGAGCTTACAGGATTGGTCCAGAGACTTCTGACCAACATAGTCAGGGCACCACTGATAGGACATGCCACATGACTACGTGACTCCCCAGTACTATCCCCAGTATGCTGATCCCCATTATGAATACACCCAGGTAAGCCTCTAAGAGTGACTGACCCTCCTTAGGCTGATGAAAGAGTGGTAATAACCTACTTTCAAATACACTCTGCCTGAGGGCCAGACTATCTGCATTCTGGGTTCAGGCTCATAAGGAATTTAATGGAGATTGAATCCACTTGAGGACTCTTGCAAATGGATTTTGGGCTTTCACTGTCATCCATATCCTTCTGCAGACAGGGTGCTCTGAAGTTAACCTCTAATACCAGCACAGAAGTTTGTAATAGCCATAGTCCTGCAGTGTATTTTTTTTCTGAAAAGGGGGTGCTAGGACAAGCAAGTTTGGGAACTTATGATCTAGGTGTTCCTGTATAATCGTATTGAAGACACATGACTCCCTAGCACCAGGATTAGGAGAGAGGTGTGAGAACTTCATTCATTCACATCACACATGATACAGTTTTGCCATAGGTTCAAAGTGCTATGGCATTTAGAAGATGTTTTATGTATTCCTCGTGATGGTGTAAATGGTTTGTGCTCAGTCACTAACAGAAAGGTTGAACAGTTGGAACCCAGCTGATACCATCATGGAAGAAAGACCTGCCAATCTGCTTCGGTGAGATGACAGCCCCTGAGAACCCTGGGAAGCCAAGGTCTACTCTGACACACCTGAAGTGGCCATGATCAGAATCAGCTCAATGGCAAATACATTTTTTTTTGTTGGTTGTTGTTTTCACACAATTGGAGTAGCTCATGATTTTTGTGGTTGTTGAGAACCTGCTCTGTGTCAGAGACCATTTTAAACATTTTATAGATTGCATTTGAATCTTAATAACACCCTCACGAAGTCCCTATTAGAATCAGCTCCACTTTCAAATGTGGAGTGTGTGGGAGTGGAGGCAAGGGGACTCTCAGCAACTTCGCCAAAGATCACACAGCTAAGCAATAACAAGACTCAACATTCAAACGGGGCCCAGAGCCTTGATCCCTTCCACACTCCACCCTGGAAAATGGCTTGTAGTCTCGTACGATGATTTTTCTCCAGAGGAGGTAGACAGCCTATGACGGCAAAGAAACTTGGGCAAGGCTGCCTGACCAAGGACTGGTGGAGCAAGAGCCCAAGTCTGACCTCATGGCTCTTTCCATGGGATCGGTCTTCGAGGAGAGACAGTGGGAGGTGGCAGGCTGGACCCCACCCTTTGTGCAGAGGGGATTATGTCTGCCGGCAGTGAGGGTGTCTCCAGCGACATTGCCCTGGCAGTGTCAGGGAGCTGGCTTCGGGCCATTTGTTTGAGGTAGACAAGTAAGAAACAAAAAGCAGCAATTGGGAAAATCGTGTTGCCTTTTGTCTCCGGCAGGCAGCTGGCAGAGCGCTGACCTTTAAGACTTCAAAGGAGGCTTTGCCCAGTCACACACAGTCTGCCTTTTTTGGAGACTGGAAAAAAACGTTGATTGTCACCCTTTCTCTCTG
This sequence comes from Tenrec ecaudatus, assembly GCF_050624435.1. NCBI lineage: Eukaryota > Metazoa > Chordata > Mammalia > Afrosoricida > Tenrecidae > Tenrec > Tenrec ecaudatus. The sequence continues at coordinate 128,508,868 of NC_134535.1, read as the reverse complement.
CCCAACTAATAACCATAACCACAATTTATTTATCCACTATGTGCCAGACGCTATGTTAATCCCCTTAAAAATATGATCCGCAGTCCTCCCAGGACTCCTTCAAAGTCAGCCCCAGACCTACCACTGTGCAGTCCATCTTGACTCAAAGGGACCCTTGAGGATGGAGTAGAACTCCTCCAGGGGAATCCCCAAGGCAGCAGATCTTTATGGAAGCCGACTGCCTTGCCTTACTGCCCTAGGGTGGCTGGTGGCTTTGAGACACTGACCTTGTGGTTAACAACCCAACAGGTATCTCCAAGGAGGTAGTCACTGTCCGTGACTCCCCCTATGCAGTTGAAGAGATGGAGACTCTGAGAGATTAGGTGACTTTCCTAAAGGGAGAGATCCAGGAAACTTGTGATAATGCCATGCTGCTGCTTCAATGTGAAGTTCAAGACAGAACTTCAGTTCTGCCCTCCTTACAGCACAGTCTACTGTATCTTAGAGCATGTTGAGTTCATCCCTCCAACTCAGGATAAATAACCTTGCATAAACTCATCTTGAACTCCTCTTGCCTGCTCTCTGTCTCACTCTCCACATCCAATCTGAGAGGAAATTTCCTTGGCTCTACCTTCAATGGATCCCCAGATCCTGACCACTTCCCGTACCTCCAACGGCTAACACCCTGATCAAAGCCACCCTCATCTCTTGCTGGGAGCACAGGATTCTTTTCTTACTAAAGCCCCTGCTTCTATCCGAGTTCCCTAACACCCTATTCACAATGTAGTCATTCAAGTGATCCTATTAAAACCAAGGTCAAGTTAGGAAGTCACTTAAAAAGTCAAAGTCTGAAAGTCTCTACAATGGTCCGAAGGTCTCTCCCCAAGACCCCTGATGTCTCCTGTCTCATCCTCTGTACTTTGGCTCCTGCTGACTGCTCCGCTACACCATCCTTTTTACTGGGCCTCACACGGAACCGGACACTTCCCTCTCAGGGATTGGGCAGCACTGTGCGCTCTGCTTTGCTACGTGACTTCTCTGATTCCTTCAAGTCCTTACACAGCCACCACCTTCTAGCCTGACACTTCGTCTGAATTTGCGCTCCTCCTTCCGGAAGTCCCCAGACTCCCTCAGCCCATTGTTAGCCTCCCATGTCACTTAGCAGGCGTCACCATGAACCATCGAAGCCCTGATGGTTTAGTGGGTTAGAAGTCAGGCTGCCCGCGTGTGAACCACAAGGTCAGCAGTGGAAACCACTAACCACTCCCACTGGAGAAAGATCTCCTACTCCTATAAAGATTTACGGTCTAATAGAAGCAACATTATATCGCACATAGACCTGAACTCAGCCACAAGAACAGTCAATACCTTCAAGCACGCCACCCCCAAGTGGGTGTAGGCGGGGATAAAGAGAGCATGCTCAGGGCAGACCGCTCTCTCTTTCAGGTGGAGGGCAGGACGCCCTTTCCTGCAGCTCACATGCCCTCAGGCTCACACTCTCACTCTCAGCTTCTTTGTTCGCTTCTCTGCTCCTCTTTGGTTCTCTGGGTGTCTCTTTCAGGCCATTTTCCACGTGGTTTTTCAAGCTCCTCTGAAGTGGTGATTTTTGGTCGCAAACTCTCCACGGCCTCCACTATGAGGCCTGGCCCTCTCTCCAGAGATAGCGTTGTACTATCTGAGACTGTAATACCTGAAACTTCACTTCCCTTCCTAAAAGTCACTTGGATTTACAAAGCAAGCAAACAAACAAACAAACAAAGAATTACAGTCTTGAAAAATCCACTGGGTCTGTTCTACTCTGTCCTATAGGGTCACACTGAATCAGAATTGACTCTGACTGTGAGTTTGGGTTGTGATCGTGCAACATGCTGTAGTTTTCACTGTTTCGCTCCCTTACTACTTTATGTGTAATCCTACTAAACAGATTGTAGGTTCCACAAGGGTTTTGTTGGACACGCTGTTGTAGTCTCAGCATCAAGGACAATTCTGAAGACCTCAGAGACATTCTGAAAATAAGTCAAAGGAATGGATAAGTGAACAGATGAATGAGGGGAAAGACCAATTTCTACTGGTAAAAGAAGAATGAAATGGGAAGCGGTACCCAGGTATACGGGGAGGTAACCATAAAAAAATGAATTTTTTTTCTCTCAAAGCTATGTATTAAATTTATTTTTACAAAACGACCTTATCACCTTCAAAGCACTCTCTGTTACACTTAATACAATTTGTCAAATCTGTGATTCCATTCTTGGAAACATTTTTCAAACTCAACTGTTTGGATAGCTGATAGCACCTCCCTCATTTTTTCATCACCTCTTCTACGTCATCAAATCCCTGTCCTTTCATGTCCCTCTGCACTCAAGGAAACAAAAAGAATTCTGATGGAGTGAGGTCAGGGGAATAAGGGGTGTGGGGAAAGAGAGGCAAGCGGCTTTTTGCCCAAAATTGGTGCACTGATATGACTGTGTGAGCAGGTGAATTGTCATGATGGCAAAATCAATCCCTTGTCTGTCACAAATCAGGCCTTTGTGTGTGTGTGTGTGTGTGTGTGTGTGTGTGTGTGACACACTGTTATGCAATCCTTTCAGAACATCTGAATAGAAAGCTTGATTAATAACTTGACCTGGTGGAACGAATTAACTCCAAATGCACTATCCTTCCCTCATATCAAAAAAATTAATGAGCATTTTCTTGATCTTTGATTTTGCTTGATAAACTTTTTGGGGGTGAGGTGACCATGCTGTCTTCCACTGGCTTGATTGATGTTTGGTGTCAGGGTCAGAAGAATGGCACCCTATCTCTCACAAGTAATGACCCTGGAAAAGTCTGGCCCCCTTCGGAGCTGTTCTTTCAAAGCATAGCACGTTTTCACTCAAAGCTCCTTTCTCTGGTGGGTCAGAACCCAAGGCACACATTTTGCAGCGACCCTTCTTGCTCCAAATCTTCCATTAAAATTAATTTAACCGAGCTCCAAGATAGTCCAGATACTTCCCCATCTCTTCAGTGGTCTGTTGTTGGTATTCGAGCACAAATGAAAGAATTTTGTTGACATTTTCATCCATTTGGGAAACAAGAAAACCACTCATACATTTGAGTTTTTCCTACAGTTCTGTCCTTGTAAGCTGTGTTCAACATCACAACAGTTTCTGTGACATTTTTCCCCCCGAGCGGGAAACAAAATTTCACAGCCACATGCTGTTCTCTTAAATTGGCCATCACAAACAGTGAGGTTCCAGCGAAACTGCTTTGATGAAAACATTCACTGAGACCAGAGAGAACCTTCCCAGGCGATGCCACTAGGTGCGCTAACTCAGAGCGAGTTGTTAGATTGTTCGATGCTCGCCTAGCAGGAAAAATGCATATTATGAAGGCTCTGCCCAGTAGAGCTTTTCCCACGTTTTGGGGAGGACCCTTCATAGAGAGGTGTTTTCTGAACACTGACTCAGCAGGCCCTTCTCCACTATGGGACAGGCTCCTTTGCCTCCTCAACCTACCTTCAGAGCTTTGGAGCCAGGACAGAGAGCATCGTGAAAGCCTGTGGTTCACACAGGTGCCTGAACATGTGAACATGAACATGAGCTCACGAAGGCACTAGCAGAGGCCAGTTCCTGCCCCAGCTATGGATCTCAAAGACCTTATGTTGTCACCTAGTGGCTATTCAGAGGCACCAACATCTAAGATGGCGTACAATTTGTTTCAGGTAAGGCTCCTCCCTACCAAGAGTATTGAAGACTCTTGAATTGGATTCCTGAATGGACTAGGCTATCTATCTTTGTACAGTGCTTACAACTGTCCAGGTACAAATTGATTTTTCAGAAGTAATTGTGAATTTTATCTTAGTATTGACAGTATGCCTTTTATTGACATGTGGAAAGTAGAGATGCATTTCTATAGTACAGAGGCTCCCAATTCAGTTCTGGGGTGCAGTCTTCTGTGAAGCAGGAGATAACACTTCTCTTTTAAGGAGCCCCCGGAATTTATAATAATGGCTTAGGCAGTAGCTACTCCTTCACCCCAAGCTATTCCGACACTATGAAAACTCGGCTGTTTCATCAGAGGCATTATGAATTCCTGCCAAGAACTCTTTTCCAAAAAAATCCCTTCTACATAGTTTGTCAATCGACATTAAGAGGATTGTTTCTCCCAGGGACTATCCAGTTTCTGCCACTGTTCACCTGAGCAGACTGTAGCAAAACACTGCTTGCATGGGTGGGTTGCCGGAGGAGAGCCCCTTTGCACGGATGTTCCAGAACTTCAGCCAGGAGAGGCAGCTGGGGAAGGGCAAAGGATCCCCAACCGAGGAAACCATGTGTCTCTAAGCAAGTGACTCTCCCCTTTCTATCTCTGATTCCTTCCTTAGAAAATGAGTCTCATAGCCTATATTTTAGTAGACCTTTTTGAGTAGTCTGGAGTAGAGATGTTCTTTGTCCACTAAAAGGTTCTGCTTGATGCTCTATGTTTTAATTGTCTAAAAAAAAACCCAGCTCCCACCCCCAAGGTGGAGGAGGATCCCATGGAATGGTGCATATTTTCAAAGGTCAGGGAGAAGGGGTGAGCCACGGAGGTCCTCACCAAGGCCTGCCTGGTAGGCACCTTGAAGGTTGCCATACTGGGGCACTTCTTGGCATTGCACCAGGATATTAGGTAGGCAGTGGAGATTGGCCATGGTCTCTAGCATCTTCCAACCTAAAGGTCATAAAAAAAGGATTCACAACTCTTAACCATTGAGTTGGAATTACCCAGGGGCAGCCCGAGGCAGGGTTTGACTTTGTTGGGGTGCCTTCTCCCATTCATTCATCCGTTCCCCCAGAGAGAGAGAGCCAATGTTGGGCACTGACAAGGGGAACAATGCAGGGAAGGTTTATAGCTCTGCCTTCCCACCTGCACGGGCTGTTTGTTTGGACAGTCAGGGCTTAGCATGGCACCAGCCATGGGCAGAAATGCTTTCCTAATTCTGCCCATGGCACCCAGGAGGGTACTCTCCCCTTCCAGTTAATCTAAGGAGTGCACCCTGAGCTGCACACCGGAGTGGGCCCTGGGAAGGAAGAAGGGAGAGAGGGGGTACCCCAAGCCCTCAAAAATGGAGCCTGAGCTCCGCTTATCCTGGTCCAAATTCTTTGTAACAGCCTAGTCTCATGACCTTTGACAAATCTCCAAAATTCAATTTCCCCCAGGAGGAAACAACAGCAGTAGCAGAAGTGTCTACTACAGTGCATATCTGAGTTTCAGGTGTGATAATGGTGAAGCAACACTTGGGACATAGTAAGCAGAGACTCGTTCAATGCTTGTTGTGGTTGAAACTTGGTAGAGTAAAAAGACATCCACCTGAGAAACAATGCAAAAACAATGCTGAGCAGTCTACACAGAAGGTGCTGAATTAAACATCACCAGGTGCCAACCATGTGTGGCACCCACTGTCGTCCCCCCCCCCCCCAGCAGTGCTTCAGAGTGTTGACAATAGGATGTCTGTCTGACTTCACAGGTGAGGGAGGGACAGCCACCTACTGAAGAGCCTTCATGTCTGACCGGTGGAAAACTTCAAGCCTCATTGCCCCCGCCTGTTGCTACACCTGCTGGGTGGATTCTGGAGCTATAGGAATTTTTTTTTAATTCAACTCAATTTATTAAGTCCTTAGGATATAGGTCTGTGAGAAACCTGTAAGGACACAAGTTAGGTTAGGTAAAATGCAGAGTGACTCTCAAAAAGCAACAGAAACATGGTATGAAAAGCACAAAAAAGGTACAGTGAGGCACAAGTAGTGCCGCAAGTTTGGCACCGAACTGCTAACAAGGAGGCTGGTGGTTCGAGCCCATTAACTGCTCCTCAGGAGAAAAATGAGGCCATCAGCTTCCAGAAAGACTGAGACCCTCACAAACCCCAAGGAACAATTACACTCGGTCCCACTGTCACCATGAGTTGGAACGGACGCAATGGCAGTGGGTGTGTTTGTAATACTCTTGTTTAGCCGCTAGAAACCCAACATCACTAGACTTTCATACACCATGTTTTGGTGGAAGGGCAATAAAAAAGAGAAATCTGTATCATTTTCTATGAGCTGGATTAACACCGTGGCTGCAACAACGGGCTCCACCACTAGCAGCATTGTGAGGATACCACAGGACTGGGCAGTCCACATTCTCTCATTCCTGGGATGATTATTGGTTGGAATTGGCTTGATGGCATCTAGCAATGTCACATCCACCGAGTCAACAACTGCTACACGTACTATGGTATTCAGTGACCTTGATGACAGACTTTGAGGCATGCAACCATTCTGATCCCCCTTTTCTGATCTGTTCTTCCTCCCTTGACGTAAACTCACTGCCCTCCACCTTTTCTATCTGATCTCTCAAATTACTATGATCAATTTTGATGCTATATATGTAGTTTTTTTTAAAGAGTATCATACTCAAATAGACTTAAAATTTATTAGCAAAACTAGACTATTTTGAGACAATTTCACCCCTAGTACAGAAAAGGCAATAAAGTGTAGAGACATGGAAGTAGACAAGTTTATGGACTGCTCTTGCAACCAGGAAGAAGAAAAAAAAAAAAAGGTTGACCATAGACTGCAGAGGAATGGGGGACAACATGACAGAATTTGGAGATAGACTCTATCTGACTTGGCAATTGTTTAGATGTAGCCTGATGGGGAGGGACAGTCATTCTTAGAAACACACATCCTAGCCCTTTTGCTGGCCTCACAGCCTACCCCAACCCCTCTCTCCTTCCTCAATGCCACATCCCTTTAGGAATGGACAGCACTTGCTGCCCCCGCTTCCTCTCACCCACTCTCTCCCTCATATCCGGCAGTACCCCCACTCCCTCTGATGCTCACAAATGGCTCTCTTGAAGGTCATCAAGGCCCAGCTCGTGACCAAATCCAGTACCCTCTTCTCCAGCCCCATCTTCAGCCAGAATTTGATAATGCTGAATTCTTCCTTGGCTTCTGTATTAAGGTGATGTCCTAATGCATGCCGACTTTGGGGCTCTTTCTCGTCATTCTCTGTTTCCTCTACTGGTATTTCTTCTTCTTCTTCCTTTTGCTTCCCCAGCAGAGCCATTCCCCAATCTGGCTTGTGTTGTATTTTCTTCGTTCTCTATACTTTCTTCTGTGGTCATATCTCCCCTCTTTTAAGCACAACTTTAAGTATTATATCTTCCCGTCTTTAGAAAAATCTAAGTTCCCAATTCTGGACACACATTTCTAATGGTCTACAGAAGCATACAATTGTATGTCCGAGATAACTTTGAACCCAATATGGCTTTCCCTCAAGGTCATCCCTCCTCCTCCTTTTGTCCCTGTTTCTGTTAATAGATCACCATTTCCCTGGGCACCTACACTCCAAATTCCAGAGCCATTTAAAATGTTTCTCTTCCCTCACTGCCCATAGCCACAATCACTATTTTCAATCACTCTTTCCCCGGGGTCCAACAGTCACTGTTTCTCCCCTCTGCAGGTCCAGCCTTGCCTGAATCCAGGTATGAGCAAGGCATTAGCTTCTGTGTGTGCTCTCCTCCATCTTTCTTTATGAGCCCTCCTGTGTAGAGCACCGTCTTGAATATTACTCATGCAATGCAAAATCTTCACTGTATATATGGAATCCCTGTCACAAACATGTGGCTTGTGAGTGCAGAAACATTAAGGAGTACAGGGAGACAGGCCCAGAAACTCATAATGGACAGAAAGTAATATAAACACAGTATTTTAATTATGAACCTTCTGCTGTCAGAGCACAAGGAAGGCATTGCTGGGCAAAGAAGGGAAGTTTCAGGAGCACTGGCATTTAAACAGGCACCCAAAGGCTAAAGAGGTGTTTAATGTCCATAGAAATTTGCATTTAACACAGGAAGAATAGTGAGCACAAAAACAAGGCAGCCTGAACGTATGGCTTGCAAGACGAATGGCCAATGATTTGGTGTCTGTAGGACATTGGGTAGACACATTTACTCAAGAGTACAGGGATTCTGGTATATGCAATGGAGAGTCAACACGAAAGATAAACTTAGAAACCAAAGGCAATAGGGAAGGCTGTGGAAGTGAGGATGTACCACTAAAATGCAGGGGTAAGAGTGCTGAACTTGACCCTGCCAGGTATTGTCTCTCAGTGACAGTCTGCTTCTAAGGAGCTGAGTGTTTCTATTTTTCAGAAAGCAGATGGATCTCAAAGGTGTTTCACAGTGTATGCCAGTGTGTGTCAGAGTCACCTCTCAGGCACTGCCATCATGTCGATTTTGACTCAGAGATCTCCTTGGACAGACAGGAGTAGAAAGCCTCGTCTTTCTCCCGAGGTTCCGAACTACTGACATTGCAGTTAGTGGCCAAACACATCATAACCAGGACTCTTCAGATTTATTTCAAGGGTAGAGGACATAATAAAGAAACGAGGCAAGGACCTCTGTTATAAGACTTACCCTGGAGTCTTGGATAAGGGTAGCAGGGCCACATGGACATAAGCAATGAGATAGAATTGTTGCAGTCTTATGTAATTAAAATTTTTAGAGATCTCTGGGATATGTAACTTGGGTCATGTCATTAATTTACTCTTTATAGTCCTCATTTTGTCAGGCAAAGTCCCAAATGTGGTGCAGAAGATTTCAGGAAGCATAAGGACATAGCGCTGCATAACATAGATTCTCGTAAGGAGCTTGCTGGCTCAATCGTCTTTGAGTTTTTTGATAAAATCAAGGAAAATAGATGTTTAATTCTACTATGTTGTAGGCTTGTAACTTTCTACAAGCCCAAATATCCACCTATCATTCAATATCATTGTTCTAAATTTATTTATTTAAAGTTTTTGATTTTTAAATTAAACTTCTAGAATCATTTCTTTTAACTTTGTGCCTTTCTTTTACACTTGTTAGTTTTGCATTAGGCTTCTAACCCAAGGTCAGTAGTTCAAAACCAGAAGCTTCTCTGAGAGAGAAAGACAAGGCTTTCTACTCCCACAGAGTTAGTCTATAAAACTTATAAGAATAGTTGTAACCTATCCTATAGGGTCACCATGAGTCAGAATTGACTCAATGGCAATGAGATTTTTTTTTTCTTAGAGAGATAAGTTTCAAACCATTCCTTTCAACGTTAGAAATATAATCAAAATTACTGCTATTATTGATAATCTTTATTCAGCAGAGTACTAGAAGTTCTGGGAAATGAAATAAGTAGTAATCAAGAGAAATAAATGTCAAGAGTTGGGAATTGAGAAATATAGTAGATAAAATGATCACATGATCATTCATATAGTCCAATAAAAGCAAACTACTACAATAGCAATAACCAACTATAAAATGCCTTTGAAATTAAGTAGCATTTATAACAAGATAATACAATTTTCACAGTTACTCTAAACATGAGAATTTAAAGTAAATTAAAATTTTAAACTCTAGGATAAATGAAATTAATAATGCATGAAACCTATATGGAGATGAATGATAACATAATCTATATATAAAAAAACTAAATAAATAGGTATGCCATGTTCATGCCACCAGTTGGCCATTCTGTGTTGACTCGTGTATTGCTGTCATGCTGGTAGCCATAGCATTGGTATTTCAAATACCAACAGACCCACCGAAGATGAATTCATTTCAATAGAACTTCCAGACTAAGAACAGGCTACAAAGGATGAATTAGATATCCACTTCTGAGGAATTAACCACAGAAAACACCAAGGATAGCATCAGAGCATTGTCAGCTACTGGCCTTTTAATAGAAGGAGAACACTGTCAGAGATAATGCCAGAAGATGAGCCATCAGGTTGGAAAGAACGCACAATCTAATTGAGAAAGCATCGCCTTCTCAAAGAACAGGTGATCACAACAATGTGGATGAAGAAAAACTTTTGGAACATATCCATTTCTTCTCAAAATGAGATGCCACAGCTGTAGACATCTATTAAACATTGGAATGTACAAAGCGTGAATATAGGAAAACTGGGAATCGTCAAAAAGGAAATAGAACACATAAAGATCAATAGCCTAGGCATTAGTGAGTTGAAATGGACCGGGATTGGCTTAAATTAGGGAGTCAACGGTTTTACTATGTTGGGAATGACCCATTTATGAGGATTGGCATCACTTCATCAAAAAGCACATATCAAGATCTATTGTGAAGCACAATGTTGTCTGTAACATCTATCTGTACACAAGGAAATCCAAATATTGCAACTATTATTCAAATTTAAGAATCAACCATTACAGGTAATGATGAAGGAATTGAAAAATTCTACTAACATCTTCAGTCGGAAATTGATCAAACATGCAATCAATAGCATCAATAATTAATGGCGATTAGAATGCATAAAGCATAAATGAAGAAGGAACAATAGTCAGAAAATAAGGCTTTGGTGATAGAAGCAAAGCTGGAGATCACATAATAGAATTTTACATGACCACTGACTTTTACATCCCAAATATGTCTTTGCAACAGCACAAATTGTAGGACGACAGATGGGATACATAGAAATTGAATTGACTACATCTGTGGGAAGAGACAATGGAGAAGCTCAATATCAGCAGTCAAAATGAGGCCAGGGGTTGACTATGCAACAGGCCATAAATTGCTCATATGTGCGTTCAAGTTAAAGGCGAATTAAATTAAAACAAATCTAAGAGAACCAAATATGAACTTGAGGAAACCTACCTGAAGTATGCAAATATTTCAATCATAGATTTGACACATCAAATACTAATGACAGAAGATCTGTCAAACTGTGATGACATTAAGAACTCCATATGTGAAGACAGCAAAACATGATTAAAGACAGGAGAGAAAGAAAAAAGTCACAGCGGATGTCAAAAGAAACTCTGAACTTTGCTCTTGATTGTAGAAAAGCTAAAACAAATGGAAGAAATGATGGAAGTAAAAGAGCTGAATAGAAAATTTCAAAGGGCAGCTTGAGAAGACAACACTTTATAGTGTTAGACCAAGTGTTGGAAAAGCAAAAAAAAAAAAGTTTGTTTTGCATATCTCAAGCTGAGTGAATTGAAGAATAATTAAAGCCTTGAATTGTGACAGTAAAGATTCTATGAGTAAAATATCAAACGATGTAGGAAGCATAGAAAGAAGATGGGAGGAACACACATATTCATGGTACTAAAAAGAATCCATTGACATCTAACCATTTCAAGAGGGAGCCTATCATGAAGAGGTGCAGTCCAAGCTGCATGGAAGGCATTAGTGAAGAAGAAAAAAAAAGGTTCCAGGAATTGACAAAATAACCATGGAAATATCTCAACACACTGATGGAGCACTGGAAGTACTCACTCACCTGTGCAAAAAATTTGGAAGATAACACCTGGCCAACTGACAGGAAGAGATCTATATTTGTAGCAATTCCAAAGAAGATTACCCCGCAGAAGGTGTAAATTACAGAATAAGATCATTGATGTCACATGCAAGAAGAATCTTGCTAAAGATCATCTGACAAGCAGTACATTGACAGGGAACTGCCAGAAGTTCAAGATGGATTCAGAAGAGAATGTGGAACAAGTGATATCAGTGCTGATATCAGATGAATCTTGACTCAAAGCAGAGGATACCAGAAAAATGTTCACTTGCATTTTACTGACTACACAAAGACATTTGACGATGTTGATCATAACAAACCATGGATGGCATTGAGAAGAATGGGAGATCCCAGAAAATGTCCCTGTGCTCATGTGGAACATGCACATGGACCAAGACAGAGTTGTTGGGGACAGAACAGAAAATACTGTATGTTTCAAACAAAAAATGGTGTGCATCGGGGTAGTAGCCTCTCACCATACTTATTCAACCTGTATGCTGAGCAAATAACCAGAGAAGCTGGATGATATAAGAAGAATGTGACATCAGGATAGCAGGAAGGCTTATTGATAATCTGCAACCCGCAGATGACATAACCTTGCTTGCCCAAAGTGAGGAGGACTTGAAGTACTTGCTGGTGAAGGTCAAGAATGGTAGTCTTAGTGTGGGTTACAACTCAAGACTGGTAGAGAAAGTCAACACTCTCACAACTGAACCAGAAGGTCTCAAAACTCACTGCCATCGAGTCGATGTCGTTTCATAGAGACCTTGTCAGTTTGGGGTCTCTCTCTATAGGACTGCCCCCTGAGAGTTTCTGAGATTGTCACTGTTTATAGGAGTAGAAAGAAAGCCCCATTTCTCCTGAAGATCCCATTGTGTAACCACTGTACCACCAATACTCCTAGAACAAATCAATACCATCATGATAAATGGAGAAAAGATTGATGTGGTCAAGGATTGAATCTTACTTGATCCACAATCAGGGTGCATGGAAACAACAGGCAAAAAATCAAAGAAGACATTGCTTTGCATAAGTCTGCTATACGAGATGTCTTTGAAAATCAAGGGTGTAATTTTGAGGACTAAGGTGTGTCTGACTCAAGCTATAGTACTTTCAATGGCCTCATATGCAAGTGAAAGTTGGACACTAAATAAAGGAGATCCCAGAATAATTCATGCATTTTAATGGTGGTGCTGGCAAAGAATGGTGAAAGCACTGTGGATTGCCAAAAGAACAAACAGATCTGTCTTGGAAGACGTACAGCCAGAGTGCTCCCTAGAAGCAAGGATGAAGAGACTTCATCCTACATACTTCAGACACGTTGTCAGGAGAGACTGGCCCCTGGAAAAGAACCTCATGCTTGGTAAAGTGGAAGGGCAGCAAAAAAGGAAGACACCTACAGAGATGGATTGACAGTGGCTATAATAATGGGCGTAAACATAACCACACTGTGAAGGTGGCACAAGACCAGGCAGAGTTACATTCTGTTGTTCATAAGGTAGAGTGAATTGGAACCAAATGGACAACGTCTAAGGATGACAACAATAACCCTGTTCATGAGTGAAGAAATACATAAGCATTTCAATTCACCCCCATGTAATATACAATTTGCACCCCCCATGTAATACAAATTTTACATAATTTCTATGAAATTTGGGTCATACTAGATAAGGACACTGTAAATTTTATATGGTCTAATAAGGATATTTTGAAAAAGAACAAAGAGTGAGTGCTCTTTACCTACCAGATATTAAAACATGTTACAATGAAAGATTAATTAAAATTAGTATTGTATCAGTGCAATTATAATTTTATTTAGAAATTTTCATTATATTAGAACAAGAGAGACTAGAGGATTCAGAAATGAGTCTACATAAGAAGACAACCTGGTTTATCATAAAAGACCTCACAATCAATATGAAAGTATTGTTTATTTAGTAAAACGTGATGGGAAAATTGGAAAATAAGACTTGCAAAATCAAATTCCAGATGCATTAAATGCTTAAAAGTAAAAGGCAAAACTGTAAACTGATGACTCGATGATTGAACTATTGAATTATATGCTATGTAAATTAAATAAATAAAAACAACATTTACAGATGATGTCAGCATTACAGTATTGAATGACTGCTCCTCTGAGCAAGGGTGGGGAGACGTCATCTCAGGTATTCAGACATGTTGTCAGGAGAGACCAGTCCCTGTAGAACAGTGTTTCTCAACCTGTGGGTCGCAACCCCTTTGGGAGTTGAATTACCCTATGGCAGGGGTCACCCAATTCATAACAGTAGCAAAATTACAGTTATGAAGTAGCAACAAAAATAATTTTATGGTTGGGGGGTCACCACCACATGAGGAACGGTATGAAAGGGTCATGGCGTTAGGAAGTTTGAGAACCACTGCTGTAGAAGGACATCATACTTGGTAAAGTGAGGGGGCAGCAAAAAGGAGAGAAGTCCTCAGAGATGGATTGACACGTGGCTACCACAACAGACTCAGGCACAGGGATAGGGATGGGCTTGGCACAAGATCATGCAGTGTTTCTTTGAGTTGTGCATAGGATCGCTATGGGTGGGAACCAACAACAATATTGAATGAAAGCCCTTTGAGTATGGTGCAAATGCGGATTAAAAAGAAGCAGAATTCATTGCCATTGAGTTGCTGCTGACTCACAGCTACCAATCCCATAGGGCAGGGTCAAACTGCCCTGGTGGGTGTCTGAGACTTTAACTCTTTACAGGAGCAAAAAGCCTCATCTTTCTCCCCCAGAGCGGCTAGTGGGTTCAAACTGCTAACTATGTGGTTAGCAGCCCAAAGCATAACCATACCACCAGCACTCCACAATGTATAGAGCATGGGAGAAAAATTATGGATTTGACCACAAAAAAATTAAATATTTTGTTTTGAGAAAGACCAAAATATGAAAGCTGGCAGATGGAGAAAACATATTGAGAAAGTGCATGAGCAATCTAGAATATATAAAGATATTATGCAAATCTCAAATGAAAAGCAGGATAAGACATTATATAGAAAATTCATAGAAAGTAAATGCTGACAAGCTAACACCAATATAAATATGTGCTCGGCTTCACTATGGTTCAGGAAAATGCAAAATCCAATAAGATGGTAAGATAGCACTTTATGCCTGTGAAATTGGAAATTAAATTAAGTACTGAGAAAATTTCAAGTACCAGGAATATTGAAATTCTCACATCTCACCCATGTGCATGTTGAACAATGCCACCATTTTGGAAAGCAATTTTAAAGTAGTTGGTCAAATTAACTATGCATGTAATCCAAATGTGCAACAATTTTACTTCTGAGCACAAATTTGAAAGAAAATCTCAAGCATCTAAAGAGACAACTGTGTTAGACAGGGTTCTCTAGAGAAACAAGACCGGAATGCTAATAATTTTAGTATACATTTATACAGATAGATATATAGCATAAGAAATAAACAGTTAATTAAATTACAAAGCAGTACAAATGGCTCAGTGCAACTCACTTCCATGATACAGTTGTGAGATACTAGCAGTCCTTCAAGTCTTGAGGGCCACCAGGTAGTCCTCTGTAGAGCAATTCAGGCTATCCGGGCACAGGCAGCAAACAGCAAGGCAGCTTCACCAACAGTCAGCCAGATGACAGGGTCCAACAGTCCTCAGATCAAGAGATGTAAATTCCAATAGTGTGGGGAAGCAGGACTTGAAAGAACCTCAAATTAAAGTGACACAGTCCACAGGTTAGGTGTCCCACAGGTAGTGTAGCTTGCAAATTGAGGCAAAGAACAAGCAAGGCAGCCGCACACTGGTCCCATGAACAAAGAGCAAGAGAAAGAGAGGTGAGGTTCGCTGAGCCATTTATCTCTCCGCCCTTCAATTAATCCCACATGTGCTCACTGGCCATGTTGGCACAATAAAAGTTAACTACCTCAATCCACCCCTTGCCACTTAGCACCTGTATGCAATTCTTTAGCCATATATAATTTCCAGACATTAATGAAATCACACTTATACTTATCATCAAGCATCTATCAAACATATAAATGAAAATACACTGAGTCCAATTGTATCTGATAGGTAATACATGAACAAAGGAAAGATATTCAATAAGCACATATAACGAAAATAAACTGACAATTATAAACCTCGCTTATGTAATTGATCATGTGATCATAACTAATAGGTAGAACTACCTTCTACTACACATACTGTATTACCTTTGCCCTCGGCAAGCACCTCAGCTGGCTATGGTTTTTTGCCTGGTGGGGTGACCCAGACCTTCATTCCTGAGGGGTCTGGGTCATTATATGTCCTGTCAGGATTGGGTTGCTGTAACTTATCATTTACTTTAATCACTAAGAGTAACACTAAGAGTCAGCCTATGGGATCTCCTGGATTCCAGACATATTCTTCTTTACCTCCACTATGCAGGACCAATCCAATTTCTCCTTGGTAATCAGAATCAATCACCCCACTCAGTACAGTGACACCCTTTCTGACCTGTTTATCCAAAGGCACGAGAAGCCCAAAGTGGCCAGGGGGCATTCTCAGCTGCCAGTTCAGTGGAATCCATGCTGTGTTTCCAGGTGAGAGAGTTCCTTTCTTCGGGACCAGGACCTCCATGCCTGAGGAACACAGGGTTGCTGGGACAGGAAGCAAAAATGCTGCAAGGGGATCACTAGGAGTAATAGTGAGTGGTGCCACTCCAGCTTCCACCCCTTGGTTCCTGGACCCATGAATTCTGGCTCTAGGAGACACAGCATCATATATTGGCCGCTGGTTTAGAGTGTATACAGCTTCCTGGAGAACATTGCCCCAGTCCCGCAAGTTGTTGCCACCGAGTTGGTGCTGTAATTGTGTCTGTAGGGGCCCATTATATCATTCTATCAAGCCAGCAGTTTCAAGATGAGAAGGAACATGACACGATCAATGGATTCCATGGGAATGGGCCCATTGCCGCACTGCATTTACTGTGAAGTGAGTTCCTTGATCTGAAGCAATGCTATGTGGGATGCCATGCCAGTAGATGAGGCATTCTGTAAGTCCATGAATAGTAGTTTTGGCAGAAGCATCACATGCAGGGAAGGCAAATCCATACCCAGATTAGCTGTCTATTCCAGTAAGAACAAAATGCTGTCTCCTCCATGATGGAGGTGGTCCTATGTAATCAACCTGCCACCAAGTTGCCAGTTGGTCTCCCCAAGGAATGGTTCCATATTGTGGACTTAATAGTGGTTTCTTCTTCTAGCAAATGGGGCACTCAGCAGTGGCAGTGGTCAAGTCAGCTTTGGTGGGTTGAAGTCCATGTTGCTGTGCTCATGCATCACCTCCATCCCTGCCACCATGTCCACTTTGTTCATGTGCCCATTAGGCAATAACAGGAGTGGCAGAGGAAAGAGGAGGACCAGTCTCCACAGTGTGTCATCTTATCCACTTGATTGTTAAAGTCCTCCTCTTCAGAGGTAACCCTTTGGTGAGCATTCACATGAGACATGATTACCTTTACTCTCTTGGCCCATTCAGAGAGGTCTATCCACATACCTCTTCCCCACACCTCCTTACCACTAATTTTTCATTCATGTTCCTTCCTATTCCCTGACCATCCAGCCAAGCAATTAGCCACAGCCCATGAATCAGTATACAGTCTCACATCTGGCCATTTTTCCTTGTAGGCAAGCTGAATGGCCAGGTGCATTGCTCAAAGTTCTGCCCATTGGGAAGATTTCCCTTCACCACTGTCCTTTAGGGAGATCCCAGAAAGGGGCTTTGGTGTTGCTACTGTCCACTTAAAAGTTGCACCTGCATGTCGTGCAGAGCCATCTGTAAACCAAGCATGACTTTTTTGGTCTTCAGTTAAAGTATGGTAAGGAATTCCCCAGGAGGTCGAGGTGCAGACTGGGAGAAAGGAGGTAATGTGACAGGAGTTGAGGCTGGGCATTTTGGCCACTTCTTCATGCAGCTTACTTGTCCCTTTAGATCCTGCTTTGGCCCAATCTCGTATATACCACTTCCATTTAACAAGGGAGTGTTGCTGCGTACGTCCAACTTTATGATTCTGTGGGTCAGACAATACCCAGTTCATGATGGATAATTCAGGCCCCATGGTGACTTGGTGGCCCATTGTGAGGCGTTCAGTCTCCACCAAGGCCCAGTAACAGGCCAACAGCTGTTTTTCAAGGGGAAGTAGTTGTCTGCAGAGGATGGCAGAACTTTACTCCAAAATCCCAACAATCTACACTGTGATTCACCAATAGAGGCCTGCCAAAGACTCCACACTGCATCTTTATCTACAACTGACACCTCTAGCACCATTGGGTCAGCTGGATCATATGGTACCAGGGAAAAAGCAGCTTTTATGGCATCCTGAACCTGTTGAAGAGCCTTTTCTTGTTCTGGGGTCCACTCAAAGTTGGAGGCTTTTCGTGTCACTTGATAAATAGGTTGAAGTAGAACATCCAAGTCAGAGTTATGTTGCCTCCAAAATCCAAAGAGGCCCACTAGGCATTGCGTCTCCTTTTTAATCATTGAGGCGGGTCAGGGGGTGGGGGATGCAATAGCTTATCCTTCACTTTAGTAGGAATAACTCAACATGTTCCACACCACTGGACCCCTAGAAATTTTACTGAGGTGGAGGGTACCTGAATCTTCATCAGGTTAATTTCCCAACCTCTTGTATGCAGATGTACCAATGAATTTAGAGTCTTTGATACATCCTCCTTAGTGGGTCCAATCACCATAATGTTATCAATATAATGAACCAGTGTGACATTTTATGGAATAGACAGGTGATCAAAGTCCCTTCGGACTAAATTATGGCACAGGGCAGAAGAGTTGATGTACCCCAGGGGGAAAGTTGTGAAAGTATATTGTTGCCCCTGCCAGGTGAAGGCAAACTGCTTCTGGTGGTCCTTCGAGACTGGTATTGAGAAGAAGGCATTAGCCAGATCAATAGCTGCATACCAAGTACCAGGAGAAGTATTAATTTGCTCAAGCAATGTAATCACATCTGGGACAGCAGTTGCAATTGGAGTCACCACCTGGTTAAGTTTACGATAATCCACTGTCATTCTCCAAGATCCATCTGTCTTCCTAACAGGCAAAATAGGTGAATTAAATGGGATGTGGTAGGAATCACCACTCCTGCATCTTTCAAGTCTTTGATGGTGGCACTGATCTCTGTAATCCCTCCAGGAATGTGGTACTGCTTTTGGTTTACAATTTTCCTAGGCAATGGCAGTACTAATGGTGCCCACTTGGCCTTTCCTACCATGATAGCCCTTATTCCACACTTCAGGGATCCGATATGGGGGTTCTGACAGTTACTAAGTATGTCTATTCCAATGATGAATTCTGGAACTTGGGAAATAACCGCAGGATGGGTCCGGGGCCCATGGACCCACAGTGGAGGCATACCTGAGCTAAAACTCCATTGATAACTTGACCTCCATAAGCCCCCACTCTGACTGGTAGGCCTTTGAAACACTTTGGGTCTCCTGGAATTAGTGTCAGTTCTGAGCCAGTGTCCAGTAATCCCTGAAAAGTTTGATTATTTCCTTTTCTCCGATGAATAGTCACTCTTTTGAAAGGCCGCAGGTCCCTTTGGGGAAGGCTAGAAGAAAGACTAACAGTATAGACCTTCGGTGATGTAGCAGGGTCCTCCTTCAAAGGGACCCGGCCTCCCCCTCATTCAAGGGGCTGTGGGTCTGTAAATTGGCTCAGGTCTGGGAATTGATTGAGTGATCATGACTGTCTATTCTGCTGTTCACCTGATTTACCATTCTTTTACCTGTACAGATCACGTAAATATTTAGTAGGGTTCCCATCTATTTCATTCCTAGAGACACCGTGGCTAAGTAGCCAATGCCATAATTCCACAAGAGACAGGTTGCTTTGATTACTACTGAAACCTTGTTGTCTATTATAACCACGCCCACCCTGTCTCTGTTGATTCAGTGCAGACACCTGCCCTCTACCATCACTGAGACCAATCAGCCCCATTGTGGGCAAATGTTGGAGTTCGCTTAGGGCAGTGCCCACTGTTAATCCTGGTGTACATAAAATAGCAATTACAGGAGTCTTAGGAGATGCTGGGGCCCACTTCACAAACTTGTTCCTTAAGGTTGTGGTAAAGGGTATGCCCTCAGGACACCCCTTTTTTGTGTCTATGGAATATCCTGATAGAGCCCTTCCAACAAACCAATTTCTCTAAGCTTTTGAATGCCTTCCTCTACAGTGTACCAAGGTAGGTCATGTACTCCAAGTTGGTCTAATCTAGGCCATCTTCAGTGAATCAACCAAATAAAGAATTAGATCATCTCTTAGCCTCTTTAGCAGTGATATTGAAAGAAGAGTGTGTGCTTAGGGGTCCCATACCCAGAAACTCAGACCAGTCTAATAATACATTTCTTGCACCAGTATCCCACGCCCTTAGTAACCATTCCCAGGGATATTTCCCAGGTTTCTGCTTGTACGTATTTGAAAACTTGAGCAGATCTTTGTGAGTCTAGCGTGCTTCTTCTTGGGTAATCATCTCAACCTCACCTTTAGGAGATTTCTGAGACTTAATTTTAGTGACAGATCTAGAGGAAATAATGGGTGGTGAGGGTGTTTCCCGGGGTGCTCTCAGCAATATCTTGTAAGGCATCTCCCTCAGGCAATGTTACAGATGCAGTCCCACCAGGCATTTCAGCTTGAACAGGTTGGCTAATATGCTCAGGTGTGGATTGTTTTATTGATAATGAATTAAAACCTCCAGCTGGGAGAGGTGGATCTATTGACTGGTGTGGGTCAATTGTTTCTAGGGGCTCATATATTTCCATCCCATGTTTCAGGGTCCCAACTGTTTTCTATCAGTGCCCTCACTTTGATATCAGACACTGCTCTCGAGCTGCAATTCAGCCAACATTGCAATTCAGCCACCCGCATAACGAGACTCTGGACCTGGTTCTCAGCAATGTTAGCTCTATTACTAGAGGAGAGAAGGCTCTCCTTTGTAGCACAGATGGAAGCTTTCAAATCTGTTAGTCTACACCTGAGGCATGCTTCTGAGGCTCTGAGACCATCCCTCTCTTTAATAACACTTTTCATTGTATGAAGGACCAGCCAACCAGCTTCCGTACATATCATCCTGACAAAACTCCTGGAAAATATCAAAGATATGATCACTCAGAGCCTCCCCCTTAACCAGCACCTCATCTATCAGTGGTGCTACTGTAGGTATTAGCTTTGCTATTTCACACCATGGATTAGTAAGAGTAGCAGACTTATCCATGATTTTGGGCATAGTAGCAGCATTATTAGTACTGTTAAGACTAATCAGGCTGGAGAGTCAATTTAAGAAGCCCATATTTATGATTTTATTTCTCTAGAAGCACTCCTGGTATCAAATGTGTTAGACAGAGTTCTCCAGAGAAACAAAACCAGAATGCTAATAATTATATATATACATATAAATATATAATACAAGAAATAAACAGTTAATTAAATTATCAAGCTGTACACATGGCTCAGTGCAACTCACTCCCATGAGACAATTGTGAGACACTGGCAGTCCTTCAAGTCTTGACTCTGTAGAGTCATTCAGGCTATCCGGGCACAGGCAGCAAACAGCAAGGCAGCTTCACCAACAGTCACTCAGATGACAGGGTCTGATAGCCCCCAGCTCGAGATATAAATTCCAATTGTGTAGCGAAGCAGGTCTTGAAAGAACCTCAAATTACAGCAACACAGTCCACTGGTTAGGTGTCCAACAGGTAGCGTAGCTTGCAAATTGAGTCAAAGAACAAGCAAGGCAGCTGCACACTGCTCTGATGATCAAAGAGCAAGAGATAAGAGAGGCAAGGCTCACTGAGCCATTTATCTCTCCGCCCTTCAATTAATCCCACATGTGTTCATTGGCCATGTTGGCACAATAAACGTTAACTATCTCAACAACCCATGCAACAATCTGAATAGCAAAGAGTTGGAAACAAACTAAGTATCTCCACCAAAAAGCGGACATAGAGTAAAGACTTTATCTAAAGTGACTCTTCCTCACTTATCCTGACTACTCTAATTACATCTGAAACCTATCCCCTCATCCCAGCACTTCCAGTATTTCTTCTCTAATTGGGTTTTCTCCAGAACATGTTCCACCAAGGAACGTATTGTATATGGCATGTTGTTTCTTCATCTGTCTATTAGCCGTTGCCCCTGCTCCCTTTAGCCTCATGAAGGCAGTGTTTTGAAGTGCTTTCTTCACTGTATTTCCAAGATGGGTAACATATTCCTTAGATAGAGCATGGCAGATGACCCTGGTGTGGATTTCCAGGCAGCACATCTCATGCCGTATCTATCAGAGAAGACTTACTTGTTATCTTGCTGAAAAGGTTTCAGCGCCACTTCAAGACTAAGATGGCCTCGGATAAAACATTTAGCAATCTACTTCCCCAAGCCTGCCAATGAATAATCTCTGGATCACAAGTCCCCAATCCAAAATCTTTTGGGCAGCATCTTGTTCAGTTGCTTGTGGTGTCACCATGAGTCAATTTAATGTCAGTTGACAACAGGTTCCTTGGGGACCACTCTGCACGTCTGACAGAGAATGTGACACAGGCATGCTGATGTGTCCTCCAAGGTCTAAAGGCTGAGATGTGGTGCTGTTGAGCCGATTCCAATTCCTAGGGATCCTTATACGATACAGTAGTCTCTAAGAAGCAATCCCACTCTGTCCTATGGGGTTGCCATGAGTCAGAATCCACTCAACAGCAGTGAGTGGTATGCTGGAATATGTGTGAGTTAAGAAAAGAGGCATGCTGGCAAATCCAGGCATGGATTCATTTGAAACAAAGTGTGTTTAAACATGTCTCTGTGATCAGCGTGTGCAAGTTCTCTCAGTAATGGTCTCATTGGGGAGCCTTCAAAATAAAAAGTCCAATCGGAACCAGTTTCTGAGGAGATCTGGGCCAGTTAAATGCAAAGAAGAGTCGTTAGAGTGGTCACTGTATTTGAGGATTCCCAGGGTGCCCTCTAAATAGATTTTCCCAAAGGACACAGGGATATCATGTGGGCTTATAATGAAGAAGTTTTAAGAAAATGGAAAACTGCTAGTAAAGAAGGCCGGGAGAGTCATGTCACGGATTGTTTTTCCCCATCAGGACTGCACCTACTCAAACTTTCAGGGTCCAAGGACTGCTCTAGCAGAATGGGGGTAGAAAAACCTCACCCCATCTACCCTATCACCCTACTATTGGCCCTTCAGACATCTTTTTGTTCCTCAATCACAAATAGCACTTAAAAAGAGCAAGATTTGAGTCCCTTGACGATGCCTGAACTGCTGTTTTGTCATGGTACATCAAAGAGAGTAGAATTATTCAGCAAAGGGTTAGAGAGAAACATCCTTTCAGAAATGTATAGGCCTCAATGAAAGGTATGTTGAGAAACAGTTACCTCAGTTTTTGATACTTTTGTTTAATGCAGGTCTATAATTTTGTCCAAAAGTTTTTGGTCTTTTAAGTTAAATGATGTCATCACTCCTATATTAAAATATCTCAGATCTTTTTGTATTTTTTAATTAAATATATATATTTATTTATAAAATACTTTTACTGGGGGCTCTTACATCTATTATCAGAATCCATACAGTTATCCAGTGTGTCCAGCACATTTGCACATATGCTACCATCATCATTTTCAAAGCATTCTCTTCCCACTTAGGCCCCTGATATCAACTCCCCACTTCTTGCCCCTCCCTCCCTTACCCTCCCTCCTTTATGAACCCTTGATAATTTATAATTATTATTTTCATATCTTACACCATCTTCCATTGCCCCTCACCCACTTCTCTGGGAGGGGATTCTAATTGCCCCTTGTGATCAGTTCCCCCTTTGTCCCTCCACCCTCCCCTAATCCTCCTGGGATCTCTACTCTCCTTGTTGTCCCTGAGGGGTTTATCTGTCCTGGATTCCCTGTGTTGCAGGCTCTTATCTGTAGCAGTGTGCATGTTCTGGTCTACTCTGATTTGTAAGGTAGAATTGAGGTCATGATAGTGGGGGGAGGGAAGCACTAAGGAGCTAGAGGAAAGTTGTGTTTCATTGGTGCTAAACTGCACCCTGACTGGCTCATCTCTTTCTTGTGACCCCTCTGTGAGGGGATATTCAATTTTCTACAGATGGGCTTTGGGTCTCCACTCCATCAAATCCCACCCCCATTCACATTCTGTATGGTTTTGTTTTGGGTTTTAGATGCCTGATACCTGACCCTCATGATCACACCTCATGATCACACAGGCTGGGCTGGTATGCTTTTCCCATGTGAGCTTTGCTGCTTCTGAGCTAGATGGCCACTTGTTTACTCTCAAGCCTTTAAGACCCCAGATGTTATATCTTTTGATAGCCAGGCACCATCAGCTTTCTTCACCACATTTGCTTATGCACCCATTTGTCTTCAGCGATTGTGTCGAGAAGGTGAGCATCACAGAATGCTGGATTGTTAGAGCAAAATATTCTTGTGTTCAGGTAGTACTTGAGTCAAGGCCCAATTTCCATCTAATAAATCATTTTATTGGGAACTCTTACAGCTCTTTTAACAAATCCATAATTCATTGTGTCAAGCACATTTGAACATATGTTGCCACCATCCTTTTCAAAACATTTTCTTTCTACTTTAGCCCTTGGTATCAGCTCCTCATTTTTTTCCTCGCTCCTCCACCTCCCGCCCTCACAAAACCTTGATAAATTATGAAGTATTATTATTTTCATATCTTATACCATTCACTGTCTCTCTTCACCTATGTTTCTTTTGTTCATCACCTTGGGGGTGGAAGGTTATATTTCAATCATTGTGAATGGTTCCTCCTTTCTCTTCCTATCTTCCCCCTACTCTCATGATATCACTACTCCCATTATTGTTCCTGAGGGGTTAATCTGTCCTGGATTCCATGTGTACATGCTCTGGTCTAGCTGGATTTGTAAGGTAGAGGTGGGGTCATGATAGTGAGGGGAGGAAGCATTAAAGAACTAGAGGAATGTTGTGTGTTTCATTGGTGCTATACTGCACCCTTACTAGCTTGTCCCTTCCTTGTGACCCTTATGTGAGGGGATTCCAATTGTCTACAGATGGGCTTTGAGCCTCCACTCTTCCCTGTCCCCCAACCTTGTTCACATTGATATGATTGTTCTGGGTCTTCTGATGCCTGATACCTGATCCCATCAACACCTCATGATCACACAGGTTTTGGTCCATGTGGGCTTTGTTGCTTCCCAGCTAGATGGTCTCTTGTTTATCTTCAAGCCTTTAAGACCCCAGATGTTATATCTTTTAACAGATGGGCACCATCAGCTTCCTTCACCACATTTATTTATGCACCCATTTTATCTTCAGCGATAGTGTCAGGTAGGTGAGAATCATGGGTTATTAGAACAAAGTGTTCCTGCATTGAGGGAGTTCTTGAGTTGAGGCTGAATGTCCATCTGCTACCTTAATAGTTAACATATAAATATATATACATAGACCTATATCCCTATCATTATATAAAAATATGTTTACATATCTACATGCCTTTACTTATACCTCTATAAATGTCCTTTGCCTCCTAGTTCTTTCCTCTATTTCCTTTTACTTTCCTCCTGTCTCACTATCATGTTCGACCTTTCAGCTTTCAGTAATTCCTCTTAACTACATTGCACTTGATCAAACACTTTTTAGTGTTTTTAAAATTGTTTCACCACGTTCTATTTTACATTCTCATCAATTGTGCTAAGCTTATCTTTGCATGCTTTAACCATCTTTCACTTTAAGTCTCTTCTTAATCTCTTTCCTTCCCTGAATCATGCAATACCATATAAATGGAATTAGCTGGGGTTGGAGAGATGTGAGAGACCAATCTCTTGGTTACTCTGGAAACTACTGAGATGGACACCAGTTCAGATGACTTACTACTCAATATGCATATTCCTCAAGAAAAATGTTGGCCTCTGCCTGACTTTCCTGTGCTCCTGAGAGTACTTCTGTGTCACCTGCCTTCCTGTCATTGTTGTGTTTGTGCCTGGTGGATGGAAATAATAGATTTTTGGTAAGATGTAATCAATCAACAAACTTTTATGTACTGATACTAGAACTAAAACAAGTGACACAAATAATACTAACACTGAATGTTTCTTTCTTTAAAAGCTCATAGTGCAGTGGAAGATACAAAAGCCCAGCCGTAAATCAGCAGCAAGCAGTGTGAAAGAGAATCCAACTGAAAAACACCAACCGGCTCACGAGGAGATACACGGAGAAAGCCTGGAGCAGCCAGGCAACCATTGTTAACACTGTTAGAGGAATGGACTTCCAACATGATGGGGAGATGGATGATTCAGGAGATTGTCAAAGCAAAGCAAAGACAGATATGTGCATGAATGACAACACTGATGCCTGAACACACATGTATTCAAATGCTCGTGCTCATGCCCCTACTCTATTATCCCCTCCCAAGATAGGGCTAGTGTGGAAAGAGCCTAGAAGGATTCAAATGGGAGGATAAAGAACTCCTTTAGCAAGTGAAGAAGGAACTAGATGATGGATGATGGGTGAAGTGGGGCGGGGGGAGAGAAAGAAGAACCTGAAAAGTTGATTTAGGGAGAGAATTTCAGGACAGTATAGATAAATTCTAAGTCTTAAGAGAAGCCGAGAAGAGTGTGACGTGTTGAGAAAGAGTAATGAGGGAAAAATGCTGAACAATTGCTTTGAGAGATGGATAGGATTCCTCTTGATGATCGTTGGGGGAAATCAAATTACTTAAATTAATATTTAAATATTTAAAATTAGTTATACTGAATATTTTGACCACTAAAAAGGTTTTTTCTTTTGGTGGGGGGGGCGGTGATTTGGTTTTTTTTTAATCAAAATTAGAAAACCAGGCTGGGTTTTATGGTCATACATAGTGTGGGATGGATGGCAATGAGCAAACCAATTTGAGAGAAAAATAGAAATTTAGAGCAGTAGGGAATAGGGCTATTTGAATACGTGGGAAAATTGAGGTGGGCTTAGGAAACTAGACCAGAGAATTAATTAGAAAATCCAACTTGATATGAAATAGGAGAAACTACAGTGACATCTGGTTGCATGTTCACAGCCATTATTGGACTGGGTGTGTGGATGCCAATCATTTTAATTAATTAAATATGAAAAGAGCTTTGTAACAAGAAAAGGCTAACACCGTTGAAGAAATAATTAGATCTGCGGGTTCAAATCAGTAAGTCAGCCGGAGGCTTCTTTTGGCTTCTATAGCTGCAAGAGCCAACAAGCAGGAAGACAAAACAGGAAGGCCACCTACAGGAAGATTGGCCCATACAAAGCTGAATGAATGCAAAGTAGGCCAAATTAATTCAAGGTCAACAGTCTACTGATGGCTCCTTGGATTCGCAGGTTGATACACAGGAGATCAATCAACCAGATTCAGAGCCTGGATCCAGCAGAAGGCAAAAGAGCAAAAGAGAGCTTGGATCTGCTCAGAGTCTCTTTCATACAAAAGCCTATACCCCCAAAGAGGTGTCATCAAGCTGTAATCTGATTGGAAGGTTAGGCTCCACCCCGGCTTTTATCCAGATGTGGACAGTTCAACCAGCAGCTGAAGCACTGGAAGCTCTCACTATTCTACACCAAGAAATTTACGTGATCATGAACTTGAAGAGAGCCACAGTTGTGCCTATTCCACAGAAAGGTGACCCAACAGAAGGTGGAGAGTACTTAACAATCTCTTAGTATCATGTGGTACTATTTTTTTACTAATGATAATTTTTTATTAATGATAATTTTTTACTAATGATAATTTTTTACTAAAGATAATTTTCAAACCGATGCAACAATACATCAACAGAGAACTGCAAGAAATTCAAGCTGCATTCAGAATGGCATGCGGTGTGAGAGATATCACAGTGGACACCAGAAGGATGGTGGTTGAATGGAAAAGATACCAGCCACACATGTACTCGTGTTTTGTTGACTCTGCACAAACGTTTGACTGTGTGTATCATAATAGACTGTGATGCCATTGGAGGATGAGACTTCCAGAACATTTACTTGTACTCAAGTGGAACTTATGCATAGATCAATATGCAGTCATTTGAACAGAACAAGGGGATGATGCATGGTTTACCAACAGGAAAGATGAGAGTTAGGGTTGTATTCTTTCACCATACGTATTCAATCTGTGTGCCTTGAAAAGAATCCATGAGTACTCTAGACTATATGAAGAAGGCTGTGGAATCAGGATTAGAAGAAGGCACCTTAGCAGCCTCTAATAAGTAAATGAAACAACCTTGCTTGCTGAAAGTTTAGAAGACTGATGAAGATCAACGACTACAACCTGAAATATGGGTGAAAACGCAATATAAAGAAAACAAAATTACTCACAACTTAACCAATAGACAATATCATTGTGGTAATTACATAATCATGTCAACTTGATAAATACGTGTAGATCACAGCCTGCTGATACTTCCTTGTGGGCGTGGCCTTCTCATGAGGATTCTGGGAACTTCCTCTCTTTCTCCCTGGAGGTGGGCCACAAATTCTCTCTGCTTCACCTTCCTGTTGCCAAGCCACATGGAGTCACACTGAGACCTGTGGGAGCCCTGGAGATGCTTCCATGGCCACTGTATCCACAAGACTTTGCGCCCACTGGAGACTGCTTTTCTTGCATTTTGTGTTATTGCATGTGCTGCATGAATCTAAAGAGGAATTTATGGACTAGTATCAACTTATGGGCTAATATCGGACTTATGGACTTGATCTTGGGATGTTTTCATAATATACAATTACTGTTTGATATAAAGCTCTTTCTTATATGTGCCTCTAGATTTGTTTCTGTAATCAAACTGATCTAACACAATTATGATACATAGAGAAAGATCGATGTTGTCAAGGATTTCATTTTACTTGGATCCACAATCAATACTCATGGGAACAACCATCAAGAAATTCTCCCTATGACGCATGGCTGTACTTGATCTGTTTTCCAAATTTTTCTGTATTTTTTGGTTTCTATTGTTCTGTTTGGGGGTTTGTTTGTTCATGTAGAGTATATCTCAGAGGTGGTAATGGAGGTCACCCTCTTGAAGCAGTGCTATATTCTTTTCTGTTTTTTGGTGTATGAAACCCAAGATTGATGAACCTATAGGAATAGCAAATAGAATTAGGGGTTCGGGGGCAGGGGGATGCAGTAGTGGTGGTGATGGAGTAAAAAGGAGACTGGGGCATGGAATCCATGCAGAGAAAGAATGGATGGAAACTGATTGTGGTAGCAATTGTACAATTCCATTTGATGTGATTGAAATATGGAATGATAGGTTATATGTATTAAATCACAACTAATAAAAAAGAAAGAAAGAAAGCTATCAAGGTATAATATTAGACTAAGCTGGTGCACACGACTTCTTTAAAATACTGAGGAGCCGATATGTCACTTTAAGGACTGAAGTGCATCAACCTCAAGTCATAGTATTTCCATCGCCTTCTATGCATGTGAATGCTAGACCGGGAATAAGGAAGATCAAAGAAGAATGGATGCATTTGGACTATGGACTTGGTGAAGAAAATGTCAAGTACCACATCCTGCCAGAAGAACAAACAAATCCATCTCGGAAGAAGTACAGCCAGAATATTTCTTAGAAGTGAGGATGATGAGACTTAGTCTTACATACTTTGGACTTGCTACCCGGAGATATGCGTTGCCGGGAAAAGACATTATACCTGGTACAGTAGTGAATTAACAACAAAGAAGATTTTTATTGAAATGAATTGACACAGTTACTGCAACAATGGACTCAGATAACAATATTTGAGAGCGTGGCATGTCATTCAGCAGGGTTTCATTCTTTTGTACATACAGTTGCTAGAAGCTGGAATGAACTTGATAGAGCCCAAGAACAACAACTTATATTCTTATGGTCCACTGACTCTTTTTGTGTAATCTAGATAAAACATTTAGGCTCTTTTGGTGAAAAGCCTTTCGATAAAGTGGTGATTCAGAGAACAGGAAAAGGTGTGATTCCAAAGTAATATAATAATCACTGCCCACGTGAACTTTATAGAGTAGTTAACATTGCAGAAAACAGCCAGTACACACGTAAACTACATTTCTGAGAAGTTATTTACAGACATGTGCAGCCTTGCCTGCCTTCTCTCCCCTGGAAAAAAATCAAAGAAGAATTGGGTTGAATTTATGAATACTATGAACTCACAGGCAGAAAGCCATAGTCAAAAATCCATTTATAGATGATAGTGCCTTTTATTCGCCATCTGAAAATATGGACATTTTGCACCAAGCGCAATTGCTATTGTGTGGAAGAATTCATGCTTATAAAAGAGACTTGGGTGGTTCCTACTACAGGAAAGAGACATACAGTTACTACTGTGCTTGGTGGTGTGGGTGCCATTAATTTTTTTAAAAATTCATCTGAAAACCTAAATTATAAGTAATCAAAGAAAAGAATAGTTGATATTAGTGAGTCAAATAGTGACTAGTGACATTGGCAAGCACCAACCCTTTCGTGATGTGGAAACAGATCCACAGAAAAGAAGTGCTTAAGGTCCTCACTTTCTAATGGAAGCACTGGGATGGAAATCTGGAGGCGAGTGTGTCCCTTCTGGTACAGAGGAGTATATAAAATAAAGAGCATGGGGGAATGCTGAGGAGGCTATCAGAATGAAAATAGAAGTCACAGTAAAGGTTTTGAGAGAGGTCCTTACTGATGGTGTGGATGGGCAGCTTGAAAGGCTCTTATCAGTTTGGTATTGGTTGTTAATAGGATCTTTCTAGGTCTCTATTTGTGCATGTACAAACACACACATAATAGTCAATCACCCACAATGAATTTGACTATACGTGTGATGGGAAGAGGGGCTTACGGAGATGATAATTATGGTGTCAATGGCTTGCATGCTTAGAGATGACATTGCAAGGTTTCCTGGAGAAAGGTGTCCAGATATTGTAATTCCACGAAGAAGAAGGGTACTATTTGGTTGGCAGCACATCAAGAGTCCTCGTTTGATTTTGTGACTTGCAGGAATCTGGCCAAGCCATTAGAACCTGAATACACTTCTGCATGTTTTTCTACCCAGCGGGGAGAGTCTAAGAACCAAGAGTAAGGTGAGCAGCTTGCCATGAAAGTTTGGCAGAGGGCACCTGTGTTAAGATGGAGAAAATTAGTGTGCTCTTCTTTCCACTCCTAGTTCCAAGCTCTACAGACTCACCTCTATTTATGAGGTGTTGAAGACAACTAGAAGGAGAAAACTCAGTCCAGGAGGGCAGGTTGGATTCGAAGACATTGTGCATCATGGTAAGAAGCATTTGTATAAACTAACTCTGCCCCATTCCTGTTGGAAAGAATTAGTTAGTAAACATCTAAAGCATATTTTGAAGAACGTTCCAAAGGACCATTGAAAAGTAGGATTCCGTTTACTAGGGTCAGTAAATCCCCAACAATTGTTAGGAGGCAAGAGGACTCCTTAAATGAACTGGTCAGTAGAAAAAAAATGTTGAGGGAAAAGAAGATGCTGGTAGGTGAAAAGAAGATGGTTGGAAGCAGAGACATGTATTCTTAAGTCAAACCTCAAGTACTTTGGGTTCCATCTTTCTGTTACTCACCTCTTTTCCAGGACAGAATCTGCTTAGGTAATATCTTAAGCTAAGTTCTCCATAAAACTTAGGAAAATAGATTTGTCTATTGATGCTTTACTGGGAAGCAGAATTGGTCAGAGGGAGATGCTATAATGGGATGTGGTCAAAACAGAGGACTTTGTGGTTGAGATGGCCCTTCTGGGATGTTTTCATCAAGGCAAGAGGACCAAGCTTTTGTATCTCTATCAACTAGTCATTGGAGGCAGGCTGCTCCTGGAGAGCTGAAGTGCTCTTGTTGAAAAAGTTCAACAAGTGGCCAACTAGCAGAGACGTAGCCAGCCCACATGGAAGAAGCACACCACCAGTCTGTGCAATTGTGAGGTGTCAATGGAATCAGGCAACAGGTACCAGAAGATCCAAAACAAAACAACAACAACAAAAAATATCATTGAGAACAAAGGGAGTCATAGTAGAGACCAACATCCCATCTGTAGACAACAGGACATCCCTCACAAAAGGGTCACAGGGAAGGGATGAGTAAACCAGGGTGCAGTATAGCACCGATGAAACACAATATTCTTCTGGTTCATTGAGGCTTCCTCACCACTCTCACCCCCACTATCATGACTCCAGTTCTGGCTAGACTGGAGCATGTATACTGGTACAGATAAGACACATGGAACCAGGTCAGATACGAAGTCCCTTTAGGAGCAGGAGTGAGAGTAGTGGTAGCAAGAGGGCAGGAGGAAGGTGGTGGCAGGAGGGAAGGAAAGGAGAACCGATCGCAATGATTGGCACATAATCCTCCCACCACCAGAGCGATGAACAACAGAAACATGGGTGAAGGGAGACAGTGGTCAGTGTTAGATATGAAAACAATAATAATTTCTAATTTATCAAGGGGTCATGGGGGAGGGGAAGAAGAGCAGATAGAAAATAATGATGGCAACATATGTATAAATATCCTTGATTCAATTGATGTATGGAATGCTATAAGAGCCCCCAATAAAATGTTTTTTAATAACATATGTGAAGAAAGCAAAAGGTAAGTTAGGGGGAAAAGACCAGAATGGATGTGAGAAGAGACTCTGAAACTTGCTCTGGATCATAGAGCAGCTAAAACACATGGAAGAAATAAAAGAGCTGAACAGAAAATTCCAAAGGCAGCTTGTGAACGGAAGGCAAATTGAAGGCTCAAATTGCAAAATTAAAGTACTTGCGGGATGGAGTATTTTCTTGATATATGATTACTTCTTGATATAAAGCTCCTTCTTACACATATATGAGTGTCGCTGGATCTGTTTCTCTAGCCAACCCAGGCTAACACAGTAATCAATGGGCAAAATATTTGAAGCTGCAGGAATCATCACCAGAAGATGAAAGGAATTCACAGATCCAGTGGACCAAAAAGAACACAGCACCACTCAACCACTTCAAGAGGCGGCCTATAATCAAGAACCAATGGCATTGAGGAAGAAGTCAAGGCTGCACAGAAGGCATTCATTAAAAGCAAGCCTCCAGGAACTGATGGGACACCATTTGAAGTGTCTCAACAACAAGCTGATGAAGCAAGGAATCTGGAAGACAGCTACCTGGCCAATGAAGAGATAGATAATCATATTTGTACCCATTCTCAAGAAAGATGACTCCACAGAATGCGAAAAGGATCTAATACTATCACCCGATGTACATTTTTGCTGGAGAGCCTTCAACAACTGTCGCAGAAGGCCCCTGACAGGGAGCTGCTGCAGGCAGAAAAGGGCCTGTAGTGAAGGCTGTCACGCTTATGTTCGACGACTTGGGCTGGAAGCAGAGAGCACCAAAAAGGAGGTCTCTTGACTACGCACCACCAAGCTCACGTCCATCGAATGTCTTCTGCTCAGAGTGACGCCATTCAGACCCTATAGAGTTAGACAGAGTAGTATTGCCCTTGAGGGTTTCTGAGATTGCAGCTCTTTATGGGAGTAGAAAGCCTCCCTTGCTCTACAAAGCAGCTGGTGGTTTCCAACTGCCGACCTTGCAGTTAGCAGCCCAACCTGTAACCACTATGCAACCAGTTTCCTCAGACTATGCAAACGAATTTGACAAATGCTGGATAACATTGAGAATGCTAGAGATTCCAGACATGTAATTGTGCACATGGAGAACCTGTACGCGGACCAAGAGGCAGTCCTTTGAAGAAACAAGGGAGCACTCTGTGGTATAAAATCACACGAGAAGAGCGATTGTGCAGATGGTGCAGAATTGGGCAGGATTTCACGGCACCTAACAATGAGACAAGTTCCAACCAGTCCCTCTTTGACTTTCATCATTGTGTAAAGCGATTATTGTGTGCTGATGAACCCATTTTAACGCAAAGTTACCCTATAGGATGAGGAGAATTGCCCTATGGGGTTTCCTAGGCCTTAATCTTTATGAATCACTAGGTTTTATTCTCTCATGGAGCAACTGGTGGAAGCACTGGCCTTCCAGTTAACAGCCAAGTGCTTAACCATTGTGTCTCCAGGCCTCCGTAAAGGGATAGAGATCTACCAATAATAATATTGACAATAATAAGTTGCTCTCAAGTTGGTTTAGACTCATAGTGGCCCTAAACATATCGTAGCAGAGAATGGCAGATTTGCGTCACCGACCTTGCAGTTAGCAGGCCAGCCACACAGAGATACTCAAATAGAAACCACATCTTCCTAAGTGATTTTTCTCTATCCACTTTTTCCTGGCTCTAACCAGCCCTCTATTGTAATCAGAGTAACCCTCGTCAAGAGCAAATCTGCTGCACACTCTAATTTCCATTGAACAGCTCATTATTTTCAGAACTAAGTCCCAAAGTCATAGCATGACTTGTAAGGCCATCTTTGTCCTGGCCCCTCTGCATAGCATTCTAGTTTTCATCTCTCACCCTACTCTGCCCAGCGTCTCCTGGTCCAGACAGGAGACCAGATTTCATTCTTTTTGGATGCACTGTGTGCTTTTGGTTCTGGGCCCTCACATACAAACTGTTCCTCTGGCCTGGCCTATTTCTCTCCCTACTCATCAATCAAGTCACAGCCTGAGCTCTATGGGGCCCTCTTTGACTCCTGCTCTTCATAATTGCAAAAGCCAAACTATTGTTATCCCATCAGTCCCAACTCACAGAAAGTAATCCTGTAGAATAGAGTGGAATTACTCCACAGGCTTCCCAAGGTTGAAAATCATTATGGAAGCAGGCTGGCACATCTTTATTCCACAGAGCAAGTGGTGGACTTGAATGGCTAACTCTTCAGTTAGCAGCTGCTCACTTCCATGTAAGCCAGCAGGGCACCTCCTGCTGTGATGTGCTCTCATTAAGCTGCACTTCCTCTTCGAAGGCTCTTACCCACTTCATGGTTGCTTATGTATTTGCCTCCTTCTTATACTCTGAGCTCTGTGAAGTCAAGCAGTCGCTAGAATATCTCCAATGCCCAATACAGGTAGACACTTAATGAGTCATGGGATGAATGTATAAGGTTGGTAGCCATTGACACTCGGAAAAAATTTATCAGAGATCTGAGGCCAGAAGGCAAACCCTGGGTGAAAATTTATGTATATTCGGTTAAGCTAGATATTTAGGTTCAAGTTCACTTTGGGAAGTTGCCTGATCTTCTATGCAACCTTGGTCTCATAAAGTCCTCAAGTTTCCATTCTTCACCTTTAATAATAATAATTGTATTTGCTTTACCTAATTTGTAGAGTTGCTGAGATGACAAAGGATTTAATTTATGGGGGGTGGGTGAAACTCATGTAATTCATAAAAGACCTAATAATAAGATATTATTAGGCCTTACCTACTTAACAGTGATGGTTTGGACATAATTTACCTTGGCAGAAGGCAAAGATGACATGTGACTTTTAACAGATCAGATTGTTGCTGCTTTTGTAGATATCAATTTGTAAGTGTCTAGATCAGTGGTTCTCATCCTTCCTAATGATGTGACCCTTTAATACAGCTCCTCATGTTGTGGTGACCCCCAACCATAAAATTATTTTTGTTGCTACTTCATCACTGTAATTTTGCTACTGTTGGGAATCATAATGTAAATATCTGATATGCAAGATGTATTTTCATTGTTACAAATTGAACATAACTAAAGCATAGTGATTAATCACAAAACAATATGTAATTATAATTCATGAAGTGTCGTTTTACCACCAGTACTGCTGCTTTGAACACAGTAGCTGCTTTCAACATAGCAGGTACTTTCTACACAGTAGCTGCTATCTACACGGTAGCCGCTCTCTACACATATGTGATTGGTCTGCATAAGTACATTATGGCGCCAACCCTGTCACATACACCTGTATTTGTATGGGGTGTATGTGATGGGGCTGGCCCGATGATGTAATCATGCTGAATACTTGGATGTGGGCATATCTGCATGTGGGTGCACCTGCCTGGAAACGGATAGAGGAGTGGTTCTCAATTCCTAAGACCATTGGAAATATGTGTTTTCCAATGGTCTTAGGCAACCCCTGTGAAAGGATCATTCGACCCACAGGTTGAGAACTGCTGGCCTAGATGATGTGGTTCTGCATTGTCATTTTGTGTTAAGCTCAATCTGTTGGTAAATAAATCTTAACAATTACTTCGAGGTAGTAGCTATGAAACCCGACACCTATGTCCTAAATGAGAATATTCGTACTACTCCTTTTAAAGATGAGAATGGAAAGTTGGGGACTTTAAGAGACCAAGGTTGCATAGCTATGAATGGGCAGAATTGGGAATTCATTCTAAGTCATGTATATGTAGATCTGTATACCATGATACTATATAGCGCCCACACAGCACCTTGTCCATTGCAGATCCCAAATATAAAATGTCAACTGTCACAGCTATTGCCCAGATCTCCAGGGAGGCATCCTCATAGTTCCCTCACGGCTATGGGCTTTCCTCTGCATAGGTCTATCAGTGTGCGCTGTCAGGATGCCATGGCTTTAATGATGCATCTTCACAACTCGACCCCCAGCCTTGCAGGGAGAGGAGCTGGCTGTCCTCTGGATGATCTTGCCAGCTGGTGCTCTTTGGCTGTAACTTCTCAATCTTGATGACAAGGGATCTTGACTCCACCTGATTGATTCTCTTTCCAGCATCGATACCCCATGTCTATTGGGATTTAGACTGAGAATGAGAAACCTAATGAAACCTTGACTATTCGGAGCCCATTATGAGTGAATTCTTGTGTTTGTCTGCTCTGGAATCCATGTTGCGGTCAGTGCTTGGTGGAATAGGAACACACAGGCATCAGAGGACATGGAGAGACCTACTGACAAAGCTCTGAGAGTGTTAGGGGATTTATCCTTGATTCGCTACTTAGAAATTATATTACCAATATGAATGTACCCAGACTGGGGGTGGGCGGGAAGAGTGACAACACAAGGTCACTCAGTTTACCATGTGAATGTGAGGGAGGCCACCACAGAGGGAGGAGCACTGGGCATAGAGTGCAGAAGGCCCGTGGAATGATTCTGTTTACACAGGGATGATGGCACCTTAATGTGTGAAAGCCCTCTGGTAATAAAGAAAGACATCAATTTGTGGTTGACACATGTCCTCCCATAGAAGGTACCGTGGGGCCAGCATTTATAATCTACCAGTAGATTTACCCAAAGTCAATGAAGAGAAGAAGGCTTTTGACCACCCCAAATTGGCAGCGCCATTCTACCGTTTCGTGGCTGGGTGACTTTGCAAACCATACACCATCTGTTGTGTCTTATCCATTCGGTAAAACTTCTAGGAGCTGTCTCGTAGGGAGGCTTGAAGATATGAAATAATATCGGTACAAGTCAAGGGCATTCATACCAGAATGAGAATTTAGCAAATAAACAGTTAATCAGAAAAGGAAAAAGAATAATAATCTAGCTGTAGTGCATGCCATTTTAAGGGCACCCATTGCTGGAGGGCAGGATTTAGGGTGAAAGTTGGCAACTGTAACATAGGAAGCCACCAGTTAGAATTGCTTTTGACCTGAAAGGGTTTTTTTTAGAAGTTTCTCGGACTTCCCATTGAAGTCAATGGAGTTTATAGAACTCTTCCCCACAGTGACAGGTCAAGGGGAGGGGGACCAAAGTGGGGGTGGGAGGCATTCCCAGGTGGCGACAACAGACACATTTCATTCTTGGCAGGTTGTCTCTAGCTTTTGCTTGGCTTAGTGGGTTCGCAAGTGGGAACCAAAATAGGCAGTACTATAGACTCGCAGTGATTGTGGTCCTCGTACTCGACAACCTGCTATGAGCATGTGACGAGCAAACGAGCGGCCCTGAGTCCTCCTTGTGTTTAGGAAAACAGTTCTACACAAGGGAACAGGCACTTGGACCCGCACCAGAGTGGACTGATGGGAGATGCAGAATAAAGTAGCATAGGACTACACATTCAAAGGAGAAGTCAAGAGCAGTGACAATGATTTTAGACCCACCAAAGGGACACACTTGGAAGATAGTCCCATAAACAGGATCAGTTCTAACCTATCACTCTGTTACCCTGTGCCCCTGTTTAGAAGGACCGTCTCCAGAGGCAGTCACAAAAGCAAGCGTTTCTTTCCTTCTCTGGATTGAAATCAGGAAAGCTGGTAGGAAGGCCCTCAGTGTAAAGTGGGCACGGATTCAATGATTGGCCCCAAATTGGCAATGAACTAGGCAGCCAGTCAGTTTTCCTTTCTGTACGAGTGTGGCAGGAAACATGTGTTCCAAGGCTTTGCCTATCTTCGAAAACCAGAGTTTGACAAACAAGTGAGCTTCAAGAATGGTTGAAAGTTTACACAGAATGACTTTGCTTTGTTCTCCTTCCATGTTTTCGGTCTAATTCATCAACCATAACAAGCTATGCAAATGCAGGCTGATGTGAAGACTAACTTCCTGGCCATCATGCAGGCACGGAATAGGACCTTCCAATTAGACGGTCTTGAGCGGTTCTGAGAGACAGCTGCCTCAGCTGCTGTCTCTTTGGATCCCGTGAAGGAGGTGG
The DNA here is from genome assembly GCF_050624435.1 of Tenrec ecaudatus. NCBI lineage: Eukaryota > Metazoa > Chordata > Mammalia > Afrosoricida > Tenrecidae > Tenrec > Tenrec ecaudatus. The sequence goes on along the minus strand of NC_134535.1, from coordinate 128,471,046 downwards.
GAGACACGCTATACATCCTAGGCACGTGTGTAAACCAGGAAACTTGCTTCTACACCCACAGGCGCACAAATGCCACTTTAATTTGTTGCAGTGTAAATAACCCCAGCGCCACCTCTTTGATCCAGCTTTGCTTCCCTCCCAGGCTCACAAATTAAATTGTTGGAACAGCTGTTTGTCAACATCACTGGAGACTCTGTGGTGGCCAATTCCCTAAATTGCCCTTTCCATTCAAGTGTTATAAAGTGTGTATAACAGCAACTGTAACAACAATTGCACTAATTATGACAATGGTGGTTATAATTTCAACTGCAGCAGCGTACAACCAGCTTGGGTTAATCAAAGTGCAAAGTCAAGTACCATCGTCTCAGATGAAGAGAACACGTTGAAAGGGTTCCTGTGATGAGGCAGGTCCTTTTGCATTCATTGTTTAAAAATCCAGCAAGGTGGGGACCGCGATGCTCATTTTACAGTGGCTGAAGCAGTGATAGAGAAAGGCTTGATAAACTGCCAAAGATACCACAGCTAGTAAGCAGCATACTCAAGATTCAAAGACAGCCCGTCTCCACTAGCTGTTTTTCATCTTTGAACCAGCTGGTACCTCACTCACCCGCCCTATACCTTAAATGACTCGTGGACTAGTCTTGCATTTGGCAGTGCCTTCCCAGAGAGTAGAGTCGTTTCTGAGCCACAAATTGAGTGGTGGCATCTGACTGGGCTTTTGAAAGACCTCCCTAATGCCACTGCCAGCAGTTGTTCAGCCTGGGCATTTGAGTATCACCCACTAGAGCCTTGGCTGTACTCTGTCCAATTGTGGAGAAATGAACCACCTTACACCGGCCTAGATTGTACACTTGGCATCTTGTTGAGATCTTGGGCTGGTCTACCTGTAGTTTGTCTTTAATGTCTGCTTTAGCTGAAAATAAGTAGGTCTAATTATGTTCTTTTTTATATTATAAACAAGACTGATCTTTAACTGGTAGACATTGGTATGTAAATCAACATAAAGATGATATGTAAATCCATAAGAATGGATGGAGTCACCAAAGGATGTATATAGTTAATTTATGTTTTATTTCTGCCTAAAATTGATGGCCTACTGTGCCTACATAATATGCAGAAATATGATGGAGAGCCTAAGAAACTAATGAAAGTATTAGACTGTGGCAATTAGCAGGGGCTCCTTGGGAGACAAGACAGAATCAAGAAGGTCGGATTATCTAAATGGATTATTAGGGAAGCAAAATGTAGGTGCATGCTAGAGTAAACACAAAGACCTAAACCTTCCAACCTACTACCAGCCCTTTTAATTATGGTCTAGATCAGTGTTTCCCAAAGCGAGGAATACCAGCCCCTGGGAGTGCTCGTAGGATACTGGGGGCTTTACCCTGGATAGTGCTGAGTGATTTCTGTTCTGAGAAGGGGCTGGTAGGCCACACACATTTGGGAACCTATAGTCTAGAGCAGAGCTCATCAAACTGCAGCTCGAGAGCCACCTATGGCTCTTTATTGACATACATGTGGCTCAGAAATAAAACTGACCATTTTAATCGTGATTTCATTTGTTTGTAAAAATATATTGATGGCCCTCTAATAAATTTTAAATCATTGTGAGAGACAGGACTGGCTGTTGTGTCTCAAAACCTTGTCACCCCCTGTCTAGAGGGAGAAATTCCAATGCTCCCTCACCAGAGGAGCCAAGGTCAGGGATTTTATCCCATCTCTGATGAGATGATCTAAAGGAATTTATGGAGTGAACATGAGGAGGCTTCAAAATGTTAGTGGGAAAATGGAATGAGAAAGGTCAAGGAAATGCTTCACCAACCTTGCAAGCCCACTGCTGGAGCATGAGTTGAATGAATCAAACAAATCCTCCCCCAAAATGGCAACATTTGACCAAGAACAAGGTTCAGAGGTAGATAGGGTTAGCAAAAGGAAGGAATGGAAATGGGAAACAGAGAGAAAGTGAGATGTCATATAAAATGTGTATGATTTGCTCTCTCAACCTTCACCCAAGCACAACTAAAGCCACACACACACACACACACACAGTTTCCCACATCCACATTTGTCATATGAAACACTTAATTATTAATTAAAAATTAATTATTTTCATTCACCTTACAAAAGAGAATATTTATTAGATGCAGGAATCTATATTTTGGCTACATGGGCTAATGCTTTGGTTAAGGATAACCATTTGCCAATCTGAGCTCTAGAGCTACTAAGAAGAATTTGGAGTTCATTAGGAAGTCTCATATAGCATTTATGTTTCCTGTTGGGACATAACAAGTGACAAGAGACTGAAATTATGTCCAAGAAATGAGAATAACCAACATAAACTTAGAAAAAGTAATTTATCAGAGAGCTTAGGGTGCAAGAATATGTAAGTGAAATAACTTTCAGAAAGTGATAAGCACATATTGGGAAAAATGAAACCCAGATATCTTAGTTATCCAGAGCTGTTGTAAGAGAAATGACACATGTGCATGACTAGAACAAACAGAAATTAATTCTCTCAACATTTCTTCTTGTTGTTAGGTACCACTGAGTCTGGTCCAACTCATAGCAACACTATGTTCAGCACAATGAAACACTTCCTGCTCCTACACAACCTTCACAATTGATGCCATGTGTGCTAGTTTGGGTTGACTAGGGAAACAAATTCATAGACATGCACGTGTACAAGAGAGAACTTTATATCAAAGGGCAATTGTACATTAAGAAAACATCCCAGCTCAGTCCAAATCAAGTCCATAAGTCCAATATTAACCCATATGTCGATACCAATCTATAAATTCCTCTTCAGATTTATGCAACACGTGCAATGACGCCAAATGCAGGAAGATGAGAGGCCAGTGGATGGAAAGTCTTATGTATCAAGTGGCAGTGGAAGCATCTCAACACTGGCATGGATCTCCACGTGGCTCTTCCAGCTCCAGGGCTCTAGCATAGCTCCATGGGTCTTGTCAGCAGGTAAACAAAGCAGAGAGTCTGTGTGTATCTGACCTCCAGTGAGCTATTTATCTCCATGGCACCTCCAAAAATGGTCACCGAGCTGCGACCTGATGGACAGGCTAGACTCCACCCCTTTGCACATGGACACCAGATTATGTAACTACCACACTATGTTTGAGTCCATTGTTGCAGCACTGTCTCATTCTCTCTCACTGAGGGTCTTTCTGCATTACCAAGCACATGCCATTCTCCGGGAGCTACTGCCTTCTGATGCCCAGATTACATGAGACTAAGGATTACCGTCCTCACGTCTAAGGAGCATGCTGGCTATACTTCTTCCAAATGGATTTGGTCATTCTCCTGGTCGGCCATGAGTCATGGCATAGTCAATGTTATTTGGCCACATTATAACTTAAAGGCGTAAATTCTTCTTCACTCATCTGTCTTCACTGTCCAGTTTTTAAATGCGTATGAAACAATCGAAAATACCCTGGCTTGGGTCAGGCACACCTTAGTATTCCATGGGACATCTTTGCTCTTTAACCATTTAAAGAGCTCTTTTATAGGAGCTTGGCTTTATGCAATACATCACTTGGTTTCTGGATGACTGTTTCCAATACCATTGATGGTGGATCCAAAGAAAATGAAATCCTTTACAACTTCAATCTTGTCTCCACTTGCCGTGCTGTAGGAGTCTTGGCACAGTGGATACTCATTGGGCTGCTAATTGCAAGGGCAGCAGATTGAAATCATCAACTGCTTCTTGGGAAAAAGATGAGGTTTACTACTCTTTTTAAAAAAAATCACTTTATTGGGGCTCGTACAATTCTTATCACAATCCATTTTGTCAAGCACTTTTGTACATTTGTTTCTATCATCATTCTCAAAATAGTTGCTTTCTACTTGAGCCCTTGGTATCAGCTCATTTTCCCCTCCCTCCCTGCTCCCCCCAGCCCCATAACCCCTCGATAATTTACAAATTGTTATGATTTTTTCATATCTTACACCATCCCACATACCATTCACCCACTTCTCTGCTGTCCATCACCCAGGGAGGAGGTTATATGTAGATCCTTGTAATATGTTCCCCCTTTCTCCCTCACCTTCCCTCTATCCTCCTGGTATCACCACTCTCACCACTGGTCCTGAGGGGTTCATCTGCCCCGAATTCCCTGCATTTCCAGTTCCTATCTGTACCAATGTACATCCTCCGGTCAGCTGGATTTGTAAGGTAAAATTGGGATCATGATAGTGGAGGCGGGGGAGCATTCAAGAACTAGAGGAAAATTGTGTTTCATCATTGCTACACTGCAACCTGACTGGCTCATCTCCTCCCTGAGGTCCTTATGCAAGGGGATGTCCAATTTCCCCCAGATGGGCCCTGGGTCCCCACTCCGCACTCCCCCTCATTCACAATGCTATCATTTTTTTGGTCTTTGATGCCTGATACCTGATCCCTTTGACGCCTTGTGATCTCACAGGTTGGTGTACTTCATCCATGTGGACTTTGTTGTTTCTCAGTTAGATGGCCACTTGTTTATCTTCCAGCCTACAGGATCTCAGACTCTATATCTTTTGATAGCTGGGCACCATCAGCTTTCTTCACCACATTTGCTTAGCACCCACTTTGTCTTCAGTGATCAAGTTGGGACATACTGGTGTGCTTCTTCCATGTGGGCTTTGTTGTTTCTCAGCTAGATGACTGCCTGTTTATCTTCAAGCTTTTAAGACTCCAGATGCTATATCTTTTGATAGCCGGGCACCATCATCTTTCTTCACCACATTTACTTAGCACCCGCTTTGTCTTCAGTGATCAAGTTGGGACAGACTGGTGTGCTTCTTCCATTTGGATTTTGTTGTTTCTCAGGTAGATGACGTGGTTTACTACTCTTGTGGAGAGTTAAGTTTTGGAAATGCACAGGGGCAATTCTTCCCTGTCCTATAAGCATTGCTATGAGTCAAAATCAACTTGATGGCAGTTTGATTTTTGGCTTTATCATGTTGGTTATCAAGCCTAATTGTGAGTATTCTTATTTTCTCTATGTTGAGGTAATTTATACTAAAGGCAGTGGATTTTTTAAAATCTTAGCAGTAAATTCTTCAAGTCCTCTTGGCTCTCTGTACACACAAGTTGTTACTGATTCTTTCTTCAGTCATGATGTTAGTTCTTCGTATAATCCAGCTTCTCAGATTGCTCTCTTCACATACAGATGGAATAAGTATAGGAAAAACACACAACCCTAACACACACACATTTCCTGATTTTAAATCACTCAGGATCCCATTGTTCCATTAGAACAACTGCTTCTTGGTCTATGCACAGGTTCTGCATTAGCACAATCATTGGTTCTAATATTTTCGATTTTAGAAATATTGCCATCATTTTAGGGGCTATACAGTTGAATGTCTTTGTATAGTCAATCAAACACATACATACAAGCCCAACTCTCTGGCTTGCTTTGCTTTCTGTGAAATTCATCTGCCATCAGCAATGATATCCTTTGTTTTCATGTTCTCTTCTGAATTTGGCTTGAGTTCCTGCCAGTTCCTTGTTGATGTACTGCTGCAGCCATATTTGAATTATATTCAGCACACAATATTAGCAATATTGTTCAACAATTTCTCTATCTTATTGGATCATCTTTCTTTGGAATGACACAAATAATGGATCTTTTGCAGGTGGCTGGCCAGGTAGCTGTTTTCCAAATTTCTTTACCTGCACTAGTGAGCATCTCCAGCACTATATTTGCTTGTTCAAACATCTCAGTTGGTACTCCATGAATTCTGAGCCCTTGTTTTGGGGTCATGCCTTGCGTGAAGGTTGGATTTCTTCCTTTAATACTATCAATTCTTAATCATATATTACTTTCTGACATGATTATTGAACAGCAACCAATTCTCTTAATGCAATTATGTAGTCCTTCCAATAATTGTTATTAATGTGTACTGCATCATTCAATGATTTGCTAAAAGCAATCCTGTAATATTGCAACTCAAAGCTTGGGTTTTTTTTCTTTCAGCTTGAGAAGTACCAAAGCATCTTCTTGGTGTTCTAACACCAGATCTTTGCACATTTCAATACAATAATTTACTTTGTCTTCTTGAGTCACTGTTAAAAGTCTTCTATTTAGTACTTTTACTCCATGTGTTAGGTAAGGTTATCTAGAGAAACAAAACCAGGACATTTATGATTATAGATAGATAGAGAAAGAGAGAGTGGTTTATACAGCGAGAAAGAATATAGCTGCTAATTAGTCCACACAGCAGTACAGAGGGCTCAGTTCAACTCACTTCTGTGGAACAGTTAATATACTGGAAGTCCTTCAACTCATGTGGGCTGCCAGGTCCATGGTCAAGAAAGCAGACAGCAGTCCTCCCTGGGGCAAGGCAGGCAGAGTCTGCCCACAGGCAGCAAGCAGCAGGATGGATCAGCAAGAGTCAGCACCTTGGGAGCTTAGTGAAGCAGCCCCAATTGGGATATCAAATGCAAGCAATGCAAAGCAGCAGGCTCTACCAGCCTCAAGCTCAAGCGATGTGCGCACCAGCAGCATGGGTGACGTAGATCTCAAAGGAGCCTCAAGCTCTAGCAACACGATCCAAGAATTGGCCTGGCCCACAGGTAGTGTAGTTAACAGGTTGAGGCAGAAAACTAGCTACAGCAGTAGCATGCATGCTCCAGCATGCTCTGATCACCAGAGAGCAAGAAAGGGGCGGGCCTTGCAGAGCCATTTATCTCTTTGCCCTCTAATCAAACTGCGACCAGATTAATCCCTCATGTTCCCATTGGCCAGATTGGCACAGTAAACCGACCTATCACACTCCATCATTTCTTTCATTCACTATTATACATTCAAGAGCAAGTTTCAGTCTCTATTGACATTTACGTTGGTCTTTTCTTTCTCTTTTATATTTTTTAATCATTTTATCGGGGGCTCATACAACTCTTCATTTTTTAAAACTTTTTATTAGGGGCTCCTACAACTCTTATCACAATCCATACATACATCAATTGTGTAAAGCACATATGTACATTCTTTGCCCTAATCATTTTCAAAGCATTTGCTCTCCACTTAAGCCCTTTGCATCAGGTCCTCTTTTTTCCCCCTCCCTCCCTGCTCCCCACTCCCTCATGAGCCCTTGATAATTATAAATCATTATTTTGTCATATCTCTCCCTGGCAGACATCTCCCTTCACCCCCTTTTCTGTTGTCCGTCCCCCAGGGAGGAGGTCACTTGTAGATCCTTGTAATCAGTTCCCTCTTTCCAACCCCCCTCTTTTATATGTTTCATGACCTTTTAGTTTCTCCATGCATGATATAATTATATCGCCGCCCCCCCCCCCCCCCGCAACTTTGGTCATT